>NW_020954590.1:48186889-48607170 GCF_900497805.2 Vombatus ursinus | reverse complement strand
AGAGAGAGAGAGAGAGAGAGCACTGTGCCAGGTTTCAATTCCATGGAGTAAGATGCCCCTTCCTGGTTAAGCTCATCACTTCTAATCTCATCGCCATGCTGCTAACTCAAGCCTTGACTGACACTTCTCTTTCACTTTCCTCTCCCCTCTTATCGAAGAGCTGGAGGGTGGAATACAGAGCTCCTCCCAATGCCTTCCTTTTTAGAAGCCAGAAACTGGGCTCACTCCATTCTGCATCTCTTGCCCTGTCTGATTTCAACTCCATGGAACAAGACTCCCCATGCCAGGTGCCCATTTTGTTCCCCACCTAGCTTTCCTGTCTCCTTTTGTGTGTTGTTTGTCCCCATTAGCTGTAAGCTTCTTCAAGTCAGGGACTCGATTAATTTTTATTAATTGAATTCCCAGCACTTAGCATAGTGCCTGGCACATAGTAGGTGCTTAATAAATGATTATTGGATTGGATTAGATGAGGGTGATTGAGGCCTTGAGGAGAGTGAAAGAGGTTTGCAGCAGTGGCTCTGAAAAAATACAATACACAGTATATGGGTCTCAAAGGAAAATAGCCAGAGTACTTTGGTATCTCTCAAGAAAAGCCCAGTTAAGTGAGTTTGTATGAGTATTTTGTGGTTCATTCAGCAAGACCCAAAAGCTTGCTAATGAGCTGTCAGCCCCTAGAAGTCTAGCAGGCTTTCTCCATAATTGATGGGGTCCCATCAGAAAAAAAATTGCTTTATGAAATTGAATCTTGATAGGGGTTTTCATCTGAAATGCAAAATTTATGCAATTTAATTGGAGTGAGATATTCATCCTAACATCAAAGTCATCTTCCTTGGGGTGTGGAAGCACATTTCATAGGCTCTTAAAAATAAGGAGGTTTCTGATATGACTATGTATGTACAGTGTTAGAAAATCTACAGGAAACGTTCCTGGAAAATTCTGTACTAGGCCATCCATCAGGCAGAGTTGTAGACTTAACAGGCCATCTAAGAGCTTCCTTCTCATGGTGATTGCACTACATAGGGGAAGTGTCTAAGCAAGAACCTAATTGGCCTCTGAGAGTCATCTGAATCTGGCTGCATGGGCTGTATTAACTTCAATGAGCGTGCATGAGTAATTCCTGTGTGCATGCCTGCAAAGAATGTTTATAGAATGCCTACTGCATGCTCAGTACCATTGTCTCTTGATTGGAGGTCTGTTGGGTGGGTGTACTGCTGAGAGTGAAATGGCTATTAGCTGCCCAGTTAATGAACCTTGGATGGAAAAATGGACAGAACATGTTTACGTTGCTTGCCCTCCCTCTGTTAATGTGCATTTAAGTGCTTTCAGTCATGAGGGCAGTATTGACCAGTTGAATGTGGAAGAAAACAAACGCTCTTCTGTGATCCTTTCTGTAGCTAAGCCACACAAAGGCATCAGGGCACAAGTCACAGACAATGAACACAAAGGCGGCCTCTGTTTTTTGGCCTTGTGTCTGTTGTTCTGGGCAGGAATCAGCAGCCCTGCTCCCTCCTCAAATGGGGTTGATGAGTAGACTTGACAACCATGCTGCCATTTATTGACTTCTATTTTCTGGAATGAGTGAGAATACAGGATTTGTATTGTTTTATTCATTCTAAAGGTCTTCCCAAGAGAATATATTGATAAAATAATAGCTAACTTGATACCTTTCACCATGCCAATACATTTCAGAAGGCTAATTACCCTCACTCACCCTGGAAAACCACATAATAGTCTGTTTTTTTTTTTACTCCAATTCCAAGAATCTGGCCTGTACCACTGCTTCTCCATTTTACAAATTAGAAAACTGAGGCCCAGACGAAGAGAGAGGCATCTGAAATCACAAAGATAATAAGTAATAGTGTCAAGATTTGAAGCTAGATCGTCTGATTCCAAATTTAGCAATATTTCCATTTTTTACTTTTCCCCAAAGAATGTAAGCTTCTTGAAGGTAGAAGGACTATTTTATTTTTGTTGTTATATCCTCAGGCTTTTCGCTTAGTTCGCGTTTAACGAAAGTTTGCTGATTAATTGATTTGAGCATCATGTTACCTCCTTTTGTGCCAAACATTTATTTAACAAACATTTAAAAACTATTTGTATGGGCAGAATTTTGTGCTCAGTGCTAGGGGAATGTAAGGCACCCAGTGGTTGGGGATGGGGACTAGGCAAGGCATCCTGAAGAAAGTGAGATTTTAAGTTAGTCTTAAATGAAATCCCTGCCTTCATGAAGTTTTTAGTCTAGTAAGGGAGAAATGAGCTGTATACAATTGGCCAGCCTGTCCATTTGTGCAGTTGTATGGCTGAGGTTCTTCTGACTTTAGAAGTTTCTGAGCTGTTGGGAGAAGTATTAGGACAGAATAGTTTGAGTAAATTGTTGGTGGAGATTTCTTCAATTTAAATAATCAAAACATTACTATACTTACCTCATAGGAGAGTCTGGACAATTTATTAGTGACTGGCTTGAAGGCAAGTGATTCTTCACTGCTTATAAAGTGTTGTTATCCTGGACTGCCATCTTTGTGATGTGCTCATCTTAATCTCTTAATAGGATGAAGAGGACAATCACCGAGAACAAAATTGAATGTGCAATCCTATCTGGCCCAAAACAACTTCGTCTCAGCTGCCCCCTCATCCTCAAATCAAAGCAGTCTCTGAGACATATCCTAATCACCAGCAGAGAGAGTCCATCCTTCTAAATGAAATCTTTTTTGCTGCTTCCCAGTTAACATTCTCTTTCTCAATATTACTTTCTATAATTTTGTCTATACTTTCTTTTTACAAATCTGTATGCATGTTTTGTTACCTTTGGCTCCCCCCCTCCTCACCTAATGTAACTTCCTTGAAGGTGGGGAGAGTTTCTTCCTTCCTTCCTTCCTTCCTTTCTTTCTTTTTGACTCCTCAGAACTTAGCACAGTGTATTACACATAACAATCAATCAGTCAACAAGCATTTTAAAAATTTATTTTTATTTTCATTTGTTTATTTTTAGTTTTCAACATTCATTTTTATAAGATTTTTAGTTCTAAATCCCCCCCACATCCTCTGATATAGGCTATACATGTACAATCATATTAAACATATGTCCACATTAGTCATGTTGTAAAGAATTATAACCATGAGAAAGAAAAAAAAAAGAGAGAAAATAGTACGGCTTGATCTGCATTCAGACTCCATAGTTCTTTCTCTGGATGTGGATAACATTATCCATCACTAGCCTTTTGGAATTTTCTTAGATCCTAGTCAACAAGCATTTTATTAAGCCCCTGCTACGAGCTAGGCACTTCGTTCAAATACAAAAAAAGTCCTGCTCTCAAGGAGCTTACAATCTAATGGGGGAAACAATACACAAAAGGAAGCTGAAAATGGGAGGGTGGAAGGAAGGTACCTCATCCCAAGGAACAGAATGGAAAAGTCCATGGGACATGAAGAGATGCTTGGCCAAGGTGCTCTTCTTAAATTGAGGTGCTGGGAAGACCTCTCCACTCTCCAAAAGCTTTCCAATCAGAGGGAACCCAGGGTCAGAGGATATGTAGAGGTCTTTGGAACCAGGGCTGATGTGATCTTACAAAACAAAAAGGATACTGGGGGGAATGATGGAGAAGGCTGAAACAGTACAGCCAGGTGGGAAATGAAGAACAGTTATTTTGTAAATGTTTGTTGAATTGAATTGAACCCATATTAGATTTCAGGGAGAATATATTTCTTTGAAGAATACACTTGCCTAACCTTGGCCTTGATTTTGGCTTTCCCTTAAAAAGCTCTATTTTCTTTCATTATATTTTAGGACCATCTATGGAAAAAAAGGCTTTCTAAATTTCTGAATTTTTAGAGGAACTGTTGGGATTTCCTGAGAAGCTTTCAACTTTTAGGCATAAGGAGAATGCAGGAAAATTAAGTAGATTCTTCTGGGTGTCAGGGTGTGTAGGGGCAAGGAGAGAGTGGGAGAATTATCAATTTCCCCACTGTCTACTCCTTTATTCCACATCTCCACCTTCATTGACAAACCACAGGACTACTCCTGGTCTCTTCCTACCTTTGCAATTTTCTTTCACTTTATTCATTTCAATGTATTTTACAATCTAGCTTGCAATGACCTGAGTGCTGTTCCTTCCACACAATATTCCATCTTCTGTCTGTGCCTTTGCACTGGCTGTCCTCCACTCCCTTTCCCTCCCATTGTATTTGGGATACTCTACCTTGTCAACTCCACCTTTTCATTTCCTTGGATTCCTTCAAGACTAGCCTTAAATCTCAAATCTCAGCTAGGTGACACAGTGGATAGATCTTTAGCCTTGGAGTCCAGAGGATCTGAGTTCAAATCCAACCTCAGATACTTGACACTTTTGCTAGCTGTGTGACCCTGGGCAAGTCACTTAACCCCTATTGCCTCACCAAAAAAAGAAAAAACAAGACTAGCCTCAAATCTCATTTTCTACAGGAGGCCTTTCCTAGTACTGCTGGCTGGGCTCAGGACCTTTTCATTTTGTTGGAAACCTTTTGGGAGAGAATGAATCTGAAAGCCACAATTAACTTCACCAGCAGCTTGAAAGAGAAACCAACCATTATCTTAAGCTCTTTATCACTTGGACCAGTCAGAAGATCTGGAAAACATCCTTGCAGGGAAATATATTTGAGTTCAAATACATCAAAGCCATTGACTGAGATTTTACAGATAATCCTGGACCAATTTTTTTTCCCCCACTCATGGTATGTTGCATTCAGGGTAGTTCCTCCAAATCTATAGGAAATAGGCTAGGAACGAGGAGAACATGGTCATCATGATAGATTACAATTTGCAGGGAACCAAGGGCTATGAGATCTTAAGAGTGCAGAGGAATTGGGATAGAAGGGAGGCAGAGTCTGGGGGTAAAGATATAGGGTAAGTACATGTCAATTAATGTCCAGCTGTTGCCAAAGACATCATGCAACTGGTCTACCAGGCAGGGCCAGATAACTTACTGCTTGTCCCTGTGGAAGCCTAGAAAATGGAGTTCCTGGAGCAGAAGAGTGAACAGGAATTCCATGTGCACTATTACATGTGAGCCAAAGGAGAAACACACTGCTCGCCCATCTGAACTTTCCCATGGGCATCTCAGTGGGCCTGTTGAGGAGAGAGATGATTCTGGGCCTGCTCTCTTTCTCTAAGAAGCTCAAGCTGATGCATGCTACCCTAATCATGAAGAACAATTTCTGATTGGGATTTCTCCCATCAGAATGGGAGCCCTTTAAGAGCAGTCACTATTTTTTTGTCTTTCTTTGTGCCCCCAGTGCTTAGCATAGTGTCTGACACATAAAAAAATGCTTTCTTATTGATTGATTGATTGATTTGGTTTATGTACAGAAGAAGGCTCTTGGGAGTCTTCATTAATTTGCTCAGGAAGAACACACCTAGGAAATGACAAGAAGGGTTTCTTGTACACATTCTAGTTAAGAATGTGCCATGACATGTTTCGAGAAATTGTTCTTCCATCAATCGCATCCTCTCCCCACTCCAGTGCCTAATCAAACTATTGTCATCTCTATTGAACTTAGCATGAACCTAGGCCTATGTTGCTTCCAAGCACTTCACAATCATTAACTAATTCATCACATAAAAAGAAATTCTTAGCTCACTGTTGGCAGCCCAGTTTTTCCATCTCAACAACAGTCAAGTGCAGAGTAGTGCACAAAGCCAAAAGACAGACTTTATTAGTTGGAAGAATGTATTTACCTCAATGTTTCCAAGAGGAAGTCTCCTGGTGATTGGCAACCGATAGTTTTGCCAAATCTGACCCACTTCAACTGCTTGCCAATTTTGAGTTCGTGTCTTTACCCTGGGGATCCTCCTACTATACCTTTTCCTTTATGATCCTGCTCTGAAGGAAGAAAAGGTTTTGCTTAGTGGAAAGAGGACAGGACTGGCAGTCAGGGGTCTTGGGTCTTCTCCTAACAAACAGGGTGAACTGGGAAGCAAGTTGCAATCTCTCTCTCTTTCTCTCTCTCTCTACCTGTTTTATTATGTGAGACTCAGTGATTTCTAAGGTTCTGTTCAATTTAGAAATTCTATGATTGGAGAAGGAAAAGAAAATATTTCCATGTCCCTAGTTTGATACTGCTTTTTAGGCTATGAATACTTTCTCAGCGACCTGTTCTGTTTACTCACAAAGAAAGGTACACATATGTCCCCAGCAGCCTCTGCATTTTGGAGGGACTTTTTGCTGACTAAGCACTGTTTATTTCATTGAAATATTTATGTGGGTCCCCCACATGTAAAGTTTTATTTCTTAGATATTTATATTTTTTTGCAGACCCCCTAACCTTAATTCATTCAATGAATCTTTATTAAGCTTTAATAATGAGCTTTTCCATTTGATGACACATTTGGGTCACTAATAGACTTTTTATTTTTGTTGTTAGTTTTAAACTTCCCATGGTTATTATGTGTAATTAGGTTTAAAGCCCCAATGAATCTTTGATGAATAATACAACAGTCAGCCTCCTTTATACATATTTCAATGCCAGTTATATCCCAGGAGCTGGTGGCAGGCAGGGGTTTGAATATACATTATCTGTCTCCTTCTGCATTCCTACTCAACCCAGTTTCTTTAGGTAAAATCTTCCTTTTGTCATGATCAGCCAGAGGTGAGGGATGAGGGAGAGCTGGGTTTCCATTAAGAATGGATGCTTTGTATGAAAAGCATTTCATCTGCCTGAACATCTGATAGGACCTGGGCCCTGAAAATGATCTCAAATTGGATTGTGTCTGCATTCTGATTATGAATGATGCTGAGTTATGCTACCATTTCTCCCAGTTCCTGCAATGTTGGACTGAAAAAAAAAAGGATTTTTAAGACAATGTATTAATATTAATTGTCTGTTTCCTAAAGCAATAACCATGGTCTGCTTCCTGTGTAGCTCTTTAGGAGTATGCAGCATTCATTTTTCAATTAGGAAATTTCATGCGAATTAAAGTATTTTTTTCATTAAAACTTTAATGGATTTTTTCATTAAAATTTCATTGCATTGTTCCTAGCACAAATGTTCATGGGACATAATGATACCATTACTTGGTGCTAGTAAAGTTAAGAAGATAGGCTATTGCCTTTTTGTTCCGAGTGGAAGTGTGGATTAAATGGGCTCTGATCAGGTTGGGATGCTGACGGTAAATTTTATAGATACTCTACAATACCAGGATTCTTCTAGTCTCATCTACTTCTTTTAGAATTGAGGAAGTGATTTGTTCAAGGTCACACAGCTAGTTTGTAGCAGAGCCAGGAGTAAAACTTCCCACCACACTGTTTCCCCATGGTCTGTACTGTTTGAATAGAATAAGGCATTCATTTGAGGACCAGACTACCAAGACATAGCTCACTTCATCTTTCCATTTCTCACTCACCAATGGAGTACATTATAGTGGAAAGAGCAGTGGCCTAAAAGTTGGAAACTGGTATTTGAATCCCACCTCTGGCACTTTCTACCTATGTGACTTTGAGGAAGTCATTTAACCTCTCTGAACCTCAGCTTCTCTTCTGTAAAATTGAGAAGAATCTAGTAGTAAAATTGAGAAGAATCTAGTAGATGGCCGTTGAGGTCCTTTCTGTCTCCAGGTCAGTGATACTTTGATTTAGTACTCAGCTATTTCAACCCTGTTGTATCTTTCACGAGAAGGGGAAGGAAAGGGAATAAGCATTTATATAATACCTATCATGTGCTAGTCATTCTGCTGCATGAGTTTTACAAATTTTGTCTCATTTGATTCTCACAACAAACCTGGGAGGTAAGTGCCATTATTATCCCCATTTTACAGTTGAGGAAACTGAGACAAACAGAAGTTAAGTGACTTGGCCAGGGTCACACAGCTAGTAAATGTCTGAAGCTGGATTTGAACTCAGATTTTCCTGACTTCAGGTCCAGAATTCTATCCACTGTGCCACCAGCTGCACCTAGAAGCAAGCAGAATGAAGATTTTCATAATGCAGCTACCACCAGGAACATTGGCCTGTATATGAGAAAGAGGAGAAGAAAGACACAGGGAGAAAAGGCAGAGTAAATAATTGCAATTTTCATAAGTTTTTCTGTTTTTTTTCCCTCTCCAATAACTTCTCACCTCCACATCCCTCAGTTGGATGGGCTTCTGCTATTGCTAAATGACTGTAGAGGTGATGTTGAAGAGAGACAAGTGTTGGTGGTGGTCATCAGAGAGTGATTGTCTGATAGAGAGCAGTACTTCAGTGTTTCTTAAGGTTATCCTTACAGAGTTTTGAAAGTTTGTTTATTTCTCTAGTTTTTCTGTCCAAATGATAAACCAGAATGTTTCCTGCTCTATGGAAAAACTTTCCCTCAACTTCTTTTTCTCTGCCTGTTGAAATTCTTTTTATTCCTTCAAGGTCTAGCCAAAATACCACTTCTTCCATGAAGCCCTCCCTGTTCTCCTCAGGTAAAAGTGATATCTTTCCTCACATTATCCTAGAGTATAGAGGTGGTGTGTCAGCTCCAGAGACCAGAAGACTCATCTTTCTAAGTTCAAATCTGGCCTCAGACACTGACTAGATGTGTGACCCTGAACAAGTCATTTTCCTCAGTTTCCTCATCTGTCAAATGAATTGGAGAAGGAAATGGCAAACCACTCCAGTATTTTTGCCAAGAAAACCCCAAAGAATTGGACACTACTGAAAAATGACTGAACATTGAATAACAACTGAACATTGTCTGGATCTTTCCTTTCCCTCCATCACCTTTTATCCGGATGAGGCTTATTGATGATGGTGTATGCTTTATACTACCCTTCTTGCACAATAGATTGTAAGCTCCTTGAGACCAGGGACCTCCTCATCACAATTTTTCAAAGACTTTAAACAGCAGCCCAGCAGTCACAGGGATACAGTTCACGCAGACCGTGTTTGGGTCTTAGAATTTATAAATCTCGCAGATGGAGAGCAGCCAAATCTCCTCTCTCTCAGAAAAGCAACACCACGGCCTTTTAACCCCAGCTCCTCACCCTTCCTTCCCTTGTTGTCCATTTTTGTTTTAGTTTTTGTTTTTTTTTGTCCCCACTCACCCTTACTAAAGTCCTCTGAACTCACAGGTCTGTTTGTCAACCAGGAGTATGAAAGAAGCAGCAGGGACAGTGCTGAATCTGTAAAATGTTTGGTTTTTTCTCCAGGAAACTGAAAACATTTCACACCCTTAGCTTTGTGCCTGCAAATGGGAAAAAAGAAACAACCCCCCAACCCCCTTCTTCTCCCTTTTTTCAAGGCCGCACTTCCCCATTCTAGGCTTTCCCCTAGAGTAAGTGATCACAGAAAGTGGGGCCCATCTCTGTGCATAGCTGCAAGCCTAGGGGTAGCTGGAAACTGAATTCTGTACAGACCTCAGGCAAGTCTACAAGCTTGCTGCTGCCTTCCTGGCTCATCCTCCCCTCCCCCACCTGGGACTTGAAGACCAGGGCTCTGGAGAGCCACTGCTCTGCATAGCTCTGAACAGAGGCTCAGACTTCACCAATTTAAATGCCAAAATGATGTATGCAGGATTCATGCTACCCTAGGAACCAAGCCCTGGGGATCTGGCCAGTAGATGTTCTCATGGGGATCTCTCAAGGATCATAGAACTCCCCTTCCTTTCACACAGAAGGCAGTCAGAGTGTGGAAGTTGTTTTCTCTCCCCCGCCCCCGCCCCCATTGTGCTCTGTCTCCTCTTCATTTTTGAGATTGTATCCATCATTCCAGGCCTAGCTAGCCCAAGTCCCACTTCCTCCTGCTCCCTCCAGCCCTTCTTGATCCCTATCTTCTCTGAGCTCCTCAGAATCTCAAATACACACCCTTCAACCCAAACTTACATGTCTTTCAATGCTCTCAAGTTATTTCATGGTCAACCAGGTCCCAAACTAACCAGTAAACTCCTTAAAGGCAACAGTCATGTATTAAACTCTTGTCACACTCCACCCCACCTCTCCACTCACACTGTAAATGACGCAGGTAAGTGTATAATAAAGTCTTGTTGATTTATGGATGTGTTGAAGACCCTCAGGGTAATTGGTAGTAAATTCCTTGGGATGAAGTAGAGACCTTGGATGGGGAGGGTGGAGGAAAGGAAGTGACCCAATTCCAAAGCAAGACATTATTCCAACACTGTACTATGATGGGGAAACATATGAAGTAGACATACCGATAAAAATGCCAGCTAAAGTACATGTGTATGCCTAAACATACATATACTTGTGTGGGAAATACATGAGTGAGAAACTATAATAAAAGGAAAAACAGGATGAAACCAATTACTCAGCTCTTTACTTTTATGATTCATGAGGGAAGTTGCCCCTATAGGAAAGGGAGTGATCTATATGTGCACCCGAGAATATGAAGAATGGCACCTGCCCTGATTGACTAGGTTTTAAACTGTTTTCTACATCAAACCCCTCCATACAATGGTCAAATAATTACTTAACCTCATCTTTGACAAGAATTTTAGCTGGAGCAAGACACTAGGGGCTTTGCCACAGGACTCTGGTTTTAGGACCAGATGGTCTGACTTCAGGGCCTCTGTATTACACAACTGTGTGCCTCCCCCACAGTAATATTATGCTCCAACCTCCACTTGCCTTGGGAATCATTTGTGGTACTTATCCAAGGTGAGGAAATTCCTCCTTAAATCTCTGCCTTGGGATCAGTCATCCCAAGACCCTATATCTAATCTTGGGGATCTAACCCTAGATCTAATCTGAGAAACATACATAAGAGTCTTGCTTGAGACGACATCAGCTCAGCATTTTGCCAGCCTTGGTGTCAAGTTTGGCAGCTACTCTGTGTTGGGACTCTGGGCCCTCTTGCTGGGGGGACACTGTCCACATCTTTACTCTAAAGAATAGTCATTCCATGATAACCAATGCCCAGGCCTTTCATGGTTGGGTCCCTTCCTTGATCTCTACTGCCATAGCTCTCTAAATGCCAAACTCTGCCTGCTAACACCTGCTCCACTTTGCCAACGTCAATCCTTCCAGGGACCATTCTGCCCTACACGCTCTGAAATTTGGACTCTGAGGCCAGACTGCATACTCAGAAGTTGCTTCTTTGTTTGAGTCCTCTTGTCTCATATGAATTCCCAGACCTCCAACCTTGACTGTTTCCTTGGATTCTATAGCTTGTCTCCTTCCTACAGGCTCTGGTATTTTCATACACCCCAATCCTTACTCACCATCTAACTGTGCCCTTCAACTTGCTTAGAACCCTGAACTCTATCAGACCTCCATCAACCTGAATCAACCTCCAGCCCTGTCCTCCAACCCACACATACTCAAACTTGTATTCCATCATGGTCCCAGTCCCCAAACAAATAGATTCTTTCCATATTAGCATTTGTAGCTCATAGGTAGGGTTAGGAGACGAGTAATCATGATGATAGTGATGGTGATGGTGATGGTGATAGCTAGCATTTATACAAAACTTTTAGGCTGGCAAAGCACTCTATAAACATTATCTCATTTCATCCTCACAATAACCATAGGATGTAAGTGTTATAATCCCTATTTTACAGATGAGGAGACAGACACAGAAAGGAAAAGTGACTTGTCCATGGCTGAACAGTTAGTAAGTATCTGAGGCTAGATTTGAACTCAGGACATTTTGACCCCAAGTCCAGTGCTCTATCCATGGTAGCATCCAGTTCTAACTGATTCAAACTAGTTTAATCCAGCTCTGATCAGTTCATACATGAATGTGGGTGAAAAACATCTGACTTCCTCAAAGTGCTGAATTGCCCATGCCCAGATGAAAAAGGAAACAAAAACAACCACAGAGAAGACATTTTCATCCTGTTAAACTCATGGGAACAGAAGGAGTAGGAGGCTGACGAGAGAAGGCTGAAGCACTTGCTACCCGATAATCATTGCTTCTAATGTTGCACCTCTCCAGATTCTAAAAGAAGTCCCTTTTTGGCTCTATTTTGTACACATTTGGGAAATAATGTGCAGAATTGAGTTGTGTTTGCAAGGACTTCATAGTTCCCAATAATTTTTTAAAAAGGAATTCAACATTGATAATTTTATTCCTTTTCTTTAAACCTCCCTTCCCCCTTTCTCTCTCAGCCTCTTTCTTAGCTGTTTTACCTTGCAATGCATTACTGGAAATGAGAAAATGCAATATTAACTTGTTTTTCTCCTAAGTATCTGAGTTTAAAATTCCTGTACCTAAAAATATGGCTGGGGTCATTAATAAAGAAAAATCTTTTTATTTAAAAAAAAAAATCAGGTTCTAGTTTCAACTCTGCCTTTCTCCAGCTATTCAACTTTTTGGAAGGTTGGTTTGCCTCTGTCTGGGCCTCAGTTTTCACCATCAGAAGGAAAGGACTTGATTCGATAGGTTATCTCTGATTTCCTTCCCAGCTCTACCACCCTAGGTTATCTTACATGAGACAAAAACAATTTTTTTCTTCCTTCATTCCTCTGAACTCACTATGAAAAAGAGGATCAGCTATGGACTATTTACAAATTTGGGTCTGGGGAGCCATATTCCCATCACTGGATTTCTGTTGGCTTTTCTTGGGGGGTTGAAACAAACTTCATTGCTCACTTCCTGTGCTGGCTCAGATACAGCGGGGCTGTTGTCCCTGAAGCAGCTGCTGCTTTCCATCCCAGGTACACCTGTCACTCAACAGTTGGGTGGCAGGATTTTTTTCTTTTGCTCCTTTATTTTGTAGATCTTGAAACATGATTTGATGTAGTTTGAAATGGAACATGACACGTCCAAATGTTTCTTTTGCTGATACTGAATTCCTGGGATTTAAAACAAGATTGGGATCCAGGGTAACACTTAGAAGAGGGAAACAAAAGCAAATGACTGTTCGAACCATTGTGCATGATCGGCAACTTGGTGTAATAGCAAGAATACTGATCTGGGAGTCAGAAAGATTGGGTTCAAATCCTGGTTCTGTCATTATTATTTATTTGTTGTAGGACAATGTAAATCAATTGACTTCCCCTCTCAGGCTCAGTTTCCTCATTTGATAATTTCTGCTTTGCCTACCAGAGACTGGGGTTGGGGGAAGTGGGATTAATGAAGATTGGATGGAATTATGGATGTCAAAGTGTTTGTACATGATGTCTATGTAAACTAAAAAGTGCTTTGGAAACTGCTAAGATATGATTTTGTAGTATTATTATAGATATTTATCCCAAATATTTTTAGTTGTATGAAATTTTCCCTCATCTCTGTGCAGTCAGAAATAGTATTTCATTCTTGAGCACTTCAGATTGGGAAGAAACGTGGTACTGGCTTTGAATCAGAGGACATGACACTGGGCCAGTTAGTTAATCTCTTTGGGCCTCAGTTTCTCATCTGTAAAATGAGAGGTGTGGATTAGTTGACCTCTAGGTTAACTTCCAGCTCTAAATTTATGTACACAAATAGTACTTTTTTCTGTTCTTAAGGAACCCCAAATATTCATTTATTTCTTATTGCCAACATAGTAAAATTGAAATTTCATTGCCTGACCTTCCAAGACTCTCTACATGCTGGACCCAACTATCTTCCTAGTCTTTTCTCTCAGCTGTCCCAGATGATATCACTCTAGGCAATGTGGACTATCTACACTGCCCTGGAAAACGTCCTCTGCTTCTGCACTTCTGTCAATTTGCTAGCATCTCTCCCTTTCCCTGAATCAAAACAACTAATAGAAGGTTTCCCGAATCATCAATCAACAATAATTTATTAAGTATCTGATATATGCTAGGCATTGTACCTACTCTAGGAATAGTCCCTGACCTCAAGGTGCTTACATTCTAATGGGAGACAACATGTTCATGTGTAGGAATTTACAAGATACATACAAAATAAATAAATGAAACCTTAAAGGGGAAGTCACTAGGAGCTAGGGGGAACAGGAAAGGCTTCCACTTATCATACTGGGCACTTAACAACCAATGGGCAAATTTTTCACTTTTCATCTCTTCTAGATAGAGCAGTAGAGTGTTGGGCCTGGAGTCAGAAAGACCAGAGTTCAAATCTGACCTTAGACATTTATTAGTTATGTGTCTCTAGGCAAGTCACCTAACTTCTGTCTACCGTCATTTCTTCCTCATTTTATAGATGGTGAAACAGAGATGTTCAAGGAAGTTCAATGTTTTACCCAAGGCACACAGCTAATAAGTGTCAGAAGTGAAATAGTGGAAAGAATGTTGGATTTAGAGATAAGACCCAAGTTTGAGTACTGGATCTCTCTTCCAGTTATAGCTGCAAGTAACTTTAATTGTCTATCTTAGTTTAGTGTATGTTGCGTGGCAATGCTTGTACTATCTAACTCACAGGATAATCAATCAAATGAGGATCAAGGTAGATAATGTATTACTAAAAAGTCCTAGATAAATGTCAGCAGTTGTTTCTTTTCAGAGCCTGCATATCTGGGTTGGGTATTATCTAGATTGCATGCTTGTCTTCTTTCTTCTTCCTGACTGTCTGGTCCATTTCATAGCTTATTAGCACTTCTGTGAGAGAGTGCTTGACATTTCTCCTTTCTCCCCTTGTCTCCCCCTCTTTTCATGGTTTTTTCATGTTGAGTCACTGTGAAAGGCAAAGGCTAAAGTAAGGAAGTAAGAAAACATGTTTGTGAGTGTTACAACGGAAGTTGGCTCTGTGTCAAGGTTTTTGGACTTGAAATAATTAATTGAAAGTTATTTTTAATTCTTTGAGGATCCATTTGAGGATTATGTGAAAATGGGTTACTTGAATACTTCAACTGATCTGTGATCTCATAAATTCTACCTAATACAGCAAACTTTTGTAGTAACTACCACATGCAACGCTCTTTCACAAGTGTGGGAGATTTGAAAAAATGAAAATCAGTTGCTGGCCTCAAGGAACTTACATTCTACTGGTAGGATATAATATACAAACAAACAGAATGAATGAATGAATAAATAAATAGTACTCCTTTCACTGATATTTTCACATTCTTCTTCATATATTTCCATTAATACTATGTAGAGTTGCTATCTAATACTATAAGATTTCTCTTGTTATTTTGATATTTCATTGAAAATTAACTAAAGGGTAACATTAGCTTCTCATATGACCTCTAGGGTATACAGTTCAAATTTTTTTTTCTATTTTTTAGTGAGATATAGTGGCCATGACTATACTGTACAAAATATTATGGAGTAGTGATCCCAACACTTTAAAAGCTCTTTAGTCTTTGGTTATTAAATCCAGATTAGCTATCTGCACTGGCCAAATCCGATCAGTTAGTTCACAAGGATTTAAGCATATGAAAGTATAGGGGTGTAGGGTGTGTACAGGGAAGACTAGTACCTCTGGTGTGAAGGCTGCTGAGCCCTTTTCAGGGCTGCTTTCCACCTTTGGTGTCCACCTGTTCCACCTAACTCTCATCTGTGGCTCCAAGAAGCTGTAGCAGGCACAGTGGGAACCCCCTGGTAAACCATTTGGGCAGACAGGCTAAACCAGGTCGAGGGTAACCAGAGGGTCTCAAACCCTTTGGTGAATTTGGGGGGTGTCTACCCCAAACATGTGAAGACTTCCCCTGGTGGAATGGGCAGATGAGAATAATTTGTTCCAATGGCCATGAAGGCAGCTGAAGCAGGTGCTGTGGAGCCCTTAGAGCTTGGTTAGACCAAAGACACCAAGGTCATCCACTGCATCTTGAGCCAACCAGTCATCTTGATTCTGTCCTGCCACTGGACTGTGATGACTCTGGAGGAGAGAGTGAGGCTGACAACTTGGTGCAACTCTACCTCACTTAAATCAAATTTACGCACAAATCAAAGGATGTCACCCATACCATTTTTACCATTTTACCTATCTCAAAGTCCTGTAGCAACAGGCAAGTGATGAAGCATCAGGTGCAGATACACTGGGAGTTGTGGTCACAATCCTGCACACAGGTGGCCTAGGCCATAGGGTTGTTTTCTTACTGGAAGCAGCAGTGGGATTTGGCAGCCAGCGGGTGTCTGAGTAACTTTTTAAGGATTGCACTGCTCACAGCCTGGTGTAAGGAAGAGGCTAGAAAAGGTGCTCTAAAAATTGTCTGCTTACCCAACACTGGCCGGATAACTGCAGCAGGCAGGGAAGCCCACTTTGCAGTAGAAACACAAAAAAATGTACAAAAATGTCTGTAAAGACAATTCCACTCATCATCAGCACATGGAATATGTGCACACTTATAGACAATACAAAATCCAGTAGATCTGAAAGATGAATAGCTCTTATTACAAGAAAACTCAGTAAGTATTGCATCCAAATAGCAGCCCTGAGTGAAACAAGGCTGGTAAATAAAGGTCAGCTTACTGAAGTTGGAGCTGCTTACATGTTTTTCTGGAGGGACCACAGTGAAAGGGAATGCTGTGAAGCCGGTGTAGGTTTTGCGATCAAAACTAATCTAGTCGACAAGCTTGTATGCCTACCAAAAGGAGTTAATGACAGGCTCATGAAAATGCTATTGCCACTTGCAGGAAAATGTCATGCCACCATCATCAGTGCCTATGCTCCCAGTGTGATGAACCCTGATGAGGTTAAAGAAAAATTTTGTGAAGACCTGGAGACCCTTATCATCAATGTGCCAAAAGAGGACAAGCTTATCATTCTGGGTGACTTTAATGCTAGAGTAGGCTCAGACTACCAGACTTAGCAGAGAGTTCTAGGGAGGAACAGAGGTGGAAACAACAGCAGTGGTCACTTATACTGAAGACTTGTGCATCTTATGACCTTCTCATCACCAACACTATTTTTCCATTTACCTAAATGCTATAAAACTTTGGGATGCACCCTTGCAGCAAACATTGGCATTTAATGGACTATGTGATTGTAAGGAGAAGAGACAGACAGGATTTGAGAGTGATGGAGGCAACATGTGGTGCAGAGTGCTGGACTGATCATCAATAGCGATTGTTTTCAGTTCTTGCCAGAAATTCAGAGGGGTCTTCTCCTCCCAGATTGATATCTTCATGATCTCAAATTGATCCATGTTTTGTCTCAGCTCTTACCCAGCTCTTAGTCATTGAGTGGGCATGGCCTCAGACAAACTGAGATCTAGGAAAGACCTTAATTTATTATTATTATTATCATTGGCAACAATCTGGGTTAAATGATTTGCCCCGGGTCACACAGCTAATAAGTGTCTGAGACCAGATTTGAACTCGGGTTCTCCTGGTTCCACTGAACCACCTAGGAGCCCCAAAAGATCTTAATTTATAAAGGCCAGGGTCACCCATTGTATCCTGGGTCCATCACTAGTCATCTTGACCTTTGTCTTGCCACAGAACTCCAATGACTCTGGAGGAAAGAGGGAGGCTGATGAATTTGCACAGCTCTTCCCCACTCATATCTGATTCACGAGCAAGTCAAGACATCCCTTCATAATTTCATCAGTCCTCTTTAAGAATGATGGATGAACAAACAACAATGACCATTTGTCAGGTATATTGTGGAGAAGAATTTTTGTTTAGGTCTGAGTTAAATTAAATAGATTTTGAGGCTCCTTCTAATGAAATTCTGTGGTTTTGTTAAGGCTGGAGTCCCAGGTTTAATGCTTAGAACAACAAATGTAATAGAGCATATTATATTCATTATGAAAAAGACAAGAAACCATATGGCATGGAAGATAGAGTCAGTCAGGATGATCTGAGTTTGAATCTTGCCTCTACCATTTTTTATCTGGGCAAACCTGGACAAGTCATTTAACTTCTCAGTGAACTCTTGAACACAATTGCAGAGAAAGGGTTAATCTCTTTTAATAGAGGGAATTTCTAGACAAGGGAGCTCCATTTCTCAGGAAAATGACAGATTTGACTCCTATGCCTAACCCTATGAAACAGGCAGTCTGGTTTAGTAAAAAAGAGCATTGTGCTTGTAATCAAAAGACGTGGGTTTGAATCCTAACTGAATAGCTTGCTGTAGCTTGGACAATAATGATTATACTAGCCAGTATTTATATGGTGCTTTAAAGTTTTCAAAGCACTTTACAATTATTATTCATTTTATCCTCCCAACAGCCCTGGGCAGCAGCTGCTATTATTAGCCCTATTTTACAGATAAGGAAATTGAGGCACAGAGTGGTTAAGTGGTTAAGTTGTTAAGTGCTTAAGTTGCCCTGGGTCACATAGCTAGTAAGTGTCTGAGGGTGAATTTGAACTCCAGGCCCAGCACTTTATCCTATGCTACCTACATGCCTAGAAAAATGAAGAGTTAATATTGAAACCCAAGTTCTCTGACTCTAACTTTATTGGTCTTTTCCCTGCATCATACTGCCTCTCCTAGCTCACTGATCAGTACTGATTTGTTTGATTTCCAGCTCTTTGGTGTAAAAATATCCTTGGATCAATATGTTCTTTTCTTCTTTCCACAGTCTTTTTCATTTTAGGCTAAATTTTACTCTTTACTCACAGAGACAGTCCTTCCAAAGTTAATCCTGCTTAACCCTAGTACTCTGTTGTTGATATGCGTAAAAGAATGGGTCAATACTGATTCATCTTAGATGGTTCAAATTTTCCATTCTTTAGAAATATTCTAAAGCATAGTATTGTAATTTTTAAAATCCCCAAAGCGAAATTGTTTTTATGATGACAAGTGGCCCAGGCATATTCTGCCACAGAAAACACTGAAGAAGGTAACATTCTAACTGACAGAGGCCAATGGCATATGCCTGGCTCTTTCAGAAACACTGTGAACTCTACTGAAAAGCTGACCATCAGCAGGACAATGCTAGGCATACCACAAGGCCTAAATAGTGAATAAATGAAGAATTGGAAGCATATTAGCAAATCTGGGGAACAGCGTTCTTCAAAAGCATTCAAGCATGGGAGGAACTAGGGATTTATGAATAATTCTTAAGTGAAAGAGAGGGAGGATAATAGTCACCTTGGCACTTAATTCAGGCATGTCGATGGGCACTACTAAGGCTTATAAACCCTGTAGGATAAGACATGAGAACAGGCGAGTGACCCTTCAGCTGTTGAATTTTTCAGGCATTCTGTATTATAAAACACCTGCTATGGCTGGTGCTTTGTAACACCAACACAAACTCTCTATGGGATAAAACATTAGCGCTAGAAGGGGCCTTAGGCAATCTAACTCCCTATGACATGCATAATAATATTAATAACAACATTTAATATGATATTTTAAGGTATGCAAATCTCTTTATAAACATTATCTCATTTTAACCTCACAATAACTTAGGGAAATAGGTCCCCATTTCACAGTTAAGGACACTTAGGCAAAGTCACTTGCCCAAGGTTGTGTAGCTAGAAAATGCCTGAGACGAGATTTGAACTAAGGTCTTCCTAACTCCAGGTAGAGTGCTCTATCTACCAAACCACTGTTCTATAGCTGCTTCTGTTGCCTGTGGCTCAAGTCTCTGCACATTTCTAGTGGATGAAGTGGTTGAAGGTGAGTGGGAATTAATGAAAATAGTAACAGCTGACATTGTAAAGCACTTTATATTCATTATTTCCTTTGATCCTCCTGGATTTGTACACACATACACACACACACACACACACACACACACACACATTTTTTGCTTCTTGGTGAGGCAAGTGACTTGCCCAGGGTCACACAGCTAGTAAGTGTCAAGTGTCTGAGGCCAGATTTGAGCTCCGGTCCTCCTAACTCCAGGATCAGAGCTCTATCCACTGCACCACCTAGCTGCTCCTTACAACTGGTATTCTTTTGTCTACTTTTCTCTCTAACTACAAAGATCACTCTTCCAATGTTAATCCTATGGTTGGATCATGGTATTGAGAGATCCAGTGGATTGTCTATGGTCACTCAGCTAGTAATTGTTGGGCATCTCCAATTCTGGGTGACAATGTTGAGAGAAAATAAGGTATGTCAGGGGACATGGCCTGGAAAGAGCTCTGGATTTGGAGACAGAAGACTTGGGTTCAAGTTCTCACTCTGACTCTTTGTAGTTGTAAGATTGTGAGCAAATGACAATATCTTTGATTGGTCATTAGTAAAATGTGGAGAATAATCATATCTCATAGAGTCGTTGTGAGAGAATAAATGTATAAAGTGTTAAAAATGATTATTATCTGGTATAGTCATTTAAGTACATTTGAGACCTCTTATAATTGGGAGGAGTTTTTCATTGAAGGCTTAAGGTAGGGTTGAGGTACAAGATATGAACTTAATGAAACCTGCTCTTATGGTGATATCTGGGATCTTCACTAGTTTCAATGGAGAGTAAGAGGGAATATTACTTGACAGCTATTGCATGTGGTAGAAGGCATATGGGTACCGTGGTATTCAATACTTCTTAGGAACAATATTGAACTGGCTTTGTGGGTCTGTAACAGACAAACAGATCTGACCATGCACCATTGGGTTGTTGAGTGAGAAAATGTACAAGAAAGATACTGGAGTAAACAAACAAATCTATTCTTTTTGTATGTGTTTTTTGGGGATAGGGATGACTTGGCAGGAGATGAAAGGAGTATAGATAATAATGGACAAGAGAGATTTAAAACTGGAAAAGGAACTGGAAAAATGAGGCAACTGAGAGTGATATTGGCAAACAAGGAGGGACTAGTCAAATTTTTGTTTCTCTAATGAACTTTTTGATCAACTTTTTTGCCAACTCAGCTGAGGGATCAATGACTTCTAGGAAATGCTGTTCTTGAGAAAAATTGCAAAATATTATCACACTATGGTGGCTTTTTGTAAAGGGTTAGAAACAAAGTCAATTCAATTCAACTCACCAAGCATTTATCAACTGTCTACTATGTGAAAGACATTGTGTTAGGGGTTAGAATCTAACCATTAGATAACAAGGGAGGACCTGGCTTCAAATCCTGTCTCTGTTATTCACTACCTGTGTGACTTTGAACAAGTCATTTACCTTCTGGGAAACCTCAGTTTCCTCATCTGTAATATAAGGAGGTAAGATTAGATGGTCTCTGAGGCCCTTTCCAGCTCTAAATCTTTGATCATATGGTGTTAACATAAAGTTATCCAAGTAGCTTACTGAATGCATTGTTGAAACAGAATCAGAGTCATAGGATATAAGACATTAAAGAGAATGCTTAAAATTTTTCATTTGATGGCAATAAAATTTTCTGGGAAAAAGCACGGAGCCTCAGATCAGAAGAGAAAGTCTTGAATTTGTTAGATTAGGAAAGTCATGTAACATGCTGTACTCCTGTGAAATGGTACTAATAATAATTCTACTATCAGCTTCGTTGTATTTTGACAATGAAATGAAATAATTTATGTGAAAGTACTTTGAAAAGTTGAAAAGGCAGTGAGAATGTCAATTATTTGGCTCATTTAGCAAAACAACAATGAATAAATTTTTTTTAAAAAAGCTATTTGCTTAATTTGGAACAATGGTCAGAGGGCTGTAAAACTGTGCATACCCTTTGATCCAGCAGTACCACTGCTAGGCCTATATTCTAAAGACATCAGAAAAAGGGGAAAAGGACCTATTTGTACAAAAATATTCATAGCAGCTTTTTTTGTTGTGGCTAAAAATTGGAAATCAAAGGGGTGCTCATCAATTGGGGAATGACCAAACAAGCAATGACATATGATTATGATAGAGTATTATTGTGTTATAAGAAATTACAAAAGGGATGATTTCAGAAAAACTTAGAATGGCTTACGTGAACTGATGCAAAGTGAAGTGAGCAGAACCAGGAGAATATTGTACACAGTATCAACAACATTATATTATGAAGAACCGTGAATGACTCAGCTATTCTCAGCAATACAATGATCTAAGACAGGGATGGGGAACTTGTGACCTCGAGGTCACATGTGGCCATCTAGGTCTTTCAGTGTGGCCCTTTGACTGAATCCAAAGTTCACAGAACAAATCCCCTTAATAAGAGGATTTGTTCTGTAAGACTTGGACTCAGTCAAAAGGGCGCACCAAAAGACCTGGAAGGCCACATGTGGCCTTGAGGCTGCAGGTTCCCCACCCTTGATCTAAGACAATCTCAAAGGGGTAATGATGACGCATACTATTTGCCTCTAGAGAAAGAACTAATATTGTTTGAATACAGACTGAAGCATACTATTTTCACTTTCTTTCGTTCTTTTTCTTTTATTCAAGTCTTCTTGTACAAAATGACTAATATGAAATGTTTTACATGATTACACATGTATAACCTATATCTGATTGTTTACTGTCTCAGGGGAGGTAGTGGTGAGAGAGAGAGAGAGATAGAATTTAGAACTTTAAAAATATTAGAAAAAAATTTAGTATGTAATTGGGGAAAATAAAATATCATATATTAGAAAAAAGGCTATTTGCTTATTAAACATAATTGTTTTAAAGAAGAGAAAATTACATCAATGGGTATTATATCTATCTAGTAGCCCTAAACCATTTGAAAATTAAAAGCAACTTAAATTAAAAGAAAATTTTATAAGTACAAGATAATTGAGGCATGAGTAGGTGACAGTGTGAGAAAGATCTAGGGGTTTCAGTGGATTGCAAGTTCAATAAGAGTTAACAAGATGGCATGTTAGCCAAGAAAACTAATGCAATCCTAGCTTGCAATAAAAGAGATGCATAATATATAGTACTAAAGAGGTGATCGTTCTGTTGCATTCTTCCATGGTCAGGTCACATCTGGATTTATGTGTTCAGCTCTGGGTGCCCTATTTTCCAAATCATCACTGAAAGGTGATGACTAAATTTAGCAAAAGCTCCAGACTCATTTTGACTGGGTAGTTTTTCTTTTTTTTTTTTTAATAAGCTGGAGAGAAGAGTGACAAGGACGGTGAAAGTTCTTAAATTCATGCCACATGAAGATCATTTGAAGGAAATGGAGGATCTTTGGAGAGGAGGAGACCGGGTGGCAACATGATAGTTATCTTCAAACATTTAAAGAACTTTCACACGAATGAGGGGTCAGCTTGTTCTGCCTGTCTCCAGAGGGCGGAAGTAGGAACAATTCATGGCAGTTATAAAAGGAAACACAGGGAAAACTGCCCAGCGAAGGTTATGAAAAAGTGGAATGAACTGCCTCAGATGATAGTGGGTGACTCCTCACTGGGGCAGTCTTCAAGCAAAGCCTTCGAGGAATACTTGTTTAAAACAACTACTTGTTCAGTATTTGTATAGGCAGGGAGGTGACGCAGTGAATAGAGTGGCTGGTCACGAGTTATGAAGTTGTTCTTGTTCAGTTGCGTGACCCCAAGTCTTCATGACCCCATTTGGGATTTTCCTTGGCAAAGATATTAGAATGGTTTGCTGTTTCTTTCTCCAGAAAATTTTACAGGAACTGAGGCAAACAGGATGAAGTGACTTGCCCAGGTTCACACAGCTAGTAAGTGTCTACATCAGATTTGAATTCAGGAAGATGAGTTTTCCTGACTCCAGGCCCAGCACTCTATCCACTATGCCACCTAGTTGCCCCTGGAATTATGAAGGCCTGAGTTCAAATCCAGCCTCAGATATTAATTGTATGACATTGAGCAAGTCATTTAACATGTTTGCCTTAGTCATCTCTCCTGTAAAATGGGAATAATAAAAGCAACATCCTTTCAAAGTTGTGAAGAAAAAGAAAATAATATTTGTAAAGTACTTTACATACTTTAGAGCACTAAGTAAATGCTAGATAATTATTATTATGTTGCCCAGGGTTTCTTTACTCTCAAGTACAGTTGCATAAGGTGGGCTCTGAGTTCCCTGCAAGCATGAAATTGTGAAAAAATAATTAAAGTGTCTCAAAAATTTTTAATAACATGTCCCAAACATATGATGTACTGGGAATTTTTGTCTAGGTATAGATTAAATTCAATTGTCTCACAGCTGACTTTCAATTGTGATCTTCCATGAAAAAAATCTACCCAAACAGTGATTTATTAATCATTTAAGCAACTCAAACTTCTATTAAAGTGGATTCAGTTAGTTAATTACTTGATTGATTAATCAACAAGCATTTATTAAGCATTTATCATATGCTTGGCACTGGAGAGACAAAACCAAAAGTGAAATAGTCCTTGCCCTCATGCAGATAACCTTCTATAAGGGGAGATAGACAACCCGTCTGTACATCCAAATATGTGCAAAATATAGACAAGAGACAAAGTTGTTTCTAGGGGAGGCATTAGAAGTGGGGTGGGGATCAGAAAGGACCTCATGTGGGAGGTAGTATTTGAGCTGAGCTTTGAGAAAACAATGATTCTGAAAGCCAGAAGAGATGAAAGAGTACTTTCCAGGCATAAGAGAGAGCAAAGGTATTGAGATTAGGGGAGAATATATACGAGTATGAGAAACTTCAGGAAGGCCAATTTGGCTGTACTAACTAATGCATAGAGAGAAGTAATATATATTAATGGAAAGGTAGATTGGAGTGAGGTTGTAAAAATGACAAAAGTTCCTATTCGATTACAGATGAATTCCCTTCCGTTTCCACTATTGTACACTCTTATACAAATGTAGTTGTTTGCACATTATTTCCCATATTAGAGAATGAGTTACTTCAAGGCAGGATTTTTTTGCATTTATCTTCAGTGTTTAGCTTGGCGCCTGGCACAAATTAAGCATTTAATAAATGCTTGTTAACTGATGGACTAACCAATCTCCAAGTATTTAGGAGTTCATTGAGTAGGTGAGTGACATAATCAGACTTATGTATTTGGAATGTCACTTTGGCAACTGTGGGCAGATGGATTAGAGAAGGGGCAGAATTAAGGCAGATTTGGAGGCTATTGCAATTGTTCGGGTGAAAGGTTTGAAAGTATGAACTAGGGTGGTGACCATGTGAGTAGGGATAAAGAGATGGATGTGAGAAATGTTATGGAAGACATGGCAACTGATTGGATCTATGGGGTGAGAAAGAGTGAGGAGCTGAAGATGATAGCAAAGTTGTGAACTTGGGGGTCTGGAAAGATAGAGGTGCTCAGGAAGTTCAGAAGAAGGGTTTGTTTGAAGGAGAAAGTTTTGTTTTGGTTGAGTTTTAGATGTCTTCAGGAAATTCAATTCAAAGTGTTCAGTGGACAGTTGGGGATGTGAGATTAGAAATTAGCGTATAGACTAGGGGTGGATGTATAGATATGGGATTTATCTGTACAGAGATAATTGAACCTGTGGAAGCACATGAGATCACTAAGAAAATGGATATAGAGAGAAGAGAAGAGGGCCAGAGCCTTGGGAAGATACCTACAATTAGGGGGTGGAATATCAGTGATGATCCATTAAGTGAGACTGAGAAGAAGTTGTCAGACAGGAAGAGGAAAACCAAGAAGGAGAAGTATCATGAACTCCCAAAGAGGAGAGAGGGTCTAGGGGGAGAAGTTAGTCAACAGTATCAAATGCTGTGGAGATGTCAGAAGGATCAGAATCGACAAAAAGACATTGGAGCAATTAAGAGAATGATCACAGGCTATTTGTAAAATAGTTCTGAATTTACCAAAAATTTTACTTGCAATTTTCTACAGTAGATAGTGCAAAAATTACTGATTATATTTTACTGTTGAAGAAGCTAAGCCCTTCAGAGGTTAAGTGACATATCTACTGTCATATATCTAGTAAGACTCAGATTCCATGTCCCATGTCTCATGTCTCACAAGTGATTCCAAAGTTTTTCAGAGAGACCTCGAGAGTATGTAGTATCTCTTCTGTGAGTGCTTCTTGTGTGAGTTCTCTGTAAAATAGTTTTTTAGGCAAAGGTACTTTTAGAGACATTGGCACAGGATTGTCCAGCATGGTGTGCCTGCAACAAAGAAGGTGCTGTACTCTATGAGCAAAGCAGAATTGCAGTAGCTTACAAGAAACATGAGATGCGCAAATTTAGAGACATTTCCACTCCAAATGGTCACATGGACTGTTTGTGCCTGACTTGTGGTGGATCCTTCTGAGCTAGTATTGGTCTGATCATCTACAGTCTGACACATTGTGCCTTGACCCCAACATAGTGATGTCATTTTGGTCCTCTTCGAGAATGAAGGACAACCCAACCAAGATTCAGATTCATGTCTTCTAACTCCAGATTCATCACATTTTCAAATGCCCTACATGGTCTCTTAAAGGAGACCCAAACTGATTTAACAGATTTTGGTTTTCTTCTGTTAGTGTAGGGTTGTGATATGACCCGATTGATTGGCCCTGCCAAATGGCTCATACTTTGTAAATGGCTAGCTATCTAAGTTCAACGCTTATATCAAACTTTGATTATTTTTAACATCTGCTCTTCCTATGTAGCCATAACTGGGTCACTCAGCAGGGCTTCTCAATTTACTGAGAGTATTGGGAGTAATTATCCTTGAGTCAATCATTCCCGTAACATATGTGAGACCACCTACAAAACTGTGATGCTGTTTATCCCACCCCTTGCATATTTTTAAAGCTCGATGTCAATTTACTAAACAGAGCGTTACACAGAATCTAGATCTGTGGTTTATTCCCAAGTTGGCACTTGAATTACTTTCTCTGTGTCTATCTTTCCATGTCTGCAAAATGGAACCCTTAACCACCTGTGAAATAAACTGCAGAGTGCTTTGAGTTTCTCCGGGAGATATTAGCTACAAAGTACCAGTGTTGTGATTAGGCCTAGCACAAGAAGGTGGGAATATTTAGAGCATTAATAGTATTACAAGTGGAAATTATATAATTTGTATGACTTTTCCTTCACAAATTCAGCTTATAGCATGTATTTGCCCAGATTCTCTGAATAATGACATGGCTTTCTTGAGGCAAGACAGGATGGCAGAATGGATAAAGCATCATCTTGAATGAGAGCCAAGAGATTTGGGTTCTTCCTATTCTGGTCACTTACCAGCAGAGTGCCTTTGAGGTCACTTGGTCTTTCTGGGTCTCAATTTCCTCATGTGTAAAATAAGGGCGTTGGACTAGATAATCTTTAAAGTCCCTTACAATTCTTATATTCTATGAAATACACATACAGATTAGCAAATATTTTAAATCTCCTAGTGATTGCAAATCTGTTTGCTCGAATACTAAATGAAATCAGGTCTGAGGGAGATTCACACAGGCTTCCATTTTTTGATGGTATTCACTTAGAAAGGCGTTCCTTTTGCTGCAAAGATTAATGAGGTATCCTTAATAATGGATAATATTGAGGATCAATTATATATATTTTTGTTTTGTTTTGTTTTTTGGGCAATTGGATTTAAGTGACTTGCCCAGGGTCACACAGCTGGTAAGTGTCAAGTGTTTGGTCTGAGGCCAAATTTGAACTCAGGTCCTTCTGACTTCAGGGTCGGTGCTCTATCCACTGTGTCACCTAGCTGCCCCCAATTATATTATATTTTTGATTTTTAAAAAATCAGAAAGTTTAGAAATGATAGTTTTTTCCTCCTCTGGGGAACCTTATCCCCCATGTACCCTGGTTATATTATAATATACATATATATATGTATATATACATATATACATATGTTTATGATATGTATGCATACATCTATTTCTCCAAAGGGAATAGAGTCACTGGATCGTAAAGTTAGAAGATTCCTTAAAAGATCATTAGGATTAAACTCCTTCCTCAGGGTTGGACTGGATTTAAGCCGTCTGTCCTTTCTTGTAGCATTTACAAATAGAGAATTAAAAAAATAGATTAGGCATTGTAGCAATAAATTACAAATGGATTATTCTGTTGATGTGTATTCAAAAGTTCTGTGATATTAATAAAAAAATTTCTGTTCTTCCCAGTTACGAGAAGATTTTGTAAAATACCACGGTAATGCAGGTAGATTTGCAAATAAAAGAGAATTTGCCAAAGAATGGTAAGATCCTAATACAGTAAGTTAACTACTTTGTCAGGTCCGTAAGAGGTGCTGAATAACTAGCAAGTACTCCAGCCCATGTTGGCTGGGTAACAGCTTCTCCATTTGACTTCTAAGGAGATTGACTTCTTGAAGAAGCAGCTACAAGATGTTACACTGACCCCTGCAGGCCAGTCTATGGAGTGTCCTTGGCATATTGCTTTTCTTGTCACTTTCACAATTCACAAAGGGACCCTGGTTATGCTTTTACCAAAGATGCAGCAGCCAGGCTTGTGAATGAAATCTCTCATTATCTAAGATGACTGAGGCATCCTATTATTTCTTATTCTCATCCCAACTTAAGCAGGCACCAGAGGTTTAACCAAAATGGTTCTTTTTGATGTAGGTTCTCCTGTGTTGATCTGGGACCATTCTGAATATGATGAAGAAAATTTTCAAGTGAACACACTTCTCCAATGAGGAAATGATCAGCCTTGAAAATATCAACTCGGTGGGTGGAGGGAAGAAGAGTTTTCTCTGGCTTTTTTGACTTCCAGTGATCAGGCCCCATGTGTTGCACTGCAAAAGGCATTTGATCAAGGTTGATATTCTTATTTGAGAAGAGATTTCCCACACATGGGCTGTGGAGGTCCCCTAACAACTCCATTCCAAGGTATATGAGTAGATCTTTCCCGCATCTGAGATGCTGCCATTCACCTCACTTTCACTCCTTAATGAAAATGGATCATGTTATTCTTGGAAACATTTTAGGCTGTTTATTCTACGGAGATAAATATTAAATGATTAGCCTCCAAACATAATGTGTGTCCACAAAAGTCAACCAGTGTATGCCCAGAGAAGGGTCTGAAGGAAACAATCAAGTAGAGTTTTAAAAATTTAAATGACTTTGATTCTTGGTTTGCAACTTCGGCTTTCGCCTTCATTGCTCCCTTGCTTCCTCTGTCCTCCTCATCACCTTTCCTCCCCCCTCCCCAATCTGGGAATTAGAAGATCATTATTCTAGACTTGGCAGTGACACTTATAAGCTATATGACATCATGGGTGATTTCACCAAAACTCTTTGTAAACCTTAATTTTCTCATCTGTAAAGTGAGGATAATAATACTCATCATGCTGACCTCATGAGATATTTATTTAAATTATTTAAATTTCAGTAGATCTGTCATCTTGATGTGCATCTAGAGAAAGAGAAGGTGATACTTTGCAATAAAGCATAGGTTCCCAGAATGCGTGCACACTGGAATGATGGGGGTTTGGGGGAGGGTGGTAGTAGCCTCAGGTGCAATTGTGGGGTGTTGAGTAAAAATAAGGGTTAACCTAACTTAATTGGGGGGCACTGAGTAATTTTTTGAAAGGAGAAGGTAGGTCAAATAAGTTTGGAAACCTCTGGAATAAAGGAACATTTAGCAGAAAGTATGAAAAGTAGTTGATCTGGGGAGGAGAAATAGATGTTCAAAACACACCAAGAGAGAATGTTTATGTTTATATTTGTGGGGCTGTCGAGAAAGGAGTAGGGGACTGAAGGGATGGCATTATGGTCCTCAAAGATTAAGAGAGGTAAAAGTAGGTGAAGAAGCACATCATAATCCAGGAGTAATAGAATGGAAACAAGTCTAATTCCTACGTGAGATGTCACAACCTTTTTGGACCCAAGTTTTTTCATCTATAAAATGGGTATTTCTGATGAAACATTAGGGACGCCTTGAAAAAAAATCTCCCTGTGTTTGTCATTGACCCTGTCTGCCACTCTTCAAAAATTAAAGTTGGTTCTCATATTTAAACTGCAACCTTGGGGAATAAATTCTGTTCAATATTCCTCTTTTAAACTGAGCTAACAGAATGCCACAAACAATAGTTAGAATGCAAAAAATTGAATTTAACACAATATTATTCAGTATCTACTATGGCAAGGTACTGTGTGTGGGGCAAATGGGGTGGGAGAGGGGCATTAATAAAAAAAAAAGAGATGATACCTGTAGGACACAATTTAGTGTAATATGAAAGATAATGTGATAAATTTATTTCTTTCTGCCTCTGATCTTCACAGAAACAAGTTTGTTTCTGGCAGGTATTGGGTAGAATCTTGGTGCAAAGGCTCAAACTGCTTTCTTTGAAATGCCTTAAGATCTCAATCTGGTTATTTCATCCTCTCTAGTTCTATACTTGGCACTACTACTTATAAGCTATATGACTTCATGGGAGATTTCACCTGAACTCTCTGTAAACCTCAGTGTCCTCATCTGTAACACTGGAATAATAATAGTACCTACCTTACGGTAGTAGGTAGGTAGCTGTTTGGCTACCTGACCATCTAGATTAACTTCCACAATGTGATTCCTCTCCTCTTAAAAGTCTAGCTCTTTCCTTTTTCTTCCAAATGACTTTTTTCACTTGCCTTTTCATTCCTAGGCAGATTTTTCCCATCTCATCTCCTTACCTTCTCACATATGGAGTCCTCTCATTACTGTTTTGTTACCTAGACACCCATCTACCTACTGATCATGTACTGAGTATAAACTTATGCTTATGAAGCAACTGACTGTATTGATATAAATGAGTTCTCCATAGTCAATAGAATTATACATACATACACATATATACATGCATATATGATACACATCATAAATTTTTTTTTGGGTGGAATATCAAAGGATAATGATTCTGACTCTACTTCTATTTCATTAGACTACTGTGAGGAAGACAAATCAATCAACACTCAATAGGTATTTTATTAAGCACCTACTATATACCAGGTACTGTGCTAGGTACTGAAGTACTCTCTGTCTCTGTCTCTGTCGCTGTCTCTGTCTCTCTCTTTCTCTTTGTGGCCTTGTCCTTTGATAGGTTGGTTCCTCCCACAACCACCACTTTAAGGAGGACTCCCAGGTCAGCCATGTCTTCATTCCTCTTCAGGCTGAATTCCTGACTAGTCTCTAGACTTTCTTTACCATACTCCCAGAACTTCCCCAACTTTTCAGCTTCTTTTTATGTTGCCTTTTCTTATTATGTAATCTCTCTATGGGCAGGGTCTATCTTGCTTTCTGTTTGTATTTGTATTTCCAGGGCTTAGCAACCTGTCTATAACATAATAAGTACTTAATAAATATTGTTCACTTGACTTGGTAATAGACAATCAAGTAATAGATTAGGAGTACATTAACAAAGTTCAAAGGTCCACACACATATTATACAAGGCATGATTAAGGATGGCTGATGCTTCTTCACATATTCTTAGGTCTAGATTACCTGAGGATAGGGATATAGTGAAGTTCCCATCTCTGCCATGGGGCACTGAAGAAACTGATGAAAAATGAGGGCCAGTGTATACTTGAGTTCCTTATCGAACTTCTGGGAATTTTGTCTGAGGTTAACATAGTTAGGTGAAATTATTGCATGTGTAAAAGGCTATTTGAAGTTAGTTTCTATTTTTAGTTGAATATCAGAAACATTCCATATAAACTGAATGACTCCAGGAGCCTTTGATTCAAAATCATCACTATAGCTGGACCATTAATAACTGTGACGGTAATTACCTCTTCCTCAGCTTCCTCTTTTGTTAGATATAGACAGAACCTCAGAACCACACTTTTAGATGTGGGTCTACCATGCTAGTCTGAAGCTAGTTTCTATTTGTGGTCACCACCCCTGGTAATGCAGCATCTTACATTGAGAGCTAGAAGAAGCTTTGGAGATCATCTAGTCCAACCAATGTATTTTACTGATGAAGAAACTGAAGCCCAGCAAGATTAAGTGCTTTGCCCAGGGTTATGTGCCTAGTGAGTGATGGAGCTGGGGATTTTAACTCAGATGTGCTCTTATTCCAAATCCAGATAGCATCCAGTAGCATGCTATCTCCCAGCTCCAGATCCATGCTTGAATCCTTCCTGTTCAGTGCAAATACACATATACATGGAACCCCAACAGCCATCCTGCTCCCCTAGTACTATAAAGGACAAAGTATGCCTTCTTTGGATCACTGTCTTGGGAACAGAAGGAAATAACACATTCACAATTCTGAGGAAGGGTGGGGGCTGAGTCACTAAATATTATAGAAGTAGAGTTTCTAAGAAGAATGAGTCTGACATGATCTCTCTCTCTCTCTAGTCCTATTTGTAGGGTTACTGCCCTGGAAATAACTTCTTAGTCTCATTAATCAAGTAGAAGCACTTATTAAGTGCCTACTATATGCCAGGCACTGAGCTAAGTGATGAAGATACAAAGAAAGGCAAAAGAACAACCCCTGTTTTTAAGGAGCTCACATTTTAATGGGCAGAGATAGCATGAAATAACTATGTACAAATAGTAAATATAGAATAAACTGGAAATAATCAGAAAGGGAAGATTTTAGCTTTGAGGAGGACTGAGAATGATGTCTTGCAGAAGGTGAGAATTGAGCTGAGACCTGAAGGAAGATAGACAAGCAAGGAGTTGGAGATGAGGAGGGAGAGCATTCCAGGCATGTGAAAAATGACCAGTATAGGGAAAGCCTTCAAGATGGATTTTATAACCACAACAGCATGGCTATTTCTGGATGGGAGGAGAGCCTATGGGTATGGCTGTGGCTGTAGGGAATAAGTGGTATTTCCTGCAGCTATGCTCCTGATAGAAGGAAGCATGGTGTAGTGCAGGTTCCCCACCCATGTTGGAAGGAATCCTTAGTTTGGAGTCCATGGCCTTGAGTTTGAATCTTTGCTTTGCTACTCACTAATTGTGTGACCTTGGGCAATTCACTCAACTGTTTCTTTGTTTCCTCAACTGTAAAATATGGGGCTTGGACTAGATGAATTCCAGGATCTCTTCCTACATTAAATCCCACATGAGTTCATTTGCTTCTGGGCAGCCTGGCCATGACTGACAGCACTGAGTTGTCAATAGCCTTATGGTTTCATAACCCCAAAGCTTATGTCTCATGACGCCAAAGCTCAAAGATGATTGGTGGCACCATGATAGAATGATTGAAAAATGGTTGATGAGGACTGACTGAGAGAGAGTGACGCTTAGATTGATTCCATTCCTGTGGATATGCTTTCCTGTTTTTGGCACATGATAGCTCCTCAAACATTTATGATGTGTCTCCTAAAACATTTATAACAAAATGACACAGGGAACATTTTGTACAGAAGTAAATCTACATTTTAGCCTTCTACTCAAATATGCTATAATTGCCAACAATTCTTTTTCTTTTACTGAAGGTTTCATAATATCAACTATGATGAAATCAGAAGGGAAAATGTTTTTATTTATCTTTGGGATAGAAAATGAGGCTTCTGCCTTTTCTCACACTTGCTAAGGGGATATAGAAATAGTAGTAGCTCATATTTATATAGTACTTGCCAATTAAAGAAAGAAACACTGTCTTCCTTTATGAGTATCACATTCAGGGTCCCTCTGAATGCTAACCAAGGTTTGAGGCATGTTTTATGGATTAGCATCTATTCAAAGCCATAACTCATGAACCCAAACTCACGTGCTTTTAAAAATCATCCAATTAGAGGACACAGTTCAAAGTTAAGTGAGTGGGGGAAGAAAAGAGTAAGCATATGTATATTGCCAACCATGTTCCCGGCAGTGTGCTAAATGCTTTACAAATATTAACTCATCTGATTGGCCAGATAGTACAGGGGATAGAACCCTGGGCCCGGAGGCAAGAAGACACAAGTTCAAATTTGGCCTCAGGTACTAGCTATGTGACTGCATAAATCATTTAATCTCTGTTTCCTTAACTCTTTCCTTAATTTCCTTAACCTCTGCCTCAATTTCCTTAATTGTAAAATGGGAATAATAACATCACCTACCTCATAGCATTATTGTGAGGATCAAATGAGATGAGATAACCAAAGTTGTTTAATTAAATGGCCTAGCAAGATAAGTGATAAGAAATATTTCCCTACTATACTGTTAGGGGCACACCCTTCCACCAGTTACCATAGCACTAGCAGAAGGATGAGACACATGAAGGGAACAGATGTTTACTAGTGAACACACACAAAGCAGCACACAATCAATCAATCAATCAACATTCATTAAGCACCTACTATGTGCCAGGTGTTGTGCTAAGTCCTAAGGATGCAAAAAGAGGCAATATGGGACACATGACACTGAGATACAGCTATGGCAAGGATAATTCATGCCTTTGTTGTTGCAGAATTGCTGATATCTTCTGATGATGTTATCAGATGAGCTGCTTTTTCTCTTGAGGTAGTGTCTCTGCCGCTCCCTCCTCCAGGCTGTGCTGCTCTCTGCTGGGTGCCTTCCCTGTTGGACAGCTCCACAGCTGCCACTTTCCATTGGGCCTTTTCACAGCTGCTGCTGCTGCTCTCTGCTGTCAAATGCAGGTCTTAGGTTTGGCTTCTTTCCTCACAGGTAATACTCCTGTCCTTACTTCTAACTGTTTCATAAGTTTATTGTGAGGAAGGCGATGAATCAATTTATCAATCAGTCAGCATTTATTATGTACCAGGAACTGTGCTAGATGTTATTAATAAGTAGTGAAGTAATAGATATAGAAGTACTTTTAAAAAAGTCAAATGATCTGCAAACATACTGTACAAGATGTGATTAAAGACCAGTGAGGCATCTTTACATGTCTTTAGGCAGCTTGGTGGCACAGTGGATAGAGAGCTGGGTCTGGAGTCAGGAAGACCCAAGATCAAATCCTACATTTACAAGCTGTGTGACCCAGGCCAAGTCACTTAACATATGTTTTTCTCTACTGTAAAATGGGGATAATAATAGTAGTTATCTCCCAGGGTTTTCGAGAAGATAAAATGAGATATTTGTAAAGTGTTTTGCTCAGTTCCTGGCATGTTATAGGTAATACATAAGATTATTCCTTTTCCTTTACCCTTCCTTCCCTCTTAGGCCAAGCCTATATAATCTGAGATTATGTCAAAGTTCCCATCTCTGCCATGGGGCACAGAGGGAACTGATTAAAATTATGGGCAGTGAAAACTGACCAACTTGCCAGTTATAGAGGATAACATTAGATCTTTAGTGAACTAAGTCAGATGCCTGTTGTTGGTCTTAGCCAGCTATTTAGCTAGACTTTTTTCACCATCTGATTTTTAAAAAGTCTGTCTCTTGAACGAGTCTATCCTCTTGCTGGGCACTGGATGTCTGATCCCAGTTTTCTATCTAACTTGGAGTTAGAAAATTCCTTTCAATCCCATGTCCTTTCAACACTTCCCAGAAACTTCATTTATCAAAACTGCAAAGCAGTTACATGGAACTGTGGTGCTAATGTTCTTTTCAATATCCATTATGCCCCTGGTTGCCATGAAAAGCAACACGGGCCAAAACTAAAGGGGCCAGATGGAGTTGGTGTTTTCTGCCCTAGTTTCTTTGCTCTAGATTTCTGCCATCATTATTCATTCCTTCTATCAAAAGACTTTCTGGTTTTCTTCCACAGGAATTATTATTCCCATTTTACAGATAAAGAATTTTAGTTGTAGAGAGATTAAGTGTGCCTGGTCACACAGCTAGTAATTGTCAGAGACAGAATGCAACTGAGATTTTCTAACACCAACAACAGTCCTTTCCCCCATAATTTCTACTGTCTCTTTGTGAATTGTTACCTCTTTGCGGATGATTTTAAATGCTTTAGCAAGGGCATTAGCACAAATGTAAATAAGGGAATTGCAGAAAAATTACTGGGATCTCAATTTAGAATAGGTTTATGAGTAATTTAAAAACTTGCTAAAAATCTTCAGAATTAGCTCTTCACTTAGACTATGGGGAACATATCTCAGGGAATGCAATGGTGGTAGGGCTTGTTTCGAATTAGCTTTGATAGTACTTTCCCCTTGGGCTGGTTGAAGTGGTTTCACACCCATAAAGTTTCCTTTGGAGTTTGGATTTCATTTGAAGCCCTAAGGGTTGTAATGTCTGTGGAATGAACCAAATGAAAAATTTCACTGACTTCTGTTGAAACAATTTTGATTAGACTCTCCACTGTAGTCTTATATCCCTTTCTTTTGCTGCTAAAGTTCTGAGACAGATCATGGTGACAGGCTTGGAATAGAATCCTACAAACAAGTACACTAAACCATGATTAATCAGAATTCTTGGGGAACTGGAGTGTCCTGGTTAATTAAAAAATTTTAAAATGACCTATGTAATAGTTTACTCTGGCTCTCATTTCCTGAAGACCAGGTATGTCACATTTTCAGTTCTCCCCCTGTCATAGGTATAATGTCCCACCAATAGTGTTTTCCAAATCTTAGAGGTCCAAACATCCTAGTTCCATGTAACCACTTAACAATCAGACTAGCTTTTGTGAATGGGTATTTCTTTCACAGGTATAGCCACAACAAACATGCAAACATTTCCCTCCAGTACCTCAGTGGCATAATCCTCCTTATACCCCTTCAGTTCCAGGGGAATAGAAAGTAATTAGGTTCAAAGTTCAGCTCAGTTCCTATATAGCATTAGTACCTTCAAGTTCCAAGTCCAAAACACTCCTTCATTGGCATCCCAGGACCTGACTTCTCAGGGCTTTCCTGCTGGGCTGGCTGTAATATCTGGCTTGGAATCCTGGTCTCTAAGGTCCCCATGGCTTAAGCTCCTAGGTCTGGGACTCCAGTCCTGCAACATAACTGCAAAGGACAAAGAAAAGGCCCAAACTCTAAGCCTGGGGTGGAGGAGAGAGAGAGGAAGAGATAGAGAGAGAGAGAGGGAGGGGAAAAAAGAGAAAGAGGGAGGAGAAAAGAGAGAGAGAGAGAAAGAGGGGAAGAGAGAGAGAGAGAGAGACCTGCTAACAGAAGCAGGTCCCTATAGTCTCCTATTTGAGTGCCTTCCTTTTAAATTGTCTGGGCATGCATCAAATTCTTTCTATACCTGAAAATTCTTTGTTAAACTTTGTGGACTATATTAGTATATTTTTGTGCCTTAGTGAGTAGAATATACTAAACATAATGGAAACCTTTATATTTCAATATCTTGTGGGATCTTATTATGATCATCTGTCTGTCCATTAGTTCTCAGTATTGAGCAGATACACTTAGAAGATGTAAGAGGTTGCTCTGAAAATGGAGATTTAACTAAGCCTAGGATCTATCCTGGAGGTTGATTTGAGAATTTGTTTTTTAATGATTTTTTTCCTTCCTGCTAAAAGTTAAACTCAGAAAAATCATAATTAACAAGTGGACAATATTGGTTAATTGAATTAGGCTTAACTGAGGTTTCAACATATAATAATATTCATAATAACTTTCATTGAGACAGAACAGCTTTATTGGTATGAAAGAGATTGTTTGGCAATGTAGAAAGCACCAAGGATAACAGATGGACAGCCTTAGCATTGTACTATTGTCCATGAAATATCCACAGAAGGCTCCCATGCATTTCCATAGATGCTCTATGGAAAGACTGAGAACATTGATGGCACAGGATTACTAGGGGGGATTGCATTTTGCACTGGTGGTAGGAGCATGTGATTTCATTATAGTAGAAGGGGCAAATAAGGACTAAAACTAAGTAAAATCTCATTTCTCTTTTCAGTACCTATCATTTTCACACATTGTCCTTATCTTCATCTTCATCATCGTAACAATAACCATCATCTGTTGAACACTGGTTATATGGAATGGAGAATACAAAGATACTAAGAGATCTAAGATATGTTGGGCTCCCAGCTCAGAGTCTATTGCTATACAGGACACATATGTGAAAAGTTAAATAAAAGTACAAGGTCAAATATCAGGCCTGCTCTGAGATTTCATTGGCATAAGGAGCAATTGGTGAGGAAAATTTCCCTGCCGATTAAGATCAGTACCTGCTCTGCAACTTGCGGTCTTAGAGAGTTGTCTGGGAGCACTGAGAGAATTAAGCAATTTGCTTAAGGTCATAAGCTAGTATGTGCCAGAGGTGAGACTTAAACCCAAGTCTTCCCGATCCACTGTGTCATGATTACCTTTTTCAGGTAAAATACATTCATTGCTAAATGAATGGTACAGAAACATGCTATAGGATTCCAGGGCCGAGGTTACTGTGAGCAGGGACCAAAGATTCCCTGGAAGGTCATCGGGAGAAGACTTTACACTCTCTAGGGAATCTCTTTTCTTTTCTGCACAGTGTACAGGACATCTTCCACAACAGTAGCAGGTGCTTTTGATGAGCATTTGTCTTATGTTTCATAGCTCTCTAGATTTTGACATTCAGAGGTTTGTTCAATAATTATATCCCAATGATTCCATCTATCAAGAACTGTTGTGTGATTTTAACACGTACATAAGTGATGCCTTATTTGAAGACAGCTTTTACTGAGTCAAATGCTTTTTTATAATTAACAAATTGGCTTCATGGAGAATTAGTGTGTTCTCCTTTATTAGAGAGAGGTCTGCAAGCGTGTTGCAGATGTTGTTTAAGAGATTCTTTTTCACAGATGTGCTGGACTAGATGGCCAATGACATATTTAGGATTTTTTTCTTTGGTGCCTTTAGAAACTGAAATCTACATCTTACTTAACTAAACTGTTTCCATTGATACACTGTTGGACAAGGGGTAACTGTGGCTGATTCCATTGACTAACAGGAAGACTGGGGAGAGCTAAAGCTCTGTGATGAACTCAAATTTTTCATACTCCTCCAGATTAAATGAAACATTTCACTGAAGTGTTGGCCCACACAAAAAGAATCCCAACTGGTTTGTAATTTGTGCTTGAGACTAAAACCAGAAAAGCATAGTGTTCTGTTTTTTCACCTTGGGCTTCCTAAGGCTTTTGTGTATTTACTCTTTTAGATTGTTGAAGCTACCATATCCACCCCATACACATTCCCCACAAGCTCTATGACTCAGTATTAAGGACTCTAAACAAAACAAAACAAAACAAAAAAAACAGGAAGAATGTGTTAATCAGTGGAAGGCCTTGCTGCTCTTGGCTAATCTCTGTGAATACTACCAAAGGAAAGTTTGAATAGCTGTTTTTGCTGTGAAACAGTACTAGCCCCACAGAACTGGGTACCTGGCCCCTCATTGCTCCTTTGCTGAAATTATATTGAATCTGGAGCAGTCTCTTCTTGTGCTGTCCTGAAAATGAATAGACCCCAGAGGACATCAGTCCTCATGTTCCTGGGGTAGTTCACAACCTAATTTCATGTTTCCCTATTCTGTACTTAGCAGAAACAGTGCTGTTTCTGCCTCTTCTAGTGCTCTGCTTAGTAGGAAACATGTTAAGGTGAGTCAGAATATAGAAATATATACATGCACTGTACATAACTATGTACATACTTTACTGTCACCCTCAATTGAGTAGAATATAAGCTTCCTGAGGGTAGATACAATGTTATCTTATCCCCAGCACCTAGCATAGGACTTTGTAGATAATAATAATAATAATAATAATAATAATAATAATAATAATAATAACTAGCATTTGTATAGTGTTTTAAAGTTTGCAAAGCACTTTACAAATATTATCTTATTTGATGCTCACAACAGCTCTGGGAGGTGGGTGCTATTATTATTATTATTATTATTATTTTTTTTTACAGATGAGGAAACAGGCCAAAAGAAATTAAGTGACTTGTCCAGGGTCACACAATTAGTAAGTGTCTGAGACTGGATTTGAACTCAGGTCCTCTTGATTCCAGGTTCAGTGCTCTATGTGCTGAACCACCTAACTGCCCAATAGCAAGATGCCTAAATACGTCAAATTGAATTAAATTTGTTAAATGTATGTTATACTGCTGGAGATGAAAGAGTTCAATTTTGGTCCCTTTGTAAGCAGTATTACCATTGCTGAATGTAACTAAATACTACATCTTCTTGGTGACAGTGACAACATAGGTTTAATAACTTACTTGGAAGGTAATCCCTGGAATAAAAGGTTAACAAGTTGCTTGGTAGAGAATTACAAGAAGGGAAAATAGACTAAGTTGGTGGATAAAAGTGAAGATGGGGAAAGATTTACCTTAGTGGTTGCTGGAAGGTCAACATCACTAGCACTTAATGTTCATATTGGCTATACATTACCTTGATTTCCACTATTCTGTACCTCTTTTTCCTGGACAACCATGTTCCCTTCACTCCCTTTGAAAACTTATTGCTTAAATCCCACTTGTGCTGTGAACCTGTTACATGAAATCTGACTCTGTGTGGAAGTGATACAAGAAGCTAGAAAGCTAGGCCAGTGGAGAATAAACTCTGGAAATATTCATTATTCTGTGCTGGAAAAGATTTAAGGATGGTTTTAGCTTTTTTTTTTTGTTGTTCAAGAAGCAACGTAGATCAGCTTGGAGAGGCCCATTATCAGTAGGTTGGTTGTTAGGTGCCTACAAATACTTATTGAATGACTGACTAGGTGATGAATTCTTTGGTCCCATGGCAAGCCATTATTGCATATAGAAAATATTTAAAATTGTCCTAAGTACTATGCAGTCTTCTGTTTCTATAGTGATGATGGAATACTTTGCACTTCTTCAGCATATCCTCAGAAACCTCATCATCCTGCACTCATCCCGCAATGAAATTAACCTTATTGCTCTGTCTTATCAGTCCCCACTACTTCTGAGATCCATCTGAATGGAGGGTAGTGAACCTTCATTTAAGGAGTGCCCCCAGGTTATTCATCTTGATTTTTCTACAGTATCTCCTCTCCACCCCTCCTCTTTTCAGTTTCCTTTCGTATATTGCTCCCCTCCCCCACTAGATTGTAAGCATCTTAAGGGTAAGGACTGTTTTTTGTCATATTTATATCCCCGGCCTTAGCACAGTTCCTGACACACAGTAGGCACTTCATAAATGTTTATTGATTGACTGACTGGTGGTATGGCAAAAAAGAGTCAGTTTTTATAGTTTTTAGAGCATTTACCAATAATATTTCAACTAGAGAAGTCAAAATGTGAGATCTTTGTCCTATGATAAATAAATCAATATGCTGGTAGAATAGCAACCATATTGATACTGATATTATCACAAAGAATGAAATCAGAAGACAAAAGATATTTCTAACTAAATGAAAAGATGGTTCAAAAGTTCTTGTAGAAGCAAATGAAGGAGCTGGCTATTAGTTTTATTATGTGCACTACTGCTATTTCATTAGACATTTATTTGGTAATTGTTTCTTGCAGGGCCTAGTGGAAGATTAACTTTTTGTAATTGCAGCTTATGTGACAACAACTATTGTGGAGGATGAAGGGGTAGAAGAATCAACAAAGTACTCAGAATTATACTTTAATTTTCAATAACTTCAACGCAAATGTAGGCACGGTGGGGTGAAACACAAGAATGGAGTGTTAGAAAATACGACTTAGGCCTGAAAAACAAGAGGCCAAATGTTTATAGATTTTTGAGAACTCACATGTAACACAACATGAACATTTTCTAACAAAAGAAGGTCAGAAGCCACTGGATATGCTTGGCCAGGTCTAATGCAGGGTAGTCCAGCTTTTCAAGTCTGAGAAGCAGCAAATAATACCTTAAGAAGAAAAATTAATCATGCTTTAATAGGTAGAAAATAACTGGTCACTTACATGGAAGTCATCAGAATCAGATGGGTGTAGTCAGTATGTCAACAATCAAAGGAAAAAACCCATCAAATTAGAACATTGGATATGATGAAAACAAGACAACATATACAATTACAGTGACTTCAACTTGGCCTATTCAATTGAGTTGTTGATGTTAAAAAATAGGAAATGGATAAAAGGTAAAGACCCCAACCTTGATTTTCAAAATTTTCCACAACAATTTACCTGACTTAAACTGACTTTAAAATAGTTGGTACAATGAGGAAATCAAAGCTCCCTTAGCGTGCAAACACTTGATCTTGCGAAGTAGAGGAATATGGCACCTAAAGGAAAAATGATTTAGGATGCAAACTTATTTGCAAAACACCATAGAAGAGGTTAATGAAAGATTGTGAGTAGTAAGGCCTCAATGCTGAGACATTGAAAAGCATTCATTACATTGAAAAGCAATGTAAACGGACATGTCTACAGAAAGCACACCTTGAGACCAACTGAGACATATAGATCATCCCAAGATCATTCACAGATGTAACTTAAAGGAGGTCAACCAATAGATGAAAAGTAAAACAGACTTTTCAGTGTTCATATAATTATCTATTTTCATAATCACTAATAATGGAACCACAACATTTGGGCCATAGCACCTCAGTCTTCAATTTGCTAAATGATGAAGCTGAAATGACACTTAAGTGGATGAAATTAAGAACAGTGGTTGAACCAGACCAAGAAAATCCATTTTGAAGATTACAGTCTTGAAATCATTGAGGGATCATGTTACAAGATTTCTCAAGGAGAGGATGAAACTAATGTAATAGAAAAAAATTAAGGAGATATCATTACTACTGACTCATTTGTCTATTTTTTAATAAAGTTTTTATTAGAATGATATACATACTTCCATACTTAATAAAAATATAAAATGAGGACAAACTCTTTTTTGCAAATGATTTTCTTCAGCAAACTCTGTCTTTATAGTTAACAAAAATTGACCAAAAATAAGCAGAGAATCTAACATCCTCCTGTGTTAATTATTGTGGTGTTCAAAAAAGCTTTTGCTTTAGTAGAGCAAAGCACAACCTTAAAGATTCTCCTGCAGCAAGATTATACTTAAGATTCTTCAAGCTAGGCTTCAGTAATATGTTAACCAAGAATTACCAGGAGAGCAAACTAATTTTCAAAGAGGCAGAGGAACTAGAGACCAAATTATCAGCATTTGCTGGATCATGGAGAAAGTAAGGGAGTTCCAGAAAAAAAAAACCATCTACTTCTGCTTCATTGACTACACTAAAGTGTTTCATTGTGTGGATCATGACAAAACATGGCAAGTCCTCAAAGAGATGGAAGTACCAGATCATCTTACTTGTCTCTTGAGGAACCCCTAAGCAGGCCAAGAAGCAACAATTAGAACTTAACATGAAACAACTGATTGGTTTCAGATTGGATAAGCAGTTTGACGAGGCTGCATATTGTCCTTATATACAGAGTACATCATGCAAAAGACAGGATGAATCAAAACATGGAATTAAAAGTTCTAGGGAAAATATCAGCAATCTCAGATATGCTTACAATTTCATTCTGATGGTAGAAATTGAAGAGAAATTATGAAGCCTCTTGATGAGGGTGAAAGAGGAGAGTATAAAATCTTGTTTGAAGCTTAACATTAAAATAAGCTAAGATCTTGGCAACTGGTCCCATCACTTCCTCACAAATAGAGGGAGAAGAAATGGAAGTAGTGTCAGATTTTATATTCTTGGGCTTGAAGATCACTGAAGATGGCAACTGCAGCCATGAAATTAAAAGACATTTATTCTTTGGAAGAAATGCTATGGAAAATCTGCATGTATGGAAAAAAAGCATTCTAAAAAGCAGAGACATCACCTTGACTACAAAGGTCTGTATAGTCAAAACTATGACTTTTCCAGTAGCAATATATGGCTGTAAGAATTGGACTCTAGGGAAAGCTGAGTGCTACAGATCAACACTTTCAAATTGTGGTGTTGGAGAAGACTTTTGAGAGTCCCTTAGACAGAGAGTAAGGAGATCAAATCAGTCAATCTTAAGGAAATTAATTCAGGCTATTTACTGGAAGGTCAAATATTGAAGTTGAAGTTAACATACTTTAACCAGCTTAATGAGAAGATGGGACTCATTGGAAAAGACTCCGATGAGGAATAATTGAAAGCAAAAGGAAAAGGGGATGGCGGAGGATGGGGTGGATTGTTAGTATCATGGAAACAATGAACATAAACTTGGACAGACTGAGAGATAGTGGAGGACAGAAGGGTTTGGTGTGTTATGGTTCATGCAGCCACAAAGAGTCAGATATGGCTGAATGACAGAACAACGTGTAGCAAGATCATATGATATCCCCTGATAAATGCTATCATAGAGTTAACTGTTCAATAAGCCTCTGATTATTGTCAAATGAAGCACAAAATAAGGTGCTGTATACTTGATAAAAGTATTTGCCACAGTTACGGATGATGTCATGCTTTGGGTCAATCAGTTAATAAACATTTATTAAGTTCCTACTGTGCACAAGGCATTGTGATAAGTACTGGGGATACAATGAAAGGCAAAAGACAGTCCCTAACGCTTGGGTCAGTTGACATGCATTTATTAAGTGCCTCCCATTCTGTATTAGTGGCCAGATCCTCTATCTATTGCTCTTCCTGTCTGCAGACAATATGATGATGACTGCATCAAGCCTCAATACATTATGGGTGCCTCCTCAGTAAGATCCATGGATTCTCAAAAGAAATTAGTTTTACAATCCATGTAGGAAAAATAAATTGAATGAAAATACCTATTGTCCATGCTGGAATGAAGTTAGCTCAACAGTTCTTTGAATTAATATACCAGCAGGTATATCTGGGATAGGAACCACTCTTTGAAAATGAACTGGGCTTCAAACTAACAAAGGACAAGTGAATGAAATTGGGCTGGAAACTTGCACAGTGCTTTTAACAATGCTAGCCTTCTTCTTGGTATAAAAAAACTCACTTAAAAATACACAGATAATCTTCCAGCGACGTGAATCTTAGAATATCACAATCTCTGAAAAATTAAAATGTTGGTTGTTTCACAGGACATTGAAGAAACACATGATAGACATGAGAAAGCTACTTCTACTTCCAATGACTAATGACTTAACATGTAAGAAGTGGGATAAGGGATATTATTGTGGAAATATGAGAAGGAGCTAAGCCAGTGATGTACTAAGAAGGAGGAGAGTCTCAGTGCTACAGTGTGATGTAAGAAGACTTAAAGGGAAGTTTCTGGCTTGTTGGGGAGAAGTCTTGTGAAGGACCCATGGGAGAACGTGGATAAGAACTACCATGGACAAGAGGATATGGAGTGGTTTTGATATGCAGAGATAATGATGAAATCACTGGTCCATTGAATGGAGTCACCAAGATGCCCTTCATGATGATGTGAAACAGGAGTCATTACTTACCTGTCTACCATGAACAGAACAGAAAACAACTACCTTTTTTTCAGAAGAACACTCAGAAGAACAGAAGACAAGAATCTTTTAACAAAATACTGTAAAAGAGAAAAGAAGTATTTACCTATGGATTGAAATCTCTGCTAAAGGCAGAGATGGAATCTTTTGTCTATAGACTTCCTGGTTGCTGTGTGATCAGCTTGTTACAGAATGTCCAACAATGCAAAGTTAATGATATTGATAACAATGATGGTTTAAATCAGGAGATCCTCACCTATATCCTCAATCTTGGCTGGTTTAAAGGTTTAGATTAATGAATGGAGTGTCCTAGACCAAAAAAGCTTGAACAGTCTTTTCCATTTGGTGGATGCAGAGTAAGTTTGTAGAGAAGTTAGACTGGGAGAGAGCAAGAACAATGTAACCCTGGCAAATCATTTTATTCCTGTCTCAGTTTCATCTGTAAAATGAGGATAATATTAACAATTATGTCCCAGAATTGTTTTGTGGGTAAAATGATACAATATTTGCAAAGCTTAAAGTGTTACATAAATGCTAGCTCTTGATAATTTTATATATTGGGAACTGAGAGAGACTTCAAAGACCAAATCTAACCCTTTTATTTCATCAGTGACAAAACTGAGGCACAGAGAGATTAAGTGATTTGCCCAGAGTCACAATACCAGTAAGTGTCTGAGTTGGGATTTGGACTCAGGTTCATGCTCTATTCATTGCTTCATCTATAAATAAAGAATTTATTTTCTTGAGGTTCCTGAAGGGTTCTCCTGAAGTTAACTCTAAAAGTATTACGAAGTATCTTCTAAATCTTAAAGAGATATTACATTGGAGAATGAAATTGAATAACTTCCACAAATAAGCATAATGTTTTATTATAATGATTCTTATTGTCTTTGAGAGAAAAGAAAAAAAAAGGGGTTTTCCAGTAATTGAGGGAAGGAAAGGTGGGATTAGAGCAAGAAAACTATACTTTGAACTCTCTGCACTTTGAATTGGGACAGGTTGGATCTTGGGACTCCACAACAGCCAGTTTTTAGGCTCTTGCATGCTCATTGGATGTTCAGCTGGTGTGTTTCATTAAAACCTTCCTACACTTTTTGTTTCCATTTTTAGGTACTTCAGCAGTGGGAGCTGGGGAGGGCTGAAGAATTGGAGGGGTAGAAGAAGGGAGAGAAGTTCTCTGTAAGCTGAAAACCCATATTCATCTGTCCTTGTACACAGGGGGACATGTTGAAGACCATTAGAGGATGCTACAGACTGGAGAATGCCACACCAGTCCAGTTTTGGCCTTAGGTTTCTTTACTGTCTTTTGAGATGATCCCCTCCATTCACTTCATTCCCTCTTTCATCCCTCTTCACAAATTTTACCTTAATGTGCACAGAGACTCATAGGCTTAGAGTTGGAAGGACACATACAAGATAACCTAGTCTAACCCATTTATTTTTATAGATAAGGGAAATTGAAGCTCCAATGAGGTCAGGTGACTTGCCAGAGGTTACTCATCAAGAGAGTCATAATTAGAACCTGTAACTCCTGAGGTGTAAACCTTGTCCTCTGCAGTACATGCTGTATCCCTTTATGACTTCACAATGTGTGCAAAATATTTCGGTAAAAAAGATGGATAATTGACTCTGTCATTTTGGGTATTCCCTCCACTGGCATAGCTCAAAACTCATGTTAACCCTTTCAACTCTACATGATTCTCCTCATAGTCTTTCTGCCAGTTGTCCATAGAGGATTTAACCAGCATCCCAGAGGGTTCACTATGATTTTTAAAATAAGGACTGATATGGAAAATGAGGAGATAGTGTTTTTCACCAGCCCATCTGAGACGGGAGAGATGGAAAAGGGATGGTAGAAACCGTTTTAATGTGCCATAGTCTTCTAAACGAGGTGTGTGTGTGTGTGTGTGTGTGTGTGTGTGTGTGTGTGTGTGTGTAGGCTCACAGCAGGTAATTTAGTTTGCAGCCCTGGGGCTAATCTTTTCCTGGGCATGTAGTTGGCTTCTGGAGAGACCATGAAATACTGTGAATTACTTAGTAAATTTGATATAGGAAACTTATTTCAGATGTGATCACCCCCAAATTCATTTGTAGCACATCAAATTCAATCTGTAACATAATTGCACTTGCCAAGATATCTTCCTTTTGGGAACTGGTTGTAAAAGACTGGGACTTCTGGGTTTTTGAAAATGTCCAAATGAGATCATATATAGGTATTTTTGAATCCCTGGAAGAATCATAGTTTTATATTTAGCTCCTTAGCCTTCCCCATCTCCAAACTACACACATTGAAATGACTTATTTTTTGGAGGGGGGGGAGATAGGATGAGGGCCTAGATCCATGATTTCATTGGTGCAGGCAACTGTGAACAGGAAAGCTACCTCTCTACCAATATAACTCAGGCAACCATTTTCCAGTTTATAGTCTCAGAGAGTTGCCAAAGGGAATTGAGAAGTTATAATTTTACATTCACTTTGTTTAAAAAAATTATTCTGAATTAAACATTAAAAAAGAACATTTTTATATATCAGAAGAATATGATAGAAAAAGAAGATTGTATATGAAATTGATTCTCCATTTCATGTCACTTGCTTCTTAAAAAAATTATGTATTTAGTTCCACATTACTTTCAAGACTGTCTTGCTTTTCTGTACTTCCTTCCGAACCTCCTTTTATTCTCTTTTGTACATTTAAAATGTTTGAAAGGCCCACTTTTTTTGGCTTCTTTATTACTATTCCCGTATACTTTATCCTTCCCCTAATTAAAACAGAGGGAAAAATACTTTTTCACAAATAAGCATCACCTAGCAAAATAAACATGAAGAGTAGCCGTGTCCAAAAAACATATGCCTCTTTTTACATCTTGAATTCATCACTTCTCTGTCAGGAGGTAGGCAACATGCTTCATCATAAGTCTTCTGGAGACATGTTTTGGTCAAGGCTTTGATCAGAGTCCCTAAGTCTTACAGAGCTGTTTTTCTTTTCTCTTTTTTTACTTTTTCTTTCTTCTTTTATTTATTTATTTTAATCTGTCAACAATCGCTTTTGAGTTTAAAATTTTTCTCCTCCTCCCTTCCCACCTGTCCCCCCAAGATGGCACTCAATCTGATATAGGCTATACATATACATTCCTATTAAACATATTTTCACATTAGTGATATTGCAAGGAAGAATTAGAGCCAATAGGAGGGACCACAAGAAAGAGAAAACAAAACAAAACAGAAGAAAAAAATAGCAAATAGTATGCTTAGATCTGGATTCAAACTCCATAGTTTTTTCTTTGAATGTGGATAGCATTTTCCATCACGAGACCTTTGGAGATGCCTTAGATCTTTGCATTGCTGAGAAGGGCTAAGTCTATCAATATTAGTCACTGCACAATGTGGTTGTTATTGTGTACAACGTTCTCCTGGTTCTGCTCACTTCACTCAGCATCAGACCATACAAATATTTCCAGGTTTTTCTGAAGTCTCCCTGCTCATCATTTCTTATGGCACAATAGTATTCCATTATATTAAAATACCACAACTTGTTTAGCCATTCCCCAATTGATGGGCATTCCCTCAATTTCCAATTCTTTGCCATCACAAAAAGAACTGCTATAAATATTTTTGTACATGTAGGTCCTTTTCCCATTTGTATGATCTCTTTGGGATACAGCCCTAGAAGTGCTATTGCTAGGTCAAAGGGTATGCACATTTTTATAGCCCTTTGGGCATAGTTCCAAATTGCTCTCCAAAATGGTTGGATCATTTCACAACTCTACCAACAATGTATTAGCGTTCCAATTTTCCCACATCTTCTCCAACATTTATCATTTTCCTGTTCTGTCATGTTGGCCAATCTGAGAGGTGTGATGTGGTACCTCAGAGTTGTTTGATTTGCATTTCTCTAATCAATAGTGATTTACAGCATTTTTTCATGACTATAGATGGCTTTAATTTCTTCATCTGAGAATTGTCTGTTCATATCCTTTGACCATTTATCAATTGGGGAATGACTTGTATTATAAATTTGACTTAATTTTCTATATATTTTAGAAATGAGACCCTTATCAGAGACACTGGTTGTAAATATTCTTTCCAAATTTTCTACTTTCCTTCTAATTTTGGTTGCATTGGCTTTGTTTATGCAAAAGCTTTTCAATTTAATGTAATCAAAGTTATCCATTTTGCATTTCATCATGTTCTCTATCTCCTGTTTGGTCATGAATTCTTCTGTTCTCCATAAATCTGATAGGTGAACTACTCCTTGCTCTCCCAGTTTGCTAATAGTATCAGCCTTTATATCTAAATCATGAACCTATTTTGACTTTATTTTGATATATGGTGTGAGATTTTGGTCTATGCCTAGTTTCTGGCACACTCTTTTCTAGTTTTCCCAGCAGTTTTTGTCAAATGGTGAGTTCTTATCCCAGAAGCTGGGATCTTTGGTTTTATCAAATAATAGATTACTATAGTCATTGACTACTGTTTCTTGCATACCTAACTTATTCCACTGATACCACTCTTTTTCTTAATCAGTACCAAGTAGTTTTGATGATTGCTGCTTTATAATAGAATTTAAGATCTGGAACAGATAGGCCACCTTCCACCTGCATTTCTTTTCATTAGTTCCCTTGATGTTCTGGATCTTTTGTTCTTCCAAATGAATCTTGTTACTATTTTTTCTAGCTGTATAAAATATTTTTTGGTAGTTTGATTGGTATGGCACTGAATAAGTAAGCTAGTTTAGATAGAATTGTCATTTTTATTATATTAGCTCAGCCTACCCATGAGCAACTGATATATTTCCACTTATTTAGATCTGACTTTATTTATGTGGAAAGTGTTTTGTAATTGTGTTCATAGAGTTCCTGGGTTTGTTTTGCTGAGTAGACTCCTAGATATTTTATAATGTCTACAGTAAGTTTAAATGGAATTTCTCTTTCTATCTCTTGCTGTTGGGCTTTGTTGGTAATATATAGAAATGCCAATGATTTATGTGGGTTTATTTGATAGGCTGCAACTTTGCTAAAGTTGTTTATTATTTCAAGTGGTTTTTTACTTGATTCTCTAGGATTCTCTAAGTATATCATCATGTCATCTGCAAAGAGTGATAGCTTTGTTTCTTCTTTGCCTATTCTAATACCTTCAATTTCTTTTGTTCTTTTGTTCTTTTGTTTTCTTATTGTTTTTTTTAAATTTTTTTTTTTAGGCAATCAGGGTTAAGTGACTTGCCCAGGGTCACACAGCTAGTAAGTGTCAAGTGTTTGGTCTGAGGCCAGATTTGAACTCAGGTCTTCCTGACTTCAGGGCCAATTGCTCTATCCACTGTGCAACCTAGCTGCCCCTCTTATTGTTAAAGCTAACATTTCCAGTACAATATTGAGCAACAGTGGTGATAACGGATATCCTTGTTTCACCCCTGGTCTTACTGGAAATGCTTCTAGCATGTCCCCATCACACATGATGCTTGTGGAAGGTTTTAGGTAGTTGCTATTTATTATTTTGAATAAGGCTCCATTTATTCTTATTCAGAGCTGTTTTTCTTCACAGTTATTATGCACAGTTTTTCTTGTTTTGCTTACTTCCCTCTATACCAGTTCCTATATCTCAAGCTTCTCTGAAATACTCTCTTTCAAAATTTCTTACAGCACAATAAAATTCCATTAATTTATATACCACAATTTATTCAGTCATTCTCCAGTTGATAGACATCTTTTCACATTCCAGTTCTTTATTTTTCTCTATCTTTTAGGATTAGGAAGTTTATTTTACTTTGAATATTTGCTTCCTGGTGTTTTCCTCCCCCTTGCCCACCCCTCTCCCATTCCCACTTATTTCTGCACCAAAATATATGTTCAATGCTTCTTTGTCTATTAAAGATGAATGACATTTATCTGATGCCCTCTTCCCTATGCCTTCCTCAGTGTTTGTATACTTTTTTTTCCATACACCCTAATTATGAGAAATAGCAATTTCCACACCCTTCTCCCTCTTTTTCACACCAGTATATTCTTTCCCCCATCTTAACACTTGGAAAAGAAGTCCACTTCCAGGTCTTCTTTTTTTTTAACTTAATTCCTCTTTTTTAAAAAGAAGTTTTATTGACATGTTTTGTTCTTACATTACAGACACTTATAGATTACCAACTACAGTGTTTCTTGTAGCAAAGTAAATAATATAGTGATATCATCTGAAAGTGCATGTTACATTCCATTTCAGTAGCACCTACCACCTCTTTATTTTTTTAATTCATTAATATAAATTTGTTTTCTCTTCCTCCCACCTCTATCACATTAAAAAAGACAAGGAAAACAAATTTTTTATAACATATATGTGTGCATACATACATGCATATGTACATATATGTACAAAAGCAAAATACATTTCCTCACTGAACAAAAACGTCTCATTTTACATCTTAAACCCTTTCACCTCTCTATTAAAAAGTGGAGATAATGTTTCATTGTCATTCCCATAGAATCATGGATAGTAATTACATTGAATATACTTTTCACAGCATTTGAAGTTGTTTGTCTGTATAGTGTTGTTATTTTACACATTTTTCATAATTCTGCACATTTCATTCTTCATCAAATTATAAAAGTCCTAAAGATTTTTTGTTTTTATAATATTGATTTTATAGTACAATTTGTTCTTCAGGTTCTGTTTACCTCAATGTACATCAGTCTATATAGATATTTCTGTGTCTTTTTTGACATGATTTATTTCCTTATTTCTTATAGTACCAATAGTATTCCATCACATTTTATTTTAATCACAAATTATTCAATCATTACTCAATTTATGAGTTTCCCTTTACTTTCCAATTTTTTCCACCACAAAATAATTACTCCAAATATTTTTATACTTAAAGTCCCTTTTCCTATTTCTTTGATTTCTTTTGGATATAAGCCCAGCAGTAGTTTAGCAATGTCAAAGGGCATGCACTGTTAAGTAACTTTTTGTGTATAATTCCAAATTGCTTTCCAAAATGGTCATATCCATTCACAGGTCCACCAACAGTGAACCAATAAACCTGTTTTCCTACACCTCCTCCAATTAAATTTTTTTTTGTTATCTTTGCAAATCTGATAGGTGTGAGATAAGATCTCAGGACTGCTTTAATTTGCATTTCTCAAATTGGCAGTGACTTAGAACATTTTTTTTTCTTATGATTATAGATAGCCTGGGTTTCTTCCTTTGAGAACTTTCTGTTCATATGCTTAGAGCATTTATCATTTGGGAAATAGCTCTTTTTCTTATAAATTTGGATCAACTCCTTATATATCTTGGAAATAAGAGATTTATCAGTAAAACTTGCTGTAAAGATTTTCCCCCAGTCAATTGTCTCTTTTAATCTTAGCTTTATTTGATTTGTTTGTGCAAAACTTTTTAAATTTTATGTAACCAACATAATTCATTTTATTCTTCTATGAACCTCTCTATCCTTTGTTTGGTCATGAACTTTTCTCATATCCATAGATCTGACAGGGCTCCAATATTATCTGATTGTTTATGATGTGAATTTTATATTTAGATTTCCTTCTAGTTTGGAACCTACCTTTGTAAAAGTGTAAGATGTTGGTCTAACTAATTTCTTCCATATTCCTCTCCAATTTTCCATGCAGTTTTAATCAAATAGTGAGTACTTATAGAAGTAGCTAGGGTGTTTGTGTTTATTGGATACTAGGGTACTAGAAACTTTTGTGTCTGTAGATAATTTGTTCCACTGAATGACCTCTTTATTTTTACTCAGTACCAAAATAGCTTTGAGAATTACTGCTTTGTAATAAAAGAAATCCAGTGATATTGCATGTTAATACTCAAGGTCACATATAAAAATCCATTGCTAATAAAAAAATCTAAAGAATTACTGCTTAATAGTATAATTTGAGATCTGGTACTGCTAGGTTTCACTTGCTCCCATATCTCAGTTTTTCTCTTGAGATAAGTAAATTAACTTAGGTAGCATTGTCATTTTTTATTATGTTGACTTGTCCTTTTTATGAACAATTATTATTTTGCAATCAATTAGTTCTATATTAGCATAAAGAGTGGTTTGAGATTGTATTTATATAGTTCTTGTGTGTATCTTGGAACATTGATTTCTAAGTATTCTACACATTGCGTAGTAATTTTAAATGAAATTTCTCTATCTCTTCCTTCTAGGTTTTATTTGTATTTTATGAAATGATGATTTGTGTGGATTTTTTTTATATCTTGCAAGTTTGCTGAAGTTATTAATTGTTTCAAATAGTTTTTTTAGTTAACTCTCAAAGGTTCTTTGGCTATACCATTATATCATCCATAAAAAGTGATAATTTTATTTCTTCTTTACCTATGCTAAACTTATTGCAATAGCCAGCACATATAGTGTTATGTAAAAAAAAAAGTAGTGACAACAGACATCCTTATTTCATCATTAATTTCTTAGACAGGATTCTAGTTTATTTCTGTTATATATAATGGTAACTCTTGGTTTTTGATAGGAAAGATCATTTATTATTGTATTTTCTAGTGTTTTTTTTTCTTAAGAGAAATGGGTGTTGTATTTTTCAAAAGTTTTTTCTGCATCTATTGATATAATCATCTGATTTTGTTGTTTTTGTTATTAATGTAGCTAAATTTATAGTTCTTCTAACATTATATTCTAACCTTATATTTCTAGTTTAAATCCAAATTGATCATAATGCACAATTTTTGTGATATGTTGTTTTAACTTCTTTGCTACTAATTTATTTTTAAAAATTTAAAACTTTTCATCTATGTTCATTAAGAATATTGATTGATAGTTTTCTTTTTCTGCTTTGACTCTCCCAGTTTTATGTATTAAGAGCATATCAGTGTCAAAGAAGAAATTTGGTTGAATCCCTTCTTTCCTTATTTTTTAAAATAAGGATTAATTGTTCTTTTAATGCTCTATAGAATGCACTTGTGAATTCATCTGGAACTGGAATTTTTTTGGAAGTTCATTTATGCCTTGTTCAGTTTCTTCTTCTGAAATTGGGCAGTTTAAATTCTTTATTTCTTTTTGTATTAATTTGAGTATTTTACATTTTGGTAAATATTTATTTTATTTAAAGTGTTGGCTTTATTGTCATATATTGACCAAAATAGTTTCTAAAAATATATATATTATTTCTTTTTCATTTGTCGTGAATTTTCCTTTTTCATTTTGACACTGGTAATTTATTTTTTCTCCTTAATCTTATTTAAGTCTTTAACTTTTTTCTCATTTTTTTGCACTAGGACTGATAGGGTAAATTAAGGTTCCTCACTATTATGATGTTGCTGTTTATTTATATTTGTAACTCATTTTATTTTTCCTTTATATATTTAGAAGCTATGCCATTTGGCACATATATGTTAAGTATTGAAACAAATTAATTTTCTTTGTTACCTTTCAATGACAAGTAGTTTCCATCTTTATCTTTTAATTGTCATTGCCCTTGGAAAACATTAAATCAAGGGACACTTGTTTCTTCCATTCTTTTAGGATATTAACAGTACATCATCATGTAGCCTCTTCCAATGGCTCAAATAAATTTACTTTTCTAGGTTTTTCTTGACTCATGTTTGCATGTCAAGGTTTCTACTCAGCTCTGGTCTTTGTTATCAGAAATAGTTGAAATTCCTTTATTTCATTAAAGGTTCATTTTTCCTTCTGGAGCATTATACTCAGCTTTTCGGGATAAGATATTCACAGTTTTAAATCTATATCTTTTGCCTTTTAGAAAATTGCCTTCCAATATCTGATCTTGTGCAAGCCTGAATGGTTTATTCTTTTGTTAACTCCTTTCTAGGGCAGCTGTGTGGCACTGTGGATAGGGCACCTAGCCTGGAATCATGAAACCCTCAGTTCAGATCTAGCCTCAGATATTTATTATCTGTGTGAACTTGCACAAATCATTTAATTCTGTTTGTTTTAGTTCCTTATCTGTAAAATGAGCTGGAGAAGGCAATGACAAAACCACTCTAGTGTCTTTGCCAAGAAAACCCCAAAGGGGGTCACAAAGAGTCAGACATGACTGAAAAACGACTGAACAACAACAACTGAACTCCTTTCTAGATGCTTGAGGTATTTTCTTTTTTTCTTTGAAGTGGAAGCACTGAATTTTGGTTATGACATCCCTTGGACTTTTCATTTTGGGTCTCTTTCAGGATATGATTTGTGTATTCTTTATATCTTTATTTTACCCCATGGTTCTAATAAATCTTGGCTGTTTTCATTTATGATTTATTAAAATATAATGTCAAGGTTTTAAAAATGTTTTTCAAGGAGTCCAAAGATTCTTAAATTATATTTCCTTGACCTTTTTCATAGTTTGATTTTAATTTTAGATATCTCACATTGTCATTTATGTATCTATTTTTGTTCTAATATGTCTTGTCTCATGGAGTCATTTGATTTCTTTGGTCTATTCTAATTTCCAGGGAGTCCATTATTTGGGCAAGGTTTATCATTTTATCTTCTAATTTTATACATATATATGTATATAATCATATCATCTTCTATTATTCTCCTTCCACATCTTTCCCAGAGCTTTTATTTCATTTTCTTTTAATTTCTTATTTCATTTTTCTACGTATTCAGGTAGTTCTTACGGAAAATCCATTTTTTTTCTTTGAGTCTTTGCTTATAGTTGTTAGGGTACTACTATCTCCTAGATTAGATTTCTGGTCATCTTTGGATTGACAATAATTCTTTATAGTAATGGAAGTTTACTCATTTCACTAGCCTGAGTTGCTTAAACTGGGACTTTATGCCAGGTCCAGACTTCACCCCCTAAAATGCTTTTGGGTGAAGTATCAGCTTTGTTGGTCTCTTCTCAGGTCATCTGGGTGACCTCTGTCTTACCTGTACTGATTTCTATTTCCTGGAATTTTCTCTTTCCCTTCTTTTCTCCCCCCACTTTCTACCTAGATCTTTTAGATTCTGAGCTCTGAGCCTTCAGATATCATAGTACTTCAGAACAGTGTTAAGAACCTCAGAGCTCTGGGGCACCCTCATCTGAGTACTTTTACAACTTCACTGATTGCTGAAGTTCTTGTGTCTTTCAAGGTCCTAGCTGTGGTTTTCTGACCACCCTGGGGTTTACCAAGGAGAGGAGGCCTCTGGTATTGCTACCTCCAGACACAGAGCCTTAATAGCTAACTATGTTTCTGACCAATCTATGGTTGCACTGGGAGACTCCTTTCTGGTTGGTCTGAGTGTAGGTGCTAGCTTTTCTGGTGGCCCATGGGCTTCCAGATGATTTTTTTTTGGTGAGGGAATTAGGGTTAAGTGACTTCCCCAGAGTCACACAGCTAGTAAGTGTCAAGTGTCTGAGGCCGAATTTAAACTCAGGTTCTCCTGACTCCAAGGCCAGAGCTCTATCCACTTCACTACCTAGCTTCCCCTTCTAGATGAAATTTTTTGTGTAATTCTGGGGTGGATGGAGTCACTTACTGCAGTTTCTAATTGGATTTTTTTTGATCAGTATTTGGCCTGATGCATTTTTTTTTTTGCTTCCCGTCATCAATATTTATTGAGCATTTCTAGTGTATTAGGCACAATATCTTGAGGAGCTAACATTCATAACAAAAAATTCATCCCTATCTTTAAATGGTACTTTTTGTTTGATGTTTTCTACAAAGGCAATGAGGGGAAGATTTTGCAGCACAAGCTTTGGGTAAAACTTAGCCCCATCATCACTTGGTGAGAGGATTGAGTTAGGGGAAGAGTTTAGGGTGGACAATAACAGACCATGTAGGACAGGACTTAAAGTGAGATTTAAAAAAAAAGCCACTAGCTCACTAAATTAAGGAAAGATTTCCTATAAGAAATAGGAATAGAGGCAAGAAGTTTGTGGGATGGAAGCAAAAGAAGAAAGGAATCTCAAGTAATGAAGCCATCATGCTATCTTTCCCCACACAATACCCTCCCCTTCCCCGAACCAGAATAGGAGTGTGGTTGGTGACAAGGCAGAAGGAGAAAAGGCTAAAAGGTATCCCTGACAAGTTGGAATATGGGATTAAAATGCAAGGCAGGCTATAAGAATAGCAATAAATTCTTTAAAAGAGGGACTTTGGAGGCACAAACCCGATAATTAACTAATGTCATCATAGACCATGAGACTTGTAGCTTCTGTAAGTTAGAAAAATGCCACACCAAAAATTTAAGTGGAACATATGATTTTATTCAGACCACCACCTTTTGTTTTAAAAGAGAAACTGAAAATCAGGATGGTGGAGAGGAGAGTAATGTTTCAAAAAATATAGCACACAAGGAACTTCTGCCACTTGATAATTTTATAATTACACTTGTTTTTTTTTAAAGTCATTATATAGCTACTAAGTGGAAAGTAAAATTTCAAAATATATGATTTCCTTTAGAGAAATTTCACTGGCACAGTTTTTAAGCTTTTGCAGGAGTAGCTGTGAGGAAACTCCGTTCAGATAGCCTTCTTAGCCTTATTTCTTCTGTGTGTATTTTGCATATTTTTGTTTTTGCTTACCTGTACATAGTATGAAGTTTCCCCTAGTAGAATGTAAGCTCTTTGAAAGCAGGGACTGTTCCATTTTGTCTTTCCATTTCCTGCAATTAGTATAGGGCCTGGCACATAGTAGGAATTAAAAAATGTTTGTTGAACTGAATTGAATTGAAATGAAATTAGTAGTCAGTCAATAAACATTTATTAAGCACCTACTCTGTGTTAGGCACTGTCCTAAACCTAGCCCTACCAAACACTATTCCAGTGGCAGAATCCACTCTTGCCACATTTTCTGCTTTATCTTATGGTTATGGCAAATTCCAGGAAATTTTTTTTTCTCTCCTTGTGCAGTGCATTATCCAACTGGCTCAATGCCCTGAGCTTTCTTAATTCTGCATCAAGCAGAGACTGGATCAGAGCCAATGGATCATTTATGGGATATATTGTGAAAAATCCTCATCTTCTTTTTTTGTAGGGTTATTACATTGTTTACATGTGTCACTCTGAATTCTGTACTTCAAAAAATTAATTCTGTGAGTTGGGTCAGTAATTCTTTTCAGGAGAAGACTCATATACACATTTAGATTATCTTGTTTTACATGAGAAAGGTGATAACCAGTGCTCCTTAAATTGCTCAGAATTAAAACATGTCATGCTATTTAAAGAGGAACGCACTCAATTCAGTCTGCATCAAGTCAGGCAGAAATATGGTACCACCCTTCTAGACAGACATCTGTTCAAACATAAATTTCCTGTTTATTGAGGCTTCTGCTCTATTGAAGTAAAGGTCTTGATATGTCTGAACAAGTCAATCATTATAAACCTTGTTAGTGTGACAGTCCCCTGTGTATTGTTTAACTGGAAATGAAACACAAATACACCAACCCCCTTCAGTGTCCGCTTCACAGAGCATAAATCTGCTATGCCTCACAGTCACTTGAAATATGATGGCAATCTACCAAATGGCAGAAGAGACTCCAGCCAGAGAAAGCTAGCAATGCAAATGAAGCTCAGGCCCTATACAATAAGGTAAAAGCAAACAATATCCATCCTTCCCCCCTGAATAATTTCCCCAGGGCAATTTCCTACTGCAGTCAATGATTATCTAAATCAGAATGACAGCTCTCAGTTACACAAAGATTTGACTTCAGATATTCCAAGTAGGAGTGAAAAGACTTCTTCCTGCTCTCAGCTATTCACAGTTCCATTAACAAATGGAGTGAAACCTTCGGACCCTTATTCAGTTTATGTAATAGCTTTCAATGGCTTTCTTTCCCCTTTCTTCAAACCTTCTGATTTGCTTTTTTATTGATGATGAGGTAGAGATATTCATTGCCTCCTTAACTCTTCAGCTACCAATTTTACAGCAAAGCATGTTCTTTGGAAAGGGTCATGAAACCAATCTTGTGGCTATACTATGCCTTCCTAACTGTGGTGAAATTACTTCACCACTCTGTATTTTCTCAGGGTTTTGAAATGTATTTTTTTTGATACTGCTTTCCTTGGAAGCATAGTCACACACTCATGAAATCAAAACCAGGGAGAGGTTCAAGATGTCATCCAGTCTTGACTTTGGTCTCAAGTAGATCAAATATTCTGAGCATGTGATTGCCAATTTCATCAAAAGATTTGCTACATCAGAGATTCTGTAGATTTGTATTCTTAATCTCCTTTCTTGGCAGTGAAATACTTTGCTGTTTTTTCTCAGGCCCAATATCAGCCCCTCTTGGCACTGAATTTCTTGTTTGAATGTATTTTGATGAAAGGAAAGAAATGGAATTTTGATTTAAGTACTGTTTGTTAAGTACTATGATTTAAGTACTAAGTAGTTCTTAATGGGTGAAACATGGAAAGATAAGTTCACTATTACTATTTTGTTCCATATACTTACATAGTTCTAAAAATTACCTTATGCAAAAAGTCCTTGAATGTTGATTAGCATTAAATGAAAACTTGCTATTACCCTCTTGGGTCAAAAGTTACGATGTGAGTAAAAAAAAAGCAGTATGTTGTCTTTTTCTGAGAAAAATATGCTCCTTTTTTTGAAAGTGAATTTTCTTTTTTTTCTTTTTTAGAGGATCATTTGATTCCTTTGGAGAGCACTTTGATTCTAAGTGAAAGTAGGGTTTACTCCTTTACCATAGGTATTGCCCATGTTATTCGATGAATATTTTGAGAAATCAGTGGAGGCAGTGTCTTCACTGTAGCTGATCACTAGTGAGGCTCAGGGGAAAGAATGATGGCTCTGGAATAAAAGGAAATAGATCACATCCTCTCCTGATATTTACTACCTGTGTGGCTTTTGGCAAGTTACTAAAACTCTGAGCTTTAGTTTCTCTTCTGTAAAATTAGTGGATTGTACTATATGCCTTTTGAGTTTCTTTCTAGCTCTAGATGTTATGGTCTTTTGATCTCTTTATAACTGGGTTTCTGAGAGTTGCTACAGCTGAAAAATCAGAGAACTTGAAGCCAAGCTGGGGATGAGTCTACTGAACTTTTGTGGGTTGGTCCTCCAATGACAGGAATACAGGCCATTATCTTCCCTATGCTCTAGTTTGGTGTGACCTTCAGATCTTGACACTTAAAAATGCCAGAAACTTTGAAAACTTAAGGTTCCTTTCATACTATGATGAGAGATATGAGTAATTTAGTGTGAAGTTCCTACTGTTACTTAGAAAACAAATGTATGTTTTTGTCATGCAGAAAATATTTTCCACAGACCAAAGTGCAGGCAACATCTTTTGTGGATTCCAGCAATTGTAACAATTAGGAGAAACATACAACTCTTTAGGTATGGTAGAAAGTACACTAGATTTGGTGTCAGAAGACCTATCTTTAACCCCCCCCCCCATCATCCAATAAGTCTGCTATTCATTTTGGTAAGTTATTTCACCTCTCTGTGTCTTAGTTCCCTCAGTTGTAAAATAAAGAGATTGGACAAGGTGATATCTAAGATTTCTTTTAGCTCAAAATCTTTTCTGCCCAAGTGTTATATTGATCCAGATTTCACATACTTGATAACCAACCTAATTCTCTGAGTTGAGGAATTAAGGACTGTGTTGTTATAGTTCTGTAGTACATGATAGTATGGGGAAAATTACAGAAAATTCACCTGATTTTGGTGGTAGATGCCTTGGTTCAGATAGGAATAGGAATGCAGAACTGGTCATAATAATAATAAATTAAAAATTAAAATAAAATTATTTTTATAGTAATTTATAATTATAATACTTATATATGATTATATATTCTAACATATAATATATTATATAATATAATAATATATACTATCAAACATATATAATAAAAACATTAAAATTAAAAATTAAAAATTAAAAATTAAAATTAAAAATTAAATATATATATATATATATATACTGCTTTAAGATTTAAAAAGTGTTTTATATACATGATCCTATTTGATCCTCACAATAAAGAAACCTCCAGGAATTTGATTAAGAGCCAAGATACAGCCCCCAACTCCTGGCTAGCATTATTTTCCTGTATATGTCCACTTTGCCATGCAACAGTGATTTAGTCTGTCTTCTACAAATATTAAATAGTTTCAAGTAGAAGATAGCTCTCACAACTGAAGTGTGTGTGTATATGTGTATGTATGTGTGTGTGTGTGTGTGTGTGTGTATGTATGTAGAAGACATTGTCTCTGTTTCTTGAAGACACTTTGGAAAAGAGGCAGAGGGAGGACGTTATCCTTTCTGTGCTAGACAAGTGACCTTTGCTCATGACTTCCTAAATTTAAATTGGGAACCTGTCTTCAATATGCTCCATCGGAGAGCTCATGAGGTACGGTGCTTAGAATAGTTATTTGAATGGTGCACTTTTGAATTCATTATTGAAAATATTAAATCTTCTGCAATATGATGCTTCTGCAGCAGGTGTGCTAGTAACTGAGCTCAGACAGTGCCTTGGATTTGAAATGTCAGAGACTGGAAACCTTATTCCCTCTTCTTGCATTGTCATATTCCTTCTAAGACTTTGAACATCTGCTCATATTTGTTTACTGAGCCCTTGGGGCTCACTTACCCAAAATCATGCTTAACTCCATGAAATTGCCTTTTTAAAGATAGTTGTTTGCAACTCTGTTTCAGAACAACAACAAATAATGAAAAAGAATGACAGGGTCATGGCATTTCACCATTTCTTCATTGCTGCCCTGTAAAAGAAGACTATTAGATTAAGACCAAGTGCAGTCATGTAGGGTGCTGCGATAGTAACACTGGGTCACCAATGAGAGTGTTTCTGTTCGTTATTGCTACTGGTTTTAAATGTAAGCTTTCAGCTTTGTGATTGGTTACAGAGGTCAGGCCAGAAGGACTGGAAAAAGGGAGGGATTCAATTCAATTCAAAAAACATTTATCAGATACCTACTATGTACTGAGTATAGTTAGTTGTTGGGAACATAAAAATAAATACAAAATTGCTGCAGCCTTTACATTGTACTGGCTGTGACCTCTATGGATCTATGGGAAGTTGACAAAAAAAGGACTTATGTTTGTGTGCGTGTGTGTGTGTGTGTGTGTGTGTGTGTGTGTGTGTATGAATGAAGCATTTAAATTAATGAACAAATATGGAGTGCCTATTATGTGCACAGCACTGAGCTGAGCACTGAAGACTAAACATTACAATGGAAGTATTGGCATACTCCAAAGAGTAGGAAGATATCCTCAATACTTCCATTGCAACTAATCACATCCTAGGGTATTGGAAGAACTGGTGATTAAGACTATAGAGCTCCCATGTTGATCTTTGAAAAACTGTGGAGATCATAATGTGTTCTCATACCAAAATTGGGAAAATACTCTCATTTTTTTAGAAGAAGAGGGTGTCTTTTTAATTATAGGCAAATGAGCTTGAACTCAATTTCAGAAAAAATTGTAGAATATATTATTCTGTACCACATACTAGTCAAATAATGGCTTGTAGGTGAGAACCTAGAAATGGAGTGGTCACTCAGAAAGAGCCTGAGTTCATCAAAGACAGTTATGTCAGACTACTGACAATTCCTTTTTGGGCAGGATTTCTAGATTAGTAGATGAGAAGAATGTAGAGACCTACTAGACTTGGAATTCTGCAAGGTATTAGAGAAAATTTCTCATAAGATCGTTATGAACAACATGAAGAAATGTGGGACACATGATCACATTCATCTAGGTAGTTGTAAAACTGCTTGAATAAGAAGAGAGAATATGCATTTATATAGCACCCTTTATGTACCAGGCACTAGGCTAAGCACTTTTTACAAATATTAACTCATTCAATTTTCAGGACAGCCCTGGGAGTTAAGTGCTAACATAATCCCCATTTCACAATTAAGGAAACTGAGGCAAACAGAAATTAAGTGATTTGCTCAGGATCAAATAGCTAGTAAGCATCAGAAGCTGGATTTGAACTCAATCTGACTCCAGGCCCAGAGCCAACTCACTGCCTCTGAATTATTTGACTGTAATAATAATAATAATAATAATAATAATAATAATGATAATTAATAGATCAACATTATTCTGTAAAGAGATGTCTCCTGGAGTATCCCAGGGAAGTGTCCTTGGCCCTGTACTATTCAACATTTAAGTCAATGGCTTGGATGATGGTAGAGATGGTAGAGATGTTTATCAAATGTACCAATGACACAAGTTTGCTAGGGCTGGATTTATGGACCTTATCCAAAGTGATGAAATTGAACAAAGATAAATATAAATTCTTCCACTTGGATTAGAAAAATCAACTATTGCAGTATGTGATGGGGAAGGTATGGCCAGGTAACAGTTTATAGAAAAAGATTTTTGGTTTTAGTGGGATTCAAGATTGATACGAGTCAACTGTGTGACATAGCTGTCAAAAATGGTAATTTCAGGCTATGTTAAATAGAGAAGTAGAGAGAAGGAGTTGTATTTATCCTTAAATGAGATCCACAATAATTAAAAAAAATTCAGTTTATGTTTCCACACTAGAAAAAGTTGAGTGAATTAAGAAAGCCTGCTCATTCAATACATTCACACCCATGTGCTTCCTTAAATCATCCACCAAATATGCTGAGGACCTTCCTCTGTATCTTTTCCCTTTTTGTGAATACTAATGGAGTTCAGGGGCTGTACCTTTGCTTATCCCTCACTATCTCCAGTTTTAATGATGGTTTTTTTGTATGTCCATCTTATCCACTTAAGAGATTGTTTAGTTGAATTGAATTCTCCTTGATGGGGACAACAGAAATAAAACAGGAGTTGAGTATTTGTTCCTTTCTACTGATGACAAAAAGTCATCAGTAAATATATCCCCTTTCCTAAGTAGTGTGCCAATTTTTGCTATGTACTTGTTTAGAATGTAGCTTAGAAAAGGGCTTTTTTTTTGCCATTCACATTTGTTTTATCATAATTTTTTCTCTTCCAGCATTCAACCTTTGAGTTTTCAGAGTTTTCGTTCTGTGCATTTTGATTTTTGAGTGCCATTGCTTAGAAGCTTCATTGAGGTGGGAGTCCAAAAGTTGAAATAGATATAATTTATTACTAGGGTATCATTGTGATGGGATCATCTGAGGTAAAAGACTGACTTTGAGACCTAGTCAAATAAATTCCTTAATTGAACTCAGTTTGGTTGGGTACATTACATTTAATTCTTATTGCAAATCACCACTGAACATGTCTTAATTTGTTTTACTTCAAATAAAAATAACAACCCTCCAAAGTTTATTTTAAACTTTGTATCTCTTCCCACAGAAGTAGAGGAGCAAAGGTGGGAGTGACTATACTTCTCCTGGATTTCAGTTTGTCTTCTGTCTTTTTCTGAAAAAAGGAAAATTGGCTGAACAATCTTAAATATCATATTAAGAAAAAAAAAGATTCCCTAGACTTTTCATAACTGATACCAGAGAGCCCTGTTTCTCTTAATTTTGTCAAAAGACAACTTTCTGTTAAATATTCTTATATGCACTGCTCTGATGCCTCTGGGCCTGATGGGAGAAGAATTGCTAAATTCACTGCAGGTGGATCTTCTTTATCTTCCTGAGTTCATGATTTTTCAGAAGCAACTGGGAAAACAGCAGCTTTGGTTGAGACAACTTTTGGACTGGGATCGATTGCTTCCCTCATTTAAGGATGGATGTGCTGTTCGAGTCACATTAGGTGACTCTAAGAGTGAAGTTACTGCTGATACAGGGTCACAGGAAAAGGGAACACCAACTCCTAATGATTGATTCTTTCTTTGCCTTTTTAAAAATTTTTTTCCTTTTCTTTTCTTTTTAGTACAAGCATGAGTGAAAAGTGGGGAGGGGAATAAAGAAGGAAGGAGAAATCAATATGAAAATTGAACTAAGATAGAGTCAAGATATTAGGAGACACCCTGTTTTCCAGAGCTAAGGCCTAGTAAGCAAACTGTGCCCTCACCTCGGCATAACAACAATCCTTTGCACTCACCCTCTGGATGATCTCACTCTCTGGCAAAATCACATAATCATTGTAATGCTTTGACCAGTACCAGGTGTTCTCTGAGGTAGGACAAACACCAGACAAATACCCATGTTCTGGTCATGAAGCCCTGCTATGAATCAAACTTGTTTCATTCTTGCTATGAACACTCTTCATTGTCAGGGCTTCTCATTGTGAAGCCATTAGTGTAAGTATTTAGATCTCCCCCCACTGCCTTGGGTCTCACCCTCTTCCCCCACCAGGGGCAGGGCCCTGGAACATGTATACTTGTTTGCAAGCCATTTCCCTCACTTTGAAACTGAACTTCTGTTTGATTTCCAACTCTCCTGTCTCTTAGCCTGCTCTGTTTGGCTCCAGCCATCCATAGGTTAGAAGCTGGTTTGGTCTGGTTGACATTAATTGTTGTCAGAAGTGGGATTGGACATAGAACTAGGTCATTGGACTCTCTAGTACCAGCAGGAATAGACTAAGTGCCACTGGAGATTTATTTGTCTGGAGCCTGACCCTCCTCTTCTGGTGAGTCTTCCGCCCTTGTCCCTGCTCCAATCCTCTGAGCTCCTGCCTTGACTGAGCTCACCATTCTTTGTAAGGAAAACTCCAGGGCCCCTCCAGTGACCTGGTTCATCTCAGATCACTCTGGTAAGGATATCCTTTCTTAAACTGCACATCTCTGTTAATTGGCCTCTCTGCATGCCTCTGCCTTTTTTTTTTCCTGCATGTTTCTGCAAAATTGTAACTGTGTGCCTCTTGTCCCTCTGTGGGTCTCTGTTGTTTTTTAAACTGCATGCCTCTGTAAAGTTGAAACTGTATGCCTAGGTAACCGTGTGTTACCAAGTATGGACTGTATGGATTGTAACTGCACACTTTGTTAAAACTATCTGTCCATTTGTATCCATCTTGTTGTTTTGCCTATGGTTGTGTAAAATATAAAATGTTTGTGTTATGTTTGTGTTGTGAGCTATATTCCATTTTCTTGAAAGATTTAAAATGCAGCTAGCCAGAAAAACTAAGGACTGCAGCCAGAGAGTTTAGAACACTGGGAAAGATTAATGAACTTTTATGGTTAAAGGATTTGTTCCAGTAAGTAGGGCTAACTCCTATTTTAGGCTTTTTGTGGGAGATTAGGTTATAAGAAGAGAGAAAAAGAAAAAAGATCTGCAAGAAACTTTTTTCTGTCATTTCAGCTTTGGCTATGTTGTAATTGGAGAAATAAAGTCAGATAACCAAAGTTTGTGAGACTACTAAAACATCTTAGCAGATTAAGATGTTTAAAGATTAATAATTTTAAGATTTCAGGGGAGAACTCCTGGCTTCTTGGGAGTAATTCTGGGAACTCACTCCCTTCTGAAATATCTTAGTAAGCTTTGGGGTACCATTTGTAGAATTTAAGGAAAAATAAGGATTGGATTTTATAAAAGTTTAAAAAGTAAATGGCAAGAATAATGGCCTTATTGTTCTAGGGCAATGAAGGAAGGCAGCTAGTTTGGAAGTAATCCCAGAGTGAAGAAAGAAAGAAAAATAGGTAAATGGTTTGCACCTTATAGCAACTTTTTGTTAACCCTTCCTTGATATTTCTTACCATGAAAATAAAAGATTGTTTAAACCAAAGAGACTCTTGTGATTCCCCCACATCAGAGACCCTCTCCCTGTTAACCCCTCACATCCCAAATTAGATTCCTAAATTCAGAAGCTGGAAAAATATAGGAAAACTTGAGTTAGGTTTCAGTTGCAGAAATTTATTAGCTGTGTAATCTTAGTCAAGTTATCTTATCTCTGCCCCAGTTTCCTGATCTGTAAAAAGAAAAAATAATAATGGCACCCACCTCCCAGGGTTGTTGTGAAGATCAAAATAATGTAATGATTGTAAAGTGCTTAATACAGTGACTGGCATATTCTAAGTACTACATTACTATTATTTCTTTAATTGAATGTAATTGTTCCATAACTGACAACTCTAAAATGGTTTTAAAATGGGAAATGCAATTAATGTCATCTGAAGTTTATTGTTTCTGTTTTTATTAACTAAGGACCAGAAACTCAGATTCAAAGACTGATGCAAGGAGTTTTGTCTAAGGGCCCCTACCAGGTCCTTCTGACTATTCCCACAGCTATCAAAATTGTGGGTCATCTGAAGAAAGTTTTTGTTCCTGAGTGGATGGTGGAACCCTCCAGAGACCCCAAGGCTCATCTAGTATGGACCTAGAAGCAACTGACATCCAGATGAGACAGCTGTCCCAAGAGTCTAGATGAGGGCTGAGTATACTGTCCTAGTTTTTTTTCCTCTTCCTTTTTGTTATGTGCCTAACCACCAAAGACCTGATTCATGTGTGTGTTGGCATTTCTCTCTTTGCATTCTTGCCCCCCTCCCCCCAACTTTGCTGCTTGCAAGCAAACAATGGCTAGACAAGACCTATTACTCTCTTTGCCCTATTGGGAGTTCTGTGATGATACCTGGGACCCACTTCCCTGCTAGATACCCTCAAGGAAATAACCTCTTGGGCAATATCTTGTCTTGGCCCAGCTGGCCTCTTGTGACATCTTGGTTTATATCCGTCTGTTTTTTATTGGCCAGAAGGGTAAGGATTCTTTCAGTCCCCCGCCATTTGGCCAAAAAGGGGAAATGACAAGATATTAAGAGACATCTTGTTTTTTAGAGCTAAGGCCCAGCAATCAAACTATGCCCACAGCTTGGCATAACAACAATATCTCATGCTCACTCTCTGGATGATCCAACCCTCTGGCAAAATCACATAATTATTGTATTACTTTGACCAGCACCAGGTACTCTCAAAACTTGGACAAGCACCGGACATGCACTCATGTTCTGGTCATGAATCCCTGCTCTCAATCAAACAGATGTACTACTAAGGAGACATGCTTCTGGCAGTATGAGAGCTACACTTTGACTCCTGGTGTTTTGGTGTTCTGTGGTTACTTCAAGGATTAAGTTCTAAGATGGGACTGGAAAACAGATGATGGGGGATCCAGAAGCCAGGAGTAACTTGTTTTCATCATTTTCTTGATTCTTTATTCAGCTCATGTGTCATAAAGATTATAGGGCTTTTAGTTAGGCTAGTATCCCTGCCTGCTCACTGCCCATCCAGTTACTGACACCCTTCTAAATTTCTTTTTTCAGTCCCTGGAAGACCAGGGATCTCAGTAAATGCTGTGACTCTTAAATATACAATCAGTTTCTAGAATCTATCTATCTAGTTATGACTGGAATAAATTAAAATGTTTCCATTCCAATGTAAGATCACACAGTTCCTTCTTATAGAGTTTTTCAGACTACTTTTACTGGATTTTTAAAAAAAAATAGAATAATTTTTGCATGCTTTAGACTAGAGGTGTCAAATTTTGGGGTGGGCCAGACAGAACCAGATTAAAATGTAACTGGGAAATGTTTAACAAAATAAATAAAAGTACAATACAGCATAGATAATGTCAATTTATGGTTTTCTAAGTCAATATGTTGCTCACAGGGATCTCTTTCTATTTGAATTTGATATCACTGATCAAGACCATCTTAAAAAATACATTATATCTTTTTTTTTTCCCCCGCTTTTGCGTTTGCACTCGGCCCCTCAACTTTCGACATGCAGAACTAGGCCCGTGAGTTGGTGGATCTGTACCTGCAGCGGAAATGCTCAGCGAGCAACAGGATCATCGGGACCAAGGACGTCGCGTCCATCCGGACGAACGTGACCGACGTTGACAAGGTCACAGGTAGATTCAATGGCCAGTTTAAAACTTATGCAATTTGTGGATCAATTCGTAGAATGGGAGAATCTGATGACTCTATTCTCCGACTGGCAAAAAATGATGGTATCGTTTCAAAGAACTTCTAATTGAAGAAATCTTGTGGAAAATGTCTTAATAAATCAGAAAACAGCAATATCTATATCTATATCTATATCTATATCTATCTATCTATATATATAATAATGATGAGTGACCATTCTTCTCCCATTTTATTTGACAAGTTGATATTTTTTTTTCCTCTTAAAAGGATAAAATTGACCAAGTAGTCTTAAATTGGCTCTTGACAGCTGAAACAGAATTATGTCAATTTTCTAGATAACATGGGCAAAATCCCCAATAAATGAATTCTTTAATCCCTTGGGATGCATTCATTATGGAGATGTGGGTGGGGGGGTCATCAATTTATTCAGTGTAACTCAAATCACACTGTAGCCCTGGAGAATGACATAATGTTAGAATTTCAGAGTTAGAAGAGGCTAAAGATCATGCCTAATTTTACAGATAGGAATACTGAGGCCCAGGGAGATTAAATGACTTGCAATAAATTGCATAATTGTGATTTAATTCCAGATATCTGGATTTCTAGATAAGTTTTTTCCTATGTATTTTTTTGTATATATATGGAGCACAAAAGACAATAAAATGACCCAGCTTTATCAGGGACAGACTTACCATATGAAGGACAGTTTGGGAAGGATGGTGGAAACAATTTAGGCCACTAGGACCTAAATTTTGAATTTGGCACATACCACTGGGGTCCTAAAAGGAAAGAGATACCCCCAAACAAGTAAAGTATGGTGAATTTTTTTTTTATTCTTATCTGGGTCTAGCAGGACAAGGCATTGCTGGAAGGGAGAAATGAACTTGGACTGGTTATTTCTACTGATTTCATGCTAATGGAGGTGGGAAGGAGACTGTTGGGGAAATGGTGGTTAGTTGGTAGTCAAACCTTCTAAAAAGAGGAAAGGATTTGGGATGGTTATTGCTGATCATACTCTGACAGGGTGTCTCAAATGTTATAGCTTCTCTGGGGTTTCTTCATTTAACTGGATCATTGCACTGGGTTCCCTAAAGAGTATAGGTTAAAGGAATCCTCCCAAGTTATTAATGCCAATTTTTTTTGACTGTGAAAAGAATCACTATCTGCTGGGAGAACTTCTGTGTCAATGTGTACAGACAACAATTTTACCTACTGTGAAATGATTGGATATCTATCTGCAGAACTAAAGGATTTTAGAATTTGAAAAAAAAGCTAGAATTTATATTGGACTTTAAAGTTAACTCATTTGATCCTCACAACAAGCTTGTGAAGAGGGTCCCTTTATTATCCATATTTTACAGAATCTTGGTGCCATCTAGTCTAGTTCCCTCATTAGGAGGAACTTGACCTCTCCTAAAGAATAAACACACAGCAGTAGCTCATCCCATTCTGGACCACAGCTATTAAAATAGGCTGCTGACTAGGGTCTCATGAGCTATTTAAGGAGACGATACATCTTCAAGAAATAAGCAGAAAATAATTCTAACACACTCTCTTGTTTTTCCTTTCACCAACTGCCTTTGAGATATTCATTGGCCATCAACCCTACTCAGGAAAAGAGAAGAAAAGAGACTCTGGGCACTGTAATTTAGGAAGTATATATGGAAATGCTGGAGCATATCCAGAAGAGGGTAGCATGTATAGAAAGGATAGTAATAGGAGGATTGGCTGGGGGAGCTAGGAATATTTAACTTGGAGAAGAAAAGAGTTAGCTGGGTTATGATAGCTTTCTTCAAATGCTGTCTTGAGGCATAAGGGTTAGACTTATTTTGCTTGGCATTAAAAGACTGGACCAGGAACAATGAGTAGAAGTTGCAGAAAGAAAGATATAGGCTTGACATAAACTTCCTAATAAGTAAGAATGCCCCAAAGTTGAATGAGTTGTCTCTGGAGGTAAAAGGGGTTCTTGGTCAGGCATGGATTGGTCTAGAAGGCCTCTGAATTCCTTTCGAAATTTGAAATTCTGTGATTAAGGCTACCTTAGAGAAAAAGATCCTTGTGGCAAGCAATAACACAGCAATGTCTTCCACCAATCCCTTTTTGTGTCTGGAAATGAAGTCTAGCCTAACCATAAGTCCCTGAGAACACTTTTAATATTCTAATTCTGGAATTTCAGTTTGTTTTCTTCTTTAGGATATAACTCACATTAATCTGATTTGGCATTTTGGGAGTTTGAAACCCAAAGGACTTTAAAATCTCAAATCTTCCCTTTTCTCCTTTGAAAATTTCATACTCTTAAGAAGGAAGCCCCAGGTTTTTTGTGGTCTGAAAACTTCTCAGGTCCTCAAATCTAAGAAAATTAAGTAATTTAAATTTCGAATTCTAAACTCTTGCAAGCAAATGTCTAGAAAACTAAAGGGCATCTTCAAACTAAAACAAAGTCAAGGTCAAAATAAAAGTAATAAAGGCAAAATAGGTTTTAGAAAGATGACTTGTGTTGTCAACTGCATGTGAATCAATAAGAATTAAAAAATATTTTCTGGCATGTAGACTTCATGGCTCACAGGTAAATAATATCACCAGAAGAATGCTAGTTTTAAAAAGATGGGCCCTTTAAGGCAGAACTCTTTAACTAGACAAGAGAGGAAATCACAAAAGATAAAAAAGACAATTCTCATCATATGAAATTAAAAAGGATTTTATGAAGAAAATCGGTGTAACTAAGATAAGAAAGGAAGTGATTTATAGGGAAAAATCTTTGCATCAGAGGGTCTGATATCCATGATATAGAAAGACCATAAGCCATTTTCCAATGGATAAATGGTCAAAAGATAATACATATTTTTCAAGAGAATTTCAAATCATTTACAACCATATGAATGATTTTTCTAAATTATTAATGAGGGAAAGGCAAACAAAAACATCTGAGGTCTCACCTCAGATAAATAAGCAGAGGTATCAAAAGATGGGACTATTCAATATTGGAGAGGTGGTCAACAGAGAGGCATACTTAATATGCTTTTGATAGATCTATTAATTAGTCTAATTCTTCTGAAAAGTAATTTGAAACTATGTTAAGGACTATGTTAAGGACTATGACTAAAATGTTCATACTCTGACAGGGTGTCTCAAGTGTTACAGCTTCTCTGGGGTTTCTTCATTTAACTGGATCATTAAGGCAAAAGTCTCATTGCTAGACATACAGCCCAAGGAGATCAGACAGAAAATTCTGAAACACACAAAAATACCATAACAACACTTTTTGGAGCAGAAAAAACTGGAAACAAAGCACATTACCATTGATTTGGAGAGTGGTTAGGCAAATTATGATATTTGAACATAACGGAATATTATTATACTTTTGAGAAATTATGAATATAAAGATTATAGGGAAGTGTGAAAAGATATATGAACTGATACAGAGTGAAGTATGCAGAACCAAGAAAATAATATATGTAATGGCAAAAAAGTAAATGGAAAAGACAAAAAAAAATTGTAACTAAACTGACCAAGCTTGGTCCTGATGAAGAGATATGAGAATACACCTCTCTCCTTTCTTTGTTGATGTGGTGGGGGTTGGGAGAGGGTATGGGTGTGGAACACTGCATTTATTATTTGATTATGTTGATTGGTTTTGTTGAACTGCTTTCATTTCTTTTTTATTCTTTAATTTTTTTATTCTTTGTTGAAAAGTATGGACCTCTGGATAAGAAATGGAGGAGAGAAATGTTGGGAGATTATGGTGATGTAAAAACAAAAATTATCAATAAAAAGTTTTTTTAAATATAGTAGTTTATTTTAGGGAGGATCTTGGGCAAGGGTCATTAAAAGAATTGTGCAACTGTTTAATTCTACATACAGTTCATTGTCCACTCGAAGCATCATTTTCTGCTTTTACTTCAATGATTCTTAGTTATATTACATTATAATTACTCATAACCCCATCAACCAAGTAGCTGACAAACCCAATGTAGCTTGTGCTATACCCGGGTGCTTATAGAATGAAACGTCTGAGTTATATTTTGAGGGAATGATCACATTTTGATTGGCTCAAATTCTCACCCAGAAACCTGGGAAAACCTTAGTATTGGATAGCCCTGAAGGTTATCACATATTCATTGCCAAACTCCATTGCAATGTCATTTGACTTAAAGCCTAAGATGTAAGTTGGATGGTTTATAGCTGAAACTAGCAGCATTAACTTTTTTTTTTCACATTGGCTTATCCATAATGACAACACAACAGAACTAACTTGTGTGGAGCAAAAACATAATGAATTTGCAGTGTGGGGACCTATGTTCAAAGCCTGGTCCTGCAACTTAAATTATATATAACGGTATAGAATCACCTAGGTAGCACAAAGGAGAGAGTGTCTGACCTGGAGTCAGAAGACTCTTACTAATTTTGTGACTTCGGGCAAGTCATCTAACCTCTGTTCGCATCAGTTTCCTCATCTGTAAAATGGGGATAATAATAGCACCTACCTCCCAAGGTTGTCGTAAGGGTCAAATGAGATAATGTTTGTGCTTGGCACACTGCTTGGTATGTAGTAGGTGCTAAGTAAATGCTAGTTGTTATTGTTGTTATTATCTTTAATTATTTGACCACAGGTAAGTCACCTAACTTCTCTGAGTCTCATTTTCCTGCTCTGAAACATGAAGGGGTTAGAATCAATAGCCTCAAAGGTCTTATGAACTTTCCTCAAACTATTTGCTTTAGCTTCTCTTTTTGCAGAATCTGGTCTGATGGGATATACCTACAATTGCCTGACATCTTCATTAAGTGTGTGTTGACCCAGCAATAGTTTTTATTTTCAATTTCTGTTCCCTCCATGAATGGTTTTAGATATGCCATGATTCAGCTGAAATACAAACTTAGATTTATTGTGTAGGTTTAGGGAAGGGTAGAATTATGGAAAGAAATTATTTCTCAACACCATTGAAACAATATATCTCTTTTATGTCTGGAAAGTAGCACAGAGTCAACTGAATATATAGCTTTGTATTTATTAAAACAGAGCAGTAACCCTTCATTGTGTTTCATTTATTGAAAATAAGATTTCCATTTACATCTCATTAGCATGCTGATTAGGATTTGGGTATGGATTTTAAAAGATTTTTCTTTATTAGTGCAGATCATGACACAGTGAACACAATTAACAATGTTTACTCCCTAATAAAATCACTTTACTACTTCCCAAGTTTGTATGTACACTCACACAGATTTGGGTTGCTACCTTGAGATTTTAGGGGTATCTATTGCTAAAACTATAGCTCATGAGACCTTTTTGGTGTGTTTCCCATTAACAATCAGCTACTGGACACAATTATCTCTTAGCAAAGGCATCACTAAGATAGCACAGTAGGAACAGTAGCTACAAAACATTTTTCCTCTGCATTCACAAACCTGGGGCACACTTTAATACAGATCTTTAGAAGAGTAGGCATGAACTTAGTGTGCAATGATAGTGATGCACACATGTACAATGTATGTGTGCATGAACCTATTTGTACATGTGGCCAAGGTTACTCAAACTTATAATACTATAGTGCTCTGAGTGTTTTTGTAAAGCCCTGATGTGGGGCCCTCCTGACTGTAGTGTCTCTGTTAGATTGGTTGCTCAGTTGGGCTTCAAGGTGTCCTTTCCAAATCAAGAAAGTTTTTTTTTTTTTTTTTTTTTTTTGCCAGGGCTTGCCCTCTCAAGTCCACAGCTGGCTTCTTTCTCTGCCGCCAGAGGTCCCATTCCTGGAAGCTGCTCTGGATCCCTAGCGACTGTTTTTATGAATCTGTCTGGAACATTTCTCTGCTTCCTGATGCAGTGCTTTCTATTGGTGAATAGCAACACTTCAAAGTGATGAGTTCCAGGAGGAGAGAGAAATCTTCTCCCTCTTCCCTAAAAGCAATTCCTTCTTTGATGCTAAGGTCCTCCTCCACTTCTGGCTTGTACTGATGAGCTCTTGAATTGCTGGATGGTTTGCTTTTTAAATATAGGCCCAAGTTTTTGTTGTTGCTCAGTAATTTTATTCATGTCCAACTCTTCATGATCCTATTTGGGGTTTTGTTGGAAAAGGTATTGGAGTAGTTTGCCATTTCCTTCTTTAACTCATTTTACAGATGAGGAAATTAAGAGAAACAAGTTGAAGTGACTTGCCCAGGGTCACACAGCTAGTAAACATCTGAAGCCAGATGTGAACTCAGGAAGATGAGTCTTCCTAACTCCAGGCCCAGCCCTCTATCCATTGTACCACCTAGCTGCCCTCACAGGTCCAAGGGGCATGCTTAATTTTCTTAGCTGATCACTAGATCTTTCCTATGAGGTGTTGCTTTTCTGCAATGGCCAAATCTTTTTAAGTTGATTAAGGAACTTTACACATTGTTGCAAGGTTGTAGGAAAACTCCTTAAAATCTCCTTTGCATGGGAAAGATGCCTGTGGATCTATCAAGCATTTTTTTTGGATAAAAATATAGATTGTGTAATGTAAGCTCAGTAAACAGCTTTTTGTATCATCACAGTTTCATATCAGTGAAATATCTTCTTGAGATCATGTTTGCTTAAGGTCTCATGTAGGTGTTTATTTTCTCAAAACTATGTTAAGTCTAGGCAAGCCAAAACATAATATACTATGCTATGCTAGTCTATGTGGTATGCATGATATAAGATATATGGTATCATATCCTATATCATCATGATATGATGCTATTATGATATGCTATTATATGATATAGTTTTACATTATGGTCATCGAAGTTAAAGTCTTAGCCACTCCTACTAGATTGTAGGTCTATTGAGGAAAATGGACCACGCTTTATTTATCTGTGTATCTTCCTCCAGCACCTAGCACAATGCATTATACATAGTTTAATATTTTAAAAGATCCATGGTTTTATCCTTCTATTTTATTTATTATCCACTTCTTTTCCATGCCAAAAGGTTTCTTCAACATTTTGTGGCCAAAACCCCAAAATTTCATTATCTGATGGCCTTCTTTTAGATAGTAAACTGCTCAGAATTTAGCTATTAAACCGAGTAGAAAATTTATTAATCAATCATTCACTCAATCATGGCCATTTCCAGCAGCAATTAAAATAAGGTTTCTCTGAATTTGAGGAGTTAAAAATGATAATGATAATAGCTGGCATTCATATAATACTTTAGGATTGATGAAATACTTTACATAGGTTCTCTTATTTGATCTTTATTACAACTCTGTGAGGGAGGTGCTATTATTATCCCCATTTTATAGATGAGGAATCTGAGACTGAGAGAGGTTGAGCAACTTGCCCTGGATCACATAGCTTATAAAGTCTGAGGAAGGATTTGAATTCAGGTCTTCTTAACTACAAGTCCAATACATTATCTATTGTGACAATAAAATTTCCCCCCTCATTTCAGTTGTTTTTTTCATTTGGCAGAAAATATCTCTTAAAACAAGTAATTATGTGGCAACCCAGCATTGGCAGGATGGGAGGACAATAAGGAACAAATCCATTCAAATGACTTACATTCGCAAATGAGATTTATAAAAAGACTCTCTTTATAGTTGACTGGAGATAGAAGTGGGTTGATGTGGCAGTTGCCAAGATTAGAATGGTGATGTGACAGTTCTAAATATGAGCTTTCCCTTCTCACACAGGAAAAATTTCATATCTGACATGTTAGGAATGTTCCCTTTTTTGGGGGGGGAATTCTAAGATGGTGATTGGTAGGGAGCAAAGTTTAATTTGCCACTTCCATTTCTAGAGCTATGCTTTGTCAGCTTTGAGTATAGTCATTAGTTGAGGGGGTTAAGTATATGAGATTGGAATGTTTCCTACTTAAAGTTAGATGACCGGGGGTAATGGAAGGTTTTATCTATGATGCCATGTGTGAGGCCCTTTGGATTGTGGTGGAGACTTATCTATGAAGTTGTTATTGGGACAAGATTGGGACTCCTTGGTTCATTTTAGGGGTAAAAGCAAAAGAAAACAAGGAATAATTAACACTTAAAGGATACTCACCAACTGATATTAGTAATTTTAATAGTATTTTTTCCAATGATATGTAAAGAGAATTTTTAGCATTCATTTTTAACATGATTATGAGTTCCAAATTTTTCTCCCTTCCTTCCCTCCCCTCTTCCTAAAATGGTAAGCAATTTGATCTAGGTTATATATATGCAATCATGTAAACTATATTTCTATATTAGTCACAGTTGTGAAAGAAGAAACAGACCAAAAAGAAGGAGCCATGAGAAAAAGAAAAGTGAAAATAGTATGCTCTGATCTGCATTCAGCCTCCATAGTTCTTTCTCTGGATATGGATAGCATTTTCCATCATGAGTCCTTTGTAATTGTCTTGAAACATTGCATTGCTGAGAACAGCTAAATCATTCATAGTTGATCATCACATAGTGACTGGTTTAACACAGGGGTTAGTCCCTGGAAGATCATAAGTACCACACATATTGACAGAAAAATTGTTAATATAATTACAGAAAACTGTTAATACCAAATATAATATTACTTGCCACTTCCTTAAATGATCCTAGTGATGTCAGAATTTCAGTAATGTCCTTGCATTCCTACTCTTAAGATATTATTCTCTATTAGGTTGAGCTGAACTGTACCCTAAGGCCCCCGCTCCCCCACCAGGGATTTTACCTTGTAAAGGAATCTAGCTTGAACTGGAAGGATGCACCCTTTTTTTGGGATTCATGGCATGAAGGACAAAACAACCAGAATGAAGTAGTTTCCCTTCCCTGGATTGCTAAGGGTGACTGGGGTCTCATGACCAGGCTTTGCTACCTCATACTACCTCCTCTCCCTTTTCTCCTAAAAGTATAAGAACCTTTTCCTATGAGTCTGCTGGTGGGACATTGCCCAGCAATGGGCAAGGTTTACTACTCTGTTATCTTAATTAAAGGCATTTTATTCCTCCACTCATGAATTTGATTAATTTTGGGACTTGATAATATACTCCAACCCATAATGTTGGAACTAGAAGGCACCTTTGAGGGAAGATAATCCAACCACTCACTCATTTTACAAATCAGGAAACTGAGACCTCCAAGATGTGTTTTGCCACAGGCCACACAATTATTGAGTGGTAGAACCAGAACTAGAACCCAAGATTCCTAACTTGTAGTTAAATGCTCAAGACTTTTATTTAAGAATATATTTTTTAAAAGGCAAAGGCAGAGAGAGAGGGATGTGGAGGCAGCAGTATCTGCAGCTGCAGCAATATTTTGGTTTCCAGGCCTTTCACTGTCTTTTATTCCACTGTTCATAAGCCTCAGCATAGAGCTCAAGTTGAATATGTCAGCGATTCATAGACTCTTAATTTAAAAACAGTTGTACTCATGGGGTAGATTACTATGACTTGGACACATAAGGGCCAGGAAAGAATTCTCTTACAGGTATTCCTATTAATTCTGTAGGTTATTTGTAACTCTTCTCAATTAAATTGTTGTTATACTAATATTTTGAGGTCCTCTCTGGCACTATCATATTTGACATTAATTAAGCTATCATTACAATGTTAGTTGCCCATTTTAGTAGGGATGTGATAAAACTTTTAGAGGGTTTTGGGAAGAACAACAGAAATATTTAAAAAGTTGCAAAAATCAGACCCATGCAGAAAGATCAGAGCAATTGGAACTATCTAGTCCAAACAAAATAATGCTGAAGTGTGGTTTGGAAAAGAAGTAAACTATAGAAACTATTATTTCCAAATGGAAGAAAGATAGTAGAAATAGAGATTAAAAAAAAAAGACTTCTTTTGAAATCCACATCCCATTATTTTGTTAACAAAAAAACTTTTGTCTTTGATGTCTTTCAGAGTCAGCTGTGTTGTGTAGTGAATAGAGTGCTGATCTTGGAGTCAGCAAGACCTGAGTTCAAATCTGACCTTAATCACTTCAATAACAGCTGACATTTATATAGAGTTTACTGTGCTAAGTCCTTTATAATTATTATCTCATTTGATCCTCACAACAACCCTGGGATATGGGTGCCATTATTATCTCCATTTTACAGATGAGGAAACTGAGATAAAAAAAGAGGTTAAGTGACTTGCCTAAGGTTACATAGCTAGTGTCTGAGGCTACAGCTGAACTGTCTCCATGCCTGGCCCTCTATGCACTGCATCACCTAGCTCCCTACTTATTAGCATGACCATGGGCAAGTCACTTAAACTTTGCCTCAGTTTCCTCACTATAAAATGGCAGTAACAATAGCATTTAGCTCCCATGGTTGTTGTGAGGATCAAATGAGATAATTTTTATAAACTCCTTAGCACAGTGCCTGGCACATGGTAGGTGCTTAGTTAATGCTTGTTTCCTTCCTTCCTTATGCTTTCTACCTCTTTGCTTTAAGTGTAACCTGGCTTTCCTGTAGTCCTGTCTAAGAGTGGCTGCTTCTCTTACTCTCCTCATTTCATAGGATCTGAAGGTGTACTCTCTATGTTCCCGCCTTCTCGTAGACAATTGCAGGCTCTTGCTCTGTCACCTTCCTTTACCAACCTCTCTTCCCTTGAAGATCATGATATCCAAACAGACCACTCCCTTTCCCTCCTAGCCACTACCATCTACTGACTCTCAGGACTCTATCATTTCCATTATAACAGCATATCTTTTTTTTTTCCTTATAAATTTGAGATTTGGAAACATTCCTTAGAAGATGGACATAGGTGTCATGAAATTGTATGTATTGAATATAATCAGTGCAGAAGATTTCCCTGCCCTGCCTTTAACTCCACTTAACATTTGGAGTTCTTTTGCAATTATGCTAGAAGTCATGTTAAAGCAAAGATAGAGCCCATAGAGTCATGAGAAACTAAGAGGAAAAAATACTAGCTCTAAAAGCCTGTCAGTCTTCCATGAGATTTGTTAGAGTCCAATGAATGCTATGCTTTCAAACATCAACTCTTTTTCTTATCAAGTATAAACATATCAATTGTTAGTCATTATTTTAAGATGTTAGTTTTTCTTTTAGGGTCTTCACACAGGTGAAGATTTCTGAGAGCTTGAACACTCTGGTCATTTTGGGAAAGCCGATAGAGTATTGAAAGAAGAACGTCCCATCATGTGGAAGTCAAAATGCATGGTTAAAAATGCACATTGGCCTTTTTTATTTTGGGGGAGCGGTTTGTTTGGGGTACACAGATAAATCACAACTATCATCAGACAGCCTTTTGCCTGAAATAGACAGCCTTCTGTCGATTTACCCATAGTTGTTGCACTAATTGAAATGTTCGTATGCTTATGTTTTGAGATCTACTCTAGCACAATTAGTTTCACCAGATGAAAAACACAGAGACCAGTTCAGCCCAGCAGATAATCAATTTTTTATGCTCATTATCATTTAGATGAGTCTTGTAGAAGAGAATGATTTCAGCACAGTGCATTTTAATGCTGAGTAATACCTTATCCCTTTAGGTCATCCAGAGGAAGGCTTACATGCTCAAAGTTAAAATGTTTGCACCTTGTATTGTTGTTGGGGCCAGAAAAGAAAACCAAGGAAAACTTTGTGAAAATTAAACCAGAGCCTGGGGTCCAGTAGAATTCAACGGTCATCTTTTTCATTTGTATTTTTAAGAGGCCAATCTTTTATCATAAAATGTATGATATTTTTGAGTGTTACAAAAATTCCCATCAGTGTATTCTTTTTCTTTTCCCTTCCTAACACAGAGTAAATGCTTTTAGGAGTGACATGAGGACAATTAAAATCATGAGCATATCTGAAAGTTCTCTGCCAATAAACTAAAAATGACAGAATAGAAAAAAGAATGGGGAGAAAATGAGATTTCATTGCCTTATTATGTAGGGCTTTGTATGTTATTAGGAATTTTAACAAGGACAAGTAACACCTGCTAATAGATGAATGGGAAGGACAGAGAGAGGGCTCTGTATTAATGATTCCAATAACCCTGGGCTCATGAGTAATAACAACAGAGATGGTGACATCTATAAAATTCCTAAATATCTTGTTTATCTAATATTTTATATCATAGGAGTGGCTGAGTGACTTTGCTTGCTCAATTTACTGTATGTAAGTGAAAGTATAGAAAAGAATTAAAGACCTTAGCAGTACTTTGAGTCTGGTACTAATGTTCTCCAAACTATTTCTTTTACTATGATTTTTTGCCTCAAACAAAATGACTTTATAGGTGCCAAAGATACCCCTCCTGTGATCCCATCTCCCAGATGTATATTCCATAAATATGAGGATATATAGCAGAACAAGTGAATGGATAACTGAGGCTCCTGAATAGGAAGGAATGAGTAACACAGGCTAAGTGGGTAAGAGTGAATAGTGCATAGAATATTACAGTGTATGTGGAGAAGTTTATGCTATAGCTCCCTATGTGTAATCGTTTTTTATCATCTAGAACAGGAATTTACTAAAGTAGAGAAACAGAGATGGGGAGGTCAAACCAGAGGTATGTACCTTAAAAATGTACCTACCAGAGAAAAACCACACTTCTCTTTCTAAAGAAACAACTCGCAGTGATAATCTAGGGGAAATTTATGGCTTTAGATTATAAATCACCCTCCTTGATCTTTATTTATTTCTCCCCCTTACACACTTGGACTAATTAAAAAGGAGTCAGAGCCAGCTCTACGAGGTTGATAACTTCTCAAGGGAAGAACCCATTGTTCAACCATTGCATCCCCCGCCTCCAGGCCTGGCAGAAGGGCACAGCTTCCACATTCAGTTGAATATTGCATATTCTATTGCTTTTTTCCCCGTAGACCCTCTCTACCTCCCCACTTATAGCTTTCTTCAAATAATCACACAACCAAAGACAGTGTGCAGAATTTGTTTTATATATTAGGGATGGTAAATTAGCACAGAAAGGGTATGTGGTGAATAGAACATCCAGTGAGAAAAGAAATGATCCTCATAGGTAGTGGAGATATGGTAATTAGTGATTTTTTTTTTATTACAGAGAAGGAAGGGGCATCCTGTTTAGATGGGGGGGAGGGGTTAGTTAGTTAATTAGCACCTTTCCCCCATGGCTCTGAGTTACAAGAAATAGAAAAGATGTGTGACTGTCTCACCTCAACTGGATTCAGTTCACACCTTAGGGCTATACCTCCCATGATACCGTCTCCATCATCAGTGATTATCAGTCTTTCTTGCTGAGGAAGGAAGAAAGTTAGGGGTACCTACACTGGCCCACATGTTTCCCTCTTAAGATGGAGAATGTCTTTGCTCCTCTCAAACTTCTCATATCTTCCACTTTTCTTCTTTCCTGAACTCTTCATCAACTTCACAGTCACCTATATGTGCAATCTCCCAGAATTTTTTTTCCCAAAACATAGGGTACTAGGCATTTTAGGAATTCCTATGCCTGAGAAACATGGCTACAAGTCTCTCTCTCTCTTTTTTAATTTCAGAGATATTATTTATTTTTCAAAATTAATTTATTTTGATTTATCAACAATCACTTCCATTTGCTTTTGAATTTAAAATTTTTCTCCCCCTTCCTCCCCACCACCCGCCCCAACACAGTGCACATTCTGATATAGGCTATACATATACATTCCTATTAAACATATTTTCATATTAGTGATGTTTTAAGTAAGAATTAGAACCAATGGAGGAACCACCAGAAAGAGGAAATAAAACTCAACAGAGGAAAAAAAATAGCAAATAGTATGCTTCTATTTGCATTCAAACTCCATAGTTATTTCTTTGGATGTGGATAGCATTTTCCATCACGAGGCCTTTGGAGGTGTCTTAGATTCTTGTATGGCTGGGAAGGCTTAAGTTCATCAATATTAGTCATTACACAATGTGGCTGTTATTGTGTACAATGTTCTCCTGGTTCTGCTCACTTCACTCAGCATCAGACCATACAAGTCTTTCCAGGTTTTTCTGAAGTCAGTCTGTTCATCATTTCTTATAGCACAATAGTATTCCATTACATTCATATACCACGACTTGTTCAGCCATTCCCTAATTGATGGGCATCCTCTCAATTTCCAATTCTTTGCCACCACAAAAAGAGTTGCTATAAATATTTTTGTACATGTGGGTCCTTTTCCAATTTGTATGATCTCTTTGGGATATAGCCCTAGAAGTGCTATTGCTGGGTCAAAGGGTATACATATTTTTATAGCACTTTGGGCATAGTTCCAAATTGCTCTCCAAAATGATTGGATCATTTCACAACTCTATCAACAATAAATTGGTGTTCCAATTTTCCCACATCTTCTCCAACATTTATCTTTTTCTTGTTTTGTCATCTTGGCTAATCTGATAGGTGTGATGTGGTACCTTAGAGTTGTTTTGATTTGCATTTCTCTAATCAATAGTGATTTAGAGCATTTTTTCATATGATATAGATGGCTTTAATTTCTTCATCTGAGAACTGCCTGTTCATATCCTTTGACCATTTATCAATTGGGGAATGACTTGTATTCTTATACATTTGACTTAATTCTCTATATATTTTAGAAATGAGGCCCTTATCAGAGAGACTGGTTGTAAAAGTTCTTTCCCAATTTTCTACCTTCCTTCTAATCTTAGTTGCATTGGTTTTGTTTGTGCAAAAACTTCTCAATTTAATGTAATCAAAGTTATCCATTTTGCTTTTCGTAATGTTCTCTATCTCCTATTTGGTCATGAATTCTTCTGTTTTCCATAAATCTGATAGGCGAACTATTCCTTGCTCTCCCAGTTTGCTTATAGTATCAGCCTTTATATCTAAATCATGAACCCATTTTGACTTTATTTTAGTACATGGTGTGAGATTTTGATCAATGCCTAGTTTCTGCCATACTCTTCTCCAGTTTTCCCAGCAGTTTTTTTCCAAAGAGTGGGTTCTTATCCCTGAAGCTGGGGTTTTGGGGTTTATCAAATAATAGATTACTACAGTCATTGACTACTGTGTCTTGCATACTTAACCTATTCCACTGATCCATTACTCTATTTCTTAACCAGTACCAAGCAGTTTTGATGATTGCTGCTTTATAATAGAATTTACGATCTGGAATGTCTAGGCCACCTTCCTCTGCATTTCTTTTCATTAGTTCCCTTGATATTCTGGACCTTTTGTTCTTCCAAATGAATTTTGTTATTTTTTCTAACTCTATAAAATAATTTTTTGGTAGTTTGATTGTATGGCATGGAATAAGTAAATTATCTTAGGTAGAATTGTCATTTTTATTATATTAGCTTGGCCTACCCATGAGCAACTGATCTTTTTCCAATTATTTAGATCTGACTTTATTTGTGTGAAAAGTGTTTTGTAATTGCGTTCAGATAGTACCTGGGTTTGTTTCAGGAAGTAGACTCCTAAATATTTTATAATGTCTACAGTAAGTTTAAATGGAATTTCTCTTTCTGTCTCTTGCTGTTGGATTTTGTTGGTAATATATAGAAATGCCAATGATTTATGTGGGTTTATTTTATAGCCTGCAACTTAGTTAAAGGTATTTATTATTTCAAGTAGTATTTTTTACTAGATTCTCTAGGATTCTCTAAGTATATTATCACGTCATCTACAAAGACTGATAGCTTTGTTTCTTCTTTGCCAATTTTAATACCTTCAATTTCTTTTTCTTCTCTTATTGCTAAAGCTAATGTTTCCAGCATCATGTTGAACAACAGTGGTGATAATGGACATCCTTGTTTCACCCCCAATCTTATTGGAAATGCTTCTAGCTTGTCCCCATTACATATGATGCTTGCTGACAGTTTTAGGTAGATGCTATTTATGATTTTAAAGAAGACTCCATTTATTCCTATGCTCTCTAGTGTTTTTAATAGGAATGGGTGTTGTATTTGGTCAAAAACTTTTTCTGCATCTATTGAGATGATCATGTGGTTTTTGTTAGTTTTGGTGTTGATACGATAAATTATGCTAATAGTTTTCTTAATATTGAATCAGCCCTGCATTCCTTGTATAAATCCTACCTGGTCATAGTGTATTATTCTTGTGATAAGTTGCTGTAATCTATTTGCTAATATTTTATTTAAAATTTTTGCATCTATATTCATTAGAAAAATTGGTCTATAATTTTCTTTCCCTGTTTTGACTCTTCCTGGTTTAGGTATCAGCACCAAATTTGTATCATAAAAAGAATTTGGTAAGACTCCTTCACTTATTTTCCCAAATAGTCTACATAGTATTGGAATTAATTGTTCTTAAATGTTTGATAGAATTTGCATATAAATCCATCTGGCCCTGGAGATTTTTTCCTAGGGAGTTCATCAATCACTTGTTCAATTTCTTTTTCTGAGATGGGGTTATTTAAGTATTTTACTTCCTCTTCTGTTAATCTGGGCAATTTATATTTTTGTAAATATGTATCCATTTCATTAAGATTGTAAAATTTATTGGCATACAGTTGGGCAAAATAGTTCCTAATTATTGTTTTAATTTCTTCTTCCTTGGTGGTAGATTCACCCTTTTCATTCTTGATACTAGTAATTTGGTTTTCTTCTTTCTTTTTTTAAATTAAATTAACCAAAGGTTTATCTATTTTATTGTTTTTTTCATAAAATCAGCTCTTAGTTTTATTTATTAGCTCAATAGTTTTCTTAATTTCAATTTTATTGATTTTTCCTTTGATTTTCAATATTTCTAATTTGGTGTTTAATTGAAGATTTTTCATTTGTTCTTTTTCTGTTTTTTTTAGTTGTATGCCCAATTCATTGATCTTCTCTTTTTCTATTTTATTTATGTAAGCATTTAGAGATATAAAACTTCCCCTAAGACCTGTTTTCACTGCATCCCCTAAGTTTTGGTATGTAGTTTCATTATTGTCATTCTCTTGAATGAAGTTATTGATTGTTTCTATGATTTGTTGTTTGACTCAATCATTTTTTTAGGATTAGATTATTTAGTTTCCAATTATTTTTTGGTCTATCTTTCCATGGCCCTTTATTACATATAATTTTTATTGCATCATGATCTGAAAAGGATGCATTTAATATTTCTGCCTTTGTGCATTGAATTCTGAGGTTTTTATGTCCTAGTACAGGGTCAATTTTTGTGTATGTGCCATGTACTGCCGAGAAAAAAGTATATTCCTTTCTATCCCCATTCAGTTTTCTCCAGAGGTCTATCATACCTAACTTTTCTAATGTTCTATTCACCTCCTTAACTTCTTTCTTGTTTACTTTGTGGTTAGTTTTATCTAGTTCAGATAGGGGGAGGTTGATGTCCCCTACTAGTATAGTTCTGCTGTCTATTTCTTCCTGTAACTCCCTGAACTTCTCCTCTAAGAATCTGGATGTTATACCATTTGGTGCATACATGTTTAGTAATGATATTACTTCATTGTCTGTGGTGCCTTTTAGCAGGATGTAGTTTCCTTCCTTATCTCTTTTGATAAGATCTATCTTTGCTTTTGCTTTGTCTGAGATCAGGATTGTTACTCCTGCTTTTTTTTTTTACTTCAACTGAAGCATAAAATATTCTGCTCCAATCTTTTACCTTTACCCTGTGTGTGTCACTCTTTTTCAAATGTGTTTCCTGTAAACAACATATTGTAGGATTATGGTTTTTAATCCATTTTACTATCCACTTCCATTTTATGGGAGAGTTCATCCCATTCACATTCACAGTTATGATTACTATCTTTGTCTTTCTCTCCATCCTTCCCCACCCCCGGTTTGTGCTTTTCTTTCTCCTCCTTTTCCCTCCTCACTAGTGTTTTGCTTTTGATCACCAGCGTCCTCAGTCCTTTCTCCCTTCTATTAGCCTTTTCCCTTTTCTTCTCTTTTACCCTTACTGCTTCTTCCCTCCCTTCTATCCCCCCTCCCTTTTCTTTTCCCTACTGTCTATAGGGCAAGTTAGATTTCTATACCTAACTGATTATGTTATCCTCTTCTTGAGCCAAATCTGATGAGAGTAAGGTTCAAAATATGCTCATCTCCCTCCCTTCTTTCCCTCTGCTATAATAGGTTTTTGTGTCTTTTCTTGTAATGTAATTTACCCTTGTCTACCTCCTCCTTTCTCAGTTCATTTTCTTAGATCAGATTAATTCACTTACTTGAATCCATTTAACCCACTTGATTAGACTTTTTTTTTTATCATTACATCAAAGTCAACTTATATCCACCCCCTTTACATATACTCCTTTAACATGGTGTAATAACAATACAGTTCTCAAGAGTTACAAGTGTCATCTTCCCTTGTAGGGATGTAAACAGTTTGCCCTTATTAACAATATATTGTATCTTTCTGTCCCATTTACCTTTTTATGTCTCTATTGAGTCTTGTATTTGAAGATCAAATTTTCTGTTGAGCTCTGGTCTTTTTATCAGGAAGGTTTGTAAGTCCCCTATTTCATTGACTATCCATCTCCTCCCCTGAAAGATCATGCTCATTTTCGCTGGGTAGTTAATCCTTGGTTGTAATCCAAGCTCCTTTGCCTTATGGAATATCATGTTCCATGCCCTATGGTCTTTTAATGTAGAAGCTGCAAGGTCCTGTGTAATCCTGACTGTGGTTCCATAATATTTAAATTGTTTCTTTCTGGCTGCTTGCAGTATTTTCTCTTTGACCTGGTAATTTTTGAATTTGGCTACTATACTCTTTGGCATTTTCAATTTGGGATCTCTTTCAGGAGGTGATTGGCGGATTCTTTCTGTGGCTATTTTACCCTCTAGTTCTAGGACCTCAGGGCAGTTTTCCTTTATGATCTCCTGAAGGATTCCTGAAGTACTGTCCAGGCTCTTTTTTCATTGTGATTTTCAAGTAGACCAATAATTTTTAAATTGTCTCTCCTGGATCGATTTTCCAGGTCAGTTGTTTTCCCAATGGGGTATTTTATGTTTTCATCTATTTTTTCATTTTTTTTGTTTCTGTTTCACTGATTCTTGCTCTCTCATAGAGTCATTAGCTTCCATTTGCCCAATTCTAATTTTTAACAAATTGTTTTCTTCTATTAGATTTTGTACCTCCTTCCCCATTTGGCCAATTATTTTTTTTGGCTAGGCAATGGGTTTAAGTGACTTGCCCAGGGTCACACAGCTAATAAGTGTTATGTGTCTGAGGCTGGATTTGAACTCAGGTCCTCCTGAACCCAGGGCCAGTGCTCTATCCACTGTGGCACCTAGCTGCCCCTGGCCAATTGTATTTTTTAGGGATTTGTTTTCTTCAGTGTACTTTTTTTCCAGTTGTCCAATTGTATTTTTTAGGGACTTGTTTTCTTCAGTGTACTTTTTTTTCCAGTTGGCCAGTTGTATTTTTTAAAGACTCTTCTACCTGTCTCATTTGACTTTTAAAATACTTCTTGAGCTCTTCTAAGAAGGCTTTTGGGGCTTCAGAACAGTTCATATTCCCTTTTGAGGTTCCAGATGTGGGTTTGTTGACAATGTTGTCCTCTTCAGAATTTCTGCTTTGATCTTCACTGTTCTCATAATATGAATCTATGGTACATTTCTTTTTGCTTATGGTGTTTGATTATTCCCTGCCCTTTAAAACATTAAGCCCTCTTGCTGGGGAGTAGAAGGCACTGACCCAAGCTTCTTGTGTTGGGAGCCTAGGTCCTGGTCACTGGCTTTGTGTGCTGGGGCCTCTGATGTTGGCAATTGGAGGCTGTAGGGTTCTAATAATTTACCTGGAATTGGCTGGAATCATCAAGGCTGGAACTTAAGGGCAGCTCTAGATTGCCTGCTTTTCCTTTCCTTTAACTTTCTTCAGCTCCTTTCAGGTGGACATTGCAGGGTGTTTATCCACATGTGGCACTTGGTAATGCTGCTTCCCTTATTTTTGCTGAGGCACTAGGAGACCCGGTTGCTGTAGAATGCCGAGGCACCTGGTGGTTTTCTAAGCTGGTTTCCACTGGTTCCCCAGCCCTCACTGAGGCACTCAGAGGTCCAGGTGTTGGTGTTTGGCTGCTCTATTACCTGGGTTTCAGGATCTCCTCCTGTTGTGCTAAAGTAGGGCTTTCCACTAGCTTATTGGGAGGCCTCCCATTCTGTACTGCTTCCCTTCCCCCAGGACAAGAGGGAACTTTATCATTAATCCCTCAAGCCAACTGGGCTACTGGACTGCTGTTCTCCATTTATCTTCTGGTTCAGCTCTTTCAGGGTTTTTCCTGGGGCGATATTTTCTGGGCCTTCAGAGGTTGATATGAGAGGGTGAGAGCGACTACGGTTTACTCAGCCATCTTGACTCTACAAGTCTCTTAATGATGGAATGTACCTACCTTCCCTGCCCTCTGTGGTTTTTTTTTTTTGCCTTAGACTTTCAGTCCTAGAGTTTCAGATGTTCAGGTTTTAGAACTTGTGTAGAATAACTCCAGTGGCATTAAAAACCTTAGTTTCAGGATTGCTTATTAGGACAACAGTGCTAACCAGTGATCAATCCTTTGATGTTTGAAGAAGAATCCAATTAACTAGTGAGCATCCACCTGGCTCTGGATTTAGCCACCTTTTTATGTGTCTATAGAAGCAGTCAGTTTTCATTAAGTCTAGTCATAAAGTGCTATAGGGGGAAAAGGGTGGGGAGGGGTTGGAGGTTAAAGAAAGAAGCTTGTCTAGGAGAATTTATATTCTGAACTGCTGAGGTAGAGAGGAGAAAAAAGATTATTTACAGCTTAAGCACCTGGAAATGTTGTAGTTGATTCAGTTCAGCAAGGAAAGTTTATACATTCTGTCTCTTATTTTACACATATTGATACTAATGTACCTTTTAAGGAAAACAAATATAAAAAACATTCTTGGTTTAAAGTACAATTGGGCTTAATATCTCCTCTTTAACAAAAGATGCATAGGTAGTTGGAACCATGGGAAGCTGGCTTGACACTTTGATTAGGTTGTGGCATTTAAATTTCAGGCATACTCATTTTGGGGCTATTCATTAATAGATTTACCCAAAATACACAGAAGACATCATTATTAACTCAGAATTAAAATCAGTAACTAGGAGCCCTCAAGACACCATTATTTTGTCTTTCTATGTAAAACCTTCAGATCTGTCAGGTGGACCAGGCCCTGACATGAAACAGCTAATGATTTGAATCATGGAAATGCTACAGGCTGAAATCTTTCTGGTATGGTAATATAATATCCTAAATAGTGCTCTGTCAATAAAATAATCATTTTTCCACTTTGAAGACTGAAAATGCTGTGCATTACACTTTCCAATCTCTCCAAATTCACATTCTAAAAATCCATTTTGTTGAGAGATGACCAGTCTCATCTGATTTGTAAGCCCATGGCTTTGGAGGAAATATGGAATGCCATTAGAACAAATATACTGGGTTGAAAACTGACACTTTCTGCATTTAGAACAGTTGCTAAGCTATGATTTAGTGCATATCAACTTACAATATTTAAGGGGTATTATTTTCCTGTGGCAAATGATTGTTTATTTGGCAGTTTCTGAACACCTGTATTCCATTAGAGAACTGGGTGTAATATTTTTGCAGTTGGGTGTAGTAGCACTACTCTTTCCATGAAATCACAAAATAAGGATGGACAGTAGATGATTATTCTTTAGCAATCTGTCTTGCCCTGCATTTTAAAAAAATAAATCTCAGGAGTTGAGAAAATGTATTTCCCTCCCTTCATTTCAGAGGTGGGGAACTATGGGTATAAACATTGTATATGCTCTCAAACCCAGTCAATATGTTGGTTTCTTTTACTGACTTGTTTTTCTTTTGTCTCTTTAACCTTTATTATAGCAGACGGCCCACTGGGTAGGAGAGAGGGGGAGGGATATATTCAGGAATAAATTTGATATAAAAAATCAATTAAAATTAATAAAAAAGGAGCTTCAGAATGTTTAGGAAAAACAAGTGTGATTTTACTTTTTAAAACATTCTAAACATTTATCAAACAAACAAGCTTCATTTCAATTGACATTTTACCTTCTTTGCTCTCAAGACTTGCTGTTCTCTTTCACTTCTGAGGTAATGTACAGAATCATAAACAAAGATATCTTCAGATCAAAATTCTTTGAATTGATGATTTACAAGACATATTTTGCCTTTGTGAGATTACAATCATGAGAGTGCTTGCTTTTATTTATTAAGATTATTCAGGAGTTATATGTGGTTGGTTTTGCCAGGATTTTTTTCTTCTTCTATTAGTTGAAAAAATGTTTTACGTCACAAATAAAAACTAGTTTTTTCTTAATTATCTTGATAATAAAGAGAGTGAAAGTTTTATTAAACAGTTCTCAAGTTAAAAACTGAGTATATTTCTTAAATGCTGTTTCCAGCAATTGATGTTCACTTGAGATTGTGTATCTTTTAACCAATACTTGGTCTATATACTGGAAAATAGCTTTAGAATATTCCCTCCTCTCCTCATCCTCATTACTATAATCAAATGACCCCCAAGCCATGCCTCTACTTTTCTCAATGACTTCAGCACCAGGCTCTTAGTTTCCCCTCCTCTTTTTCCATTTTGGTGACTTCAATATATAAATAAAATTTAAAAAATCTAAATATATATATAAAATATAGAAATAAAATTCACATTCATTTTGTGATTTAAGTATGGAAAGGTATGTAGGGAATCATTTTATTTGATACCTGTAATAACCCAGTGATTTAGGTATTATTATTATTGTCCCTATTTTTCAGTTTAGAAAATGAAAGATTGGGAGATTAAATTATTTGTCTGAGTAAAACATAACTATGATGTTTCTGAAGCAATACCCAAGCTCAGGTCCTTCTGATTCCAAGTTCAGTATTTTATTCATTATACCACATAAATAATTCATGACTTAACAGCTTTTATATATCTTGAACTACTGTGGTCTTCATTTCCATTTCAGCCACTCACTGGTATAATCACACCTCGGAACTTATCATAAAGCAAGAGCTCAAAACCTGGTTTCTGTCTCTGGCCATAAGCTTCTTACCTTCTATATCTCCCATTCCCTCACTACTATGGACCTGACTTTAGTCTTTTATACTAAGACCTTTGGTCTCTTAAATTGTCCTTATTCTTCTAGTCTGTTATATACCTACATCAGCTTGGATCCTCCTTGGCTTGTCCTAAAATCTTTTTCTTCTCCTCATCCCTTTCCTCTACCTACCTGGCTAATAAAATTCTGAAACATAAGCTCCACCTCCCTCCTGCCTTGTACCATACAATGTTTCTTCCTAAGTTCCCTATTTCTAATCATGGAACCATCATTCTGCTGATCATCTAGGCTAAAAATTTCCTTGTCATAATTAACTATTCATTTTCTCTCCCTTTTTCTCTTAGAAGTTTCATTTAACAAGCATTTATGTTTTTCCCTGTTTGATTCCCTCAATTGGAAACAATACTCCTGTTATCAAATATGAGTAGTCAAGTAAAACAAATTCCCCCATTGGTCATATAAAAATGTATGTCTCATTCTTCATTTTGAATGCAATACCTCTCTGACAAAAGGTGGTAGTATGCTTTGTCATCAGTCCTTTGAAATGATGGTTAGTCATTAAGCTGGTCAGTTCTTAAGTCTTTTAAGTTGTTTCTTTTTATAATAATGTTATGATTGTATAAATAGTTTTTCTGGTTCTACTCACTTCATTCTTCATCAGTTCATACATATTTTCACAACTTTCTCTGAAACAGTCCCCTTCATCATATCTTATAGTACAGGAATATTCCATTACATTATATACCATAATTTTAGCCATTCCTTAATTGATAAGCATCTTTTTAACTTCCAGATCTTTGCTATTATGAAAACAGTTGCTACACATTTTTTGGCATATATCAGTGCTTTTATGGTAGCTAACTTTTATAATAACTAGTAGGCTTGAGAGCTATAGGCCTACCAACAGCATTGATGGGTCAAAAGTGAGTTTGCGGCAAGTTCCAAATTAATTTTGAGAATGTCTGAAGCAATTTACAGCTCCAATACCAGTGCATTAATATGTCTGTTGTCATTTTTTCTTTTTGTGTCAACTTTGCCAATCTGATGTATGTGATGTGAAATCTGAGATGTACTTGATTATTAGTGATTTAGAGTAGTTTTTCATATGGTTGTTGATAGCTTGGATTTCATCCTTTGAAAACTGCCTGGTCATATCCTTTGACCATTTATCAATAGGTAAATGACTCCTAGTCTTATAAATTTGAATCATTTCTTTATATATCTTAGAAATGAGACTTTTTTTGGGGGGCAATTGGAGTTAAGTGACTTGCCCAGGGTCACACAGCTTGTAAATGTCAAGTGTTTGGCCTGAGGCCGGATTTGAACTCAGGTTCTCCTAACTTCAGGGCGAGTGGTCTATCCACTGTGCCACCTAGCTGCCCTTTGAAATGAGACTTTTAAAAGACAAAGCTGCTGCAAAGATTTTTCCAAATTAACTCTTTTCCTTCTAATTTTAACTGCATTGGTGGTTTTTTTTTTGTGCAAAAAATTTTAATTTTATGTAATCAAAATTCTCCATTTTATTTTCTGTGATCCTTTCTATGCCTTCTTTAGTCATGAACTCTTCCTATCATAGATATTAAGGGGAATTTGTTCCTCTTCCTCTAACTTGTTTATGATGTGATCATTTATATGTAAATCATGTGAACATTTAGAGGTAATCTTTGTACATGACATGAAATGTTGGTCTAACTAAAGCTTTTCTTGCTTTCCAGTTTTGCCATCAGTTTTAGTTGAATACTCTTTTCCTCTGTAGCAGGGTTTTTATTTGAACAGTAGATTCATACATTTCTGTGTATTGTGTATCTAATATATTCCATTGATCAACTTCTCTATTTTTAATAAGACCAAATAATTTTTTGAGAATAATTGCTTTGTGTTATAGCTTGAAATCTGGTATTGCTAGATCCCATTATTTCCTATTTTTAAAAAATTATTTCCCTTGAGATTCTTGACTTTTTTTCCTCCAGGTGAATTTGCTATTATTTTTTACTTACTCAATAAAGTAATCTTTTGGCAGTTTGATTGGTCTGCTACTGAATAAATTTATTTAGCCAATATTGTCATTTTTATTATGTTGACTTGGACTATTCAGGATCAACTAATATTTCTCCTTTTATTACATATGACTTTATTTCCACATATAGTTCTATCCATGTATGGCTATCTCTTTTTATGTAGAATCTAAAAATTTTATACATTCTATACTTATTTTATACTGAATTTTTCTTTCAATCTATTTTGTATTTTGTTAGGAACATACAGGAATGCCAATGATTTATGTGGATTTAATTTATATCCTGCTACTTTGCTAAAGTTTTTTCAATTAATTTTTCAGTTGACTTTCTAAAGTTCTCTAAGTAAATCATCATATCATCCACAAAAGTGATAATTTTGTATTCTTTTTGCTTGTCTTTTTTCCCATAATTCTTTAAAAAAAATCATTGTTATGTCTAGCATTCATAGCATTCTGTTGGATAATAGTGGTGAAAATGAACATCTTTGTTTTATTCCTAATCTTATGGGAAAGGAGTCTAGGTTTTCCTCATTTCATATAATATTGGTTTTAGATATAAATACTACTTGTCATATTAGGATAAGAACATTTTCTTCATATGATATCCAGTGTTTTTAATAGAAATGTGGATTGTACTTTGTCAAAAGCATTTTCTGCTTCTATAGATATAAATGTGATTTTTATTGTTGTTGTTAATTTGGTCTTTTACTTTTATAGTTTTCCTAATATTGAACCAAGTCTTAATTTCTGGTATAAATCCAAATAACATATGACCTTTTTGATAGGTTGCTGCAGTATTTTTATTAATATTTTATTCAAATTTTGCATCATCATTTATCACACCATTAATTTATTAAATGACATCAATATTTGGTGCTTTTTCTCTGTCTTTATTCTCTTTGGAGTGTGTATCAAGACCCTATTTGTACCAGAGAAAGAGAAAAATTTGGCAGATTCACTTTTTTCCCTCTTTGTAAACACTTTATGTAATATTAAAATTAATTGTCCTTTATATAATTTATAGAATTTGCTTATAAATCCAGCTGGTCCTTTTTTTCTTTAGAAATTAATTTATGGCTTGTTTCATTTATTTTTCTGAGATTGGTTTATCTAATCCTCTATTTCCTGTCTTATTCACCTGTGCATTTTATATTTTTGTAAATATTCATTTATTTCATTTAAGTTGTTGGTTTTATTGCATATAGTTAGATAAAATGGTCTAATAATTTCTGTTATTTCTTATTCATTTATTGTGAGTTATTCCTTTTTACTTTTGATACCGGCAATATAGTTTTCTTCTTTTTAAAAAGATTAAAGTTGTTAGTTGTTCATATATTTTATTGTATTTTTTAAAAGCAGGTTCTACTTTTATTTGTTAACTCAATGGAATTTTTCATTCAATTTTGTTAATCTTTTTTTTCTGTTTTCCAGAATTTTTAGTTTGATGTTTAGGCTTTAAAAATGGGATTTTTTTCTAGGTTTTTGTTTTGTTCTGTTTTGTTTTTGGTTAGGGGAAAAAAGGGGAGAGTAAGGGAGGAGAGGGAAGGGAAGGGAAAGAGAAATAAATGAAGGAGAGGGAAAAGCAGGGAAAGGAAAGGAAAAGAAAGGGAAGGAAGGGGAAAGGAAGAGAAGAGGAAAGAAAGGCAGGGAGGAAAGAAAGGAAGGGGAGAGGAAGAGGAGGGCAGAGAAAAGGAAGGAAAGGAGAAATGATGGGAAGGGGAGGGAAGGGGAGAAAAAGGAAAGAAGGAAAGGGGAAGAAAGGAAGGGGGATGGAAAGGAAAGGAAAGAGAGAGGAGGAAAGAGGAAGGAAGGGAAAGGGAGAGGAAAGAAAATAAGAGGGAAAGAAAAGAAGAGGAGGGGAAGGAGAGGAGAGGGGAAGGAAAAGAAGGGACCTGCAGAGTCAGTCAATAATTTCTTCCAAGAATTCTAGTTGAATTTGCATCCAAGATATGTTTTTCTTTGAGGATCTCCTTGTAAATATTTTGGAGTAATTCTCTTTCTTTGGGTTTGTTTCTTCTGCAAAAAAGAGGATAGTTGCATTTGCCAGATCATCATTTAGAACCCTTGAACGGATGTTTAGACGTTCCAAATATCCCAGATGGTATATAGCTAAAATAATGATAATTTACTTCAAACCTCAAGAACATCAGGTTTGTCATTTCCAATTCCTCATACCCCTTGTCACATCAACTGTAGTATAGATTCCAGGTAACTTTTTCCTCACTATAGGGAGGAATGTTGTGTGATTACAAATATCAGTAAAGTAAGTAGTATAGGTATGGTACGTACAATGGAGACATCAATAGCCCCAAGTGGGAGAAAAACAGATGTAGGTCTAAAATCCCCTTCAAAATCTTCATAAAACTGGGTTACTTTATTTTTCCTTTCATTCTGTATGAGATCATGGATAATCTCAGGTTGGTCAGATTGTACCACTTCTCGTTAAGCAGCGTCTGTGCTTTATCAGTGTATGGTGCAGTTTTACCCTAACATGGCCAAATATAATGACAGTGAACATAAATTATTTCCTTCAACAGTTCATTGTATATAGTTATCCCTTCCACATTGTAACTTTCCCCATTATGGTTTCAATTTATCATGGGTTAGCATAAGAAATTAAGGGGGATTTTTTGGGAGTTTTGTAGAAGCTGCAGATGACACACGAAGGCCAGTAGTAAACACAGAAAAAATTCAGAAACTCAAAAATGCGTAAAACATATGTAAAGTATTGTATATTATCAACATATTTTATCTTTTAATACCATAATAATTCAGACTTCTTCTCTGGTACAAAAGGAGGGCCAAAAAATTCTTACGTGGATTTTCCAGATTTCAGGGGTGCTGTACCCTTAATACCCTTGGTGTGGAAGGGATAACTGTTTGTTAAACAAACAAGAAAACAAAAACTTAAAAAATTCAGGTACTGTTTACCTTATCAACAAGGAGCCTTATAGTTTTACTCCTCAGATATTCTTGTGGGGTTATTCCATATTGAGGTAGAAGGTTGTCATTTGAATTTGACAACCAGTTGTAAGCTGAGAAAAGGTGAAGAGTCTTAATGGTTCAATCCATAAGTGTTAATCTCTTAATAATTAAGGCAATAATATAACAGTGATCATAACATTTGAGATTTTGCTTTGAATATTTCTAAAGAGCAAGGTCTATTGTTACTAAATCAAACTCATTAGCATGTAGGTAGCTAAAGTAAGGCCCTGGTGAGTGAACTTTATCATATATAGTTTGGTGAGCTATTGAAAATTAATTAACTTTTCACAGCTATAAGAACTAAGTGACCAATGATGCTCTCTTAGTTTAGTAGGAAGGAGAAGGGTCCCATCATCTTAGCTTCTTCCTGAGAGGAATTATTCAGACATATTTAAATACAAAATTTTTAGAATCTATGTAGTGTTTTATAATATAATATTCATCTGATGATTCAGTCAATTTTTTAATTGTTATAAATTATATCCTCAGGTAAAAAGCCACAAAAGCTTCTCTGTTTTCCATACATCCCTAGAGAGACTAATAAGTGTGTGTTCCTCTTTTTTATTTCAAGTTCTTTCCTTTCAATTAAAAATTTTAAGCAAGCATTTCAAACCATGTAGTTTATAATCTTAAAGACATAGGAAACTTTAAACAGCAAAGTATAAAAAGTTCTAAACACCAGACGGACCATGGTCAGAAGGAAGTGATTAACTTAGCTTCTGCTTCCAGTAATAAATCATTTTGCATATATTTTGCATCCTGTAGTAGAAGTAACACATGCAATAACAAGAGAAGTGAAGTTTTGGTATGTGAAAAGGTGAATCCAAAATATTATTTTCAGGAAATGTAAATGCTGTCAAGGAAGAAGTTTGCCCATATATGAGAGTCCATTCTACCCGACTTCATAGGCCCTTGTGCTGAAGTGACGGTGATGATTGGATAGGTAAAATATATTGCCATTTTAAACAGTGAGTCTCAAGTAACCATTGTGTCCCAGTCCTTTTGTGAATGACATTTGAGGAAAATTCCATCAAACCTTATGGAAGGGTTAAAACTAAATGGATGGAGTGATAAAGGTTATCTCTACTTAAGTTTTATTGCACTGAACTTTAAATTTGCTAAAGAAAATGTTGGTAGTGATAAAGATGTAGACACATTAGCTTTAATATGTTCAGATCCTGAAAACATTTTTGATATGTCACCTTTAATTGGGAACAATTTCAGTCTATTTACAATTTTATCCACCTACTCTAAACAGCAAATTGGAGCTAATTTTTAAGTTTTCATCCTACATAGGGCTTATGTTGAACCATCTAAGAAGTTAGAAGCAAGTGGTAGTGGAGAATACTATTTGGATATTAATTCTTCTAAACTGAAGATGAATGTAAAACTTTGATGATTCTTTGATACCCAAAGAGGCAAAGAATCAATTAGGAGGAACAACTAAGTAGAAGAAAACAGTATTCTTAGTAGGAAAATGAAAAATTGGATGTGTCCAAGGAAGAACTCACAAAATTCACCTCAGAGATTCTGGATTGGGGGTTCTTATCCTTTTTCATGTCATGGGCCCCTTTGGCAGCCTAGTGAAGCTGATTGACCTTGTTTCAGGTTAATATTTTAAATGCATAGAATAAAATAAGCAGAATTACAAAGGAAATAAATTATATTGAAATACAGTTGTGTCATAATGTTAAAAAAGAATTATTTATAGGCCCTGGATTGAGAATGTGTTCTAAAAAGAAAGTCCTCATATGTGCTAAAGTATTTACAGCAGCATTTTTTTTGTGATAGCAAAGAACTGGAAACAAAATAGATTCCTTTTAAGTAGAGAATAGTTAAATTGCTGTACATGACTATAATGGAATATTAGTTTGCTATAAGAAATGATTAATATGATGAATGCAGAGCATGGAAAGACTTGCATGAACTACAAATTCAGAGTGAAGTAAGCAGGGCCAAGAAATGATACACATGATGATTACAACCATAGAAATAGAAGAATAACAAATGATAAACAATAAAAAATGAATGCTGAAATATTACAAAAAACAAACATGTCTCCAAAGAAGAGACAAGAGTAGAATCCCTTCCCCCAATTCCTTTGCAGAACTGGAACATTACATGTATTTTCAGATTTTTTTCAGCTTATTGAGTGGTTTTGCTGATGTTTTTCTTATTCCTTTTTTACTTTTCTTTTTATTTTTAAATAATTTTTTTTGTTATATGAGATGGTTCATCCATCCCAGGGGAATTAGTTGAGTGATATAAAAATTAAAGATGGCAATTTTTTTTTTAGAAAAGAACCCTCATCCTGGACAATTATAAGTGATAGAAAATTCCTCTGTCTGTACTGAAATACCTTAGAAACCATCTAAAAGAACTACTCATTAATGGTATCATCATAGAAATCAATACTCTTATGCTTTACCTGCCATATTAACCGGAAAGATTTGAATGTGTGTGGATTATCAAACATGAAATAAAAAGACTAAAATAAAATAACACACCACACCAAGAACTCAAGATGTTTTAGACAGTTTGTTAGGCAGTCATTAGTTTTCAGTTTTGGACTTAGCTCATGGCGATTCTAAAATTCCCTTAACAGAAGAAGGTAAAGAAAAGACATCATTCAAATGTGCAGCTATCAGCGTGAGTGTATGCCTCAAAACCTCTTTGGAAGATGGACCCCTTTTCAACAGTTGATGGAAAAGGCAGTTTGTGATATGAACTACATAGAAATGTTGGTTTATTTGGATGGGACTATTGTTTTTTATATGCTATTATAAATATATAAATATACAATATTGGTTGTGGAAAAATGTTAGGAAATATGAAGAAAGAGTGGTAAGAGATACTGGGTCTGACATTGTCAACTGATAAGTGCAAATTTATAGGACTTTCACTAAACATGTATGTCATACACTGACTCAGTAAGGAGTAAGCACAAATCTAGAAAGACAGAAGCACTCTTCACATGTCTGCGTCGTGAGATTTTGCACGAATTAAGAACTTTCTGGGATTCAACAGTTACTATTATAAGTTTGTGAAGAATTATGCTGTCATTGCTAAATCTCTCAACAATCTCACTCATGGTTATACAATTGAAAAGTAGCAAAAACATAATGACAAGAAAGATAAAATTTTCTTAACCCCTTCTACAAGACCTTTAGAGATTGTTGTGATGAAGTATGTGAAAAAGCTTTTAAGGATCTGGTTAACCGCCTTACAAAAGCACCAGTTTGGGCCTATGATTACTCAAACAAAACCTTTATATTACCATGGTTACTGGTTTGGGAACAGCTCTATATGTAAAAAATGATGGTTATTAAAAAGAAAAACTTGTGGCAATGGCTTTTAGAGGATTTACAAATGGGGAAAATCAGTATCCAATAAATAAACTGGATTTTTTTGTTACCATTGAAAATTTTAATAACTATGTGTCTGGAGCAAAATTTTAAGTGAGGATGACTAGCAACTCACTATACATATTTTCACTAGTGCTAAATTGGATACTGCTTATCAAAGATGAGTAACAGCACAGATAATTAGGAGTTCAGTATGTACAGGTAAAACGAATACAGATGCTGATGTCCTGCATTATAGACCTAATGATTTTGAAAATTATGTTCATATGTATGAAAAGTCAGTAGTGAGAATTATTTGTGATTCCTAGGAAGATAATTTACAATAAAATATGAATACAGTGGAGGTTTTGGAACTGCCACCTGAAAGCCTAACCAGCATTTGTGAATATTATTAAACTAAGCTAACCCGCTTTACCTCTGTAATAGTTGGATGATTGGCAATGAGAACAAGTGAATGACGAAGTAATTACGTGATATATACATGATACAAGTACATGATACATACATGATATAATTACATGATATATACAATAAATACATTAAATAATAAAATCAGTAAAGTGAAGTGTTAATGGCTTAAACGGGCAGAGAAGAATCTTTTTTTATTAAAAAAAACTGGACTTAATATGAGTGCAAAGAAACATAGTTCAGAACAAAAAATGTTCCGGAGGACTTTGGAGCTGCTGAATGTTAGCTTATTTGCATATAACATGATTAAACAGCTAAACTGAAAAAACCCCTGAGAAATCATATAAACATTTTGAGATTGAGATATGATTTTTAAAATAATATATTGATTTTATAGGGAAATTTGGTGAGTAGTTTACCTTTAAAGTGAAAGATAAGTCTCTGTGTAGGATGACCTTCTCATTTAAGCCATTATAGATATAGGAATTTGGGATAGGAATTTGATATAGGAAACTGGTGATAATACAAGTTTGTTTGCTTTGCTTAAAGAGTTGACCTGATCTATGTGCTGTGAACTCTTCTAATTGGACTATGCAGCTTCTAGGTCAGGGAATAACTGGTTGAACTGTTTTATGTAACCCAGAGATATCCAGTCTGTTGATCTTTGCAGGTCTGTGGCTTAAAGGGAATTTCTATTCACATTAAGATGTAAAACTTTCTAAAAGCCTCTTAGAGAGCTATTATAAGCTGAAGGACTTTGTAAACGATATGTTAGAGTATAGAGAGGAAGAGAATTTAAAGAGCAGTAAGGACTAACAAAAGAAGAGAAGGTGTTTTGTGAAATTCAGATATGTTCTGAATGGACTAGTGACATTTGGACCTTCAGTCTAGATTTTTGAATTACTCTAAGCACATGGATTTCTTCCATTATGAGGTTCCCATCCAGGTTCCTGGAAGTACAGGCCTATTCTTTCCCTAAGTACTTAGTACATTTGTAGGAGAGTGTGATCCATGTTTATGTGTAGATTATGCTGTGTTTTATTATTTATGCACTTTCTGTTATTATTTCTTTATTGCTAAGTAGTTTTTTAAAGATATTAAAATGTCATTATTATTATTATTTTTTGGGGGGCTAAGCAATGAGGTTAAGTGACTTGCCCAGGGTCATACACCTAGTAAGTGTCAAGTGTCTGAGTTCAGATTTGAACTCAGGTCCTCCTGACTCCAGGGCTGGTGCTCTATCTACAATGCCACCTAATTGCCCCAAAATGTCATTGTTGTAATAATGACTGTGTAGTGGCTGTGTAAGCATCCCACACTGTGTGGGAATGTTATATTTTGAGTCACTAGTTGTGCATATAGAAGGGCTTCATAGCTTCTAGCTTTTCAAGAACTAGAGTGTTGAGTAGGAGAAGTTTATTTCTCTTCACAGTTACTCCTAAGAACCTAAGGAAGTTTAACTGTCTTATAGTGCTGTATTTCTTGGAACCTGGACCTGAGGCAAGTTGGAGTGAGGGAGTCAACATGGAGAGTTGAATAGATATCTACACACCCCATTGAAGGAATGATAGGTTCACTTTTGAGGTGGCCATCCCATGTCAAGGACCACATTCCACTGATGCCACTGCCATTATATAATGAATATCAAAACATTCATCCCTTTCAAAACTGTCAACAGCTAGGTATCATGCTCAGTACACTGATTCCCATATGAATTCTTTTGAAGAAATGAAGGCAGACACTTTTTCTCTCAAAGTCCTTTGCACCGAAGATATTCCTCTTCTGAGTTCCATTCTAGGTTTTGAGATTTCCTTTTCATTCCTGCATTCCAGTCTTATTCTGTTTTTAAACTGGCTAGAGAAAATTTCTTTACCTTGAGATCAAAGCTTGCTTTGATTATCTCAGAGGGTTAAAAGTTGTGTATTTATTGGAGGGGAGCAATCAGTTAAATTCTCAATTTGTAGTTTTTTTCTTATTTTAAGAATTTTTGTGGTTCTTGGCCAAGAATTTAAGTCATTTTTTTAATTCTAAGGCAAATAATTTCATCATCCAGTACAGAAGAAAATGGCAATCCACTCCAATATCTTTGCTAAGAAAACCCCATACAGGTTCACAAAGAGTTGGACACAACTGAATGACTGAACAACAACAACTTCTGACTCCAAGTCTAGTGCTCTTTCTACTCTACCACATTGACTGGAGCAGCAGAAAGCCATTATGACTAAAGAAAAATGCTCTAATCCTAGGTGTTGTTAACTGGATTTCAGGACAGTTACCCAATGGATAGAGCATCAGGCATACAGTAAGTAAGCCCTGAGTTCAAATCTGGCCTCAGGCACTTACCAGCTAAATAATCCTGGGTAATGTTTTAAGCTCTGTGAAGTGCCTTGTTTAAACTATTTAATTTGAATCGTACAACAACCCTACGAGTTTGGTGCATTTATTATCTCCATTTAATAGACAAGAAAACTGAGTCTCAGGATATTGTGACTTACCCAAGATCACACAATTTTAAAATATCTGAGGCAGCATTTGAATCTAGGCTTTTCTGATTCTCAGTGCAGCAGTTGATGTATTATGCTTGGACAATTTCTATTTTTTAGGCCTTACTTTCCTTAAAATTGAAATAAAGGGATTGGATTAGATTATTGAAGGCCTTGACAGTTCTGACATTCTGTGAGCCTAAGTCATTTAACTTCTCTGAATCTCAGTTTTCTCTGCTTTTAAGTGGGTATAATAATAATTGCACTATTCATCTCAGGGTTGTTAGACTAAAATAAGACAATGTCTGCAAAGTGAGTTAGAAACTGAATTGCTACCAGGACATCACATTATAAATATAACTTTCTATAAAATTTAGACATTTTTAGCTCTCTGACAGTAATAATCATTGAAGGAAATGTGTACTCAAGTCCTATGGTATTGTGTCTGTTGTTACTGGTATAATATCTGCGCGTAAGGCCAAATGGACTGTGTGAAGTGGTTCATTTTTAAATAGAATCTCTTTTCAAAGGTCAGCCATTGATTTTATGGTCATAACTTCATTTTTTTGTATGTTACTGAAAAATGCCTAATTATATTCAGTTATAAATAGAATTGGTAAAAAAGGTAAATTATACGGGGCAAGGGGAAGAATTGGGGTGTAGGTTTAACCTTTTGTAAACAGGACCAGCTCAAGGAAATCAGTTCCTAAATTTCATATTGACAAATAAAAATGTCTTATTGAATATGCTCTTGAAACTTTTGATAACATTTGGTTTTGATACAACAGACCCTTCCCAATAAATTTCCTTACAAAACCCCTCAGAAAGTACACTATCCTGAAATTCTGTCAATTATTCAGCAAAAAAAGGAATGTGGTGTTTAAAATGGCATTGTGGTCTTGACATTGACCACTGTATTTGACTAGAGTCATGTTGCCTCTAAGTGTTGATTTTATTTACATTTTCAAGGTAATTTATTTATTTATTTATCTTGTGAGGCAATTGAGGTTAAGTGACTTGCCCAGGGTCACACAGCTAGTAAGTGTTATGTGTCTGAGGCTGGATTTGAACTCAGGTCCTCCTGACTTCAGGGCCACTGCTGTATCCACTGCATCACCTAGCTGCCCCCATGGTCATTTAAAATAAAATTTTTGCCACAGTTTATTTTCCCATTAAATTTTTAACTTTTCTTCATATTATAGCAGTGATATACCTAAAGTTTCATTGGGGAAAAATACTACTTCTCTGAACTGAACTGAATCAAATCAATAATAGTTTCCATTTTTGTAACAATTCAGGCCTTCAAAACACTCCCCTTCCTACCTCCTTTATCCCCAATCTGTGTGAGGTAGGTATTGTAAGTATTACTATCCTGATTTTACAGATAAGAAAACTGAGGCTTTGAGGGGTTAAGAGACTCGTCCATCGTCATACAGCTAGTTAAGTCCATCCTGTTTTTAGGTCTTGTCCTCCTTTCGTGAGACAGCTAGGTGGCATGATAGATAGAGTGCTGAGCTCGGAGTCAAAAACAATTATCTTCATGATTTCAAATCTGGCCTCGGATACTTGTTAGCTGTGTGACTCTGGCAAAGTCAGCTAACCCTGTTGGCCTCAGTTTCCTCATCTGTAAAATGAGCTGGAGAAAGAAATGGCAAGCCACTTCTATATCTTTGCCTAGAAAATTGCAAGTGGGGTCATAAAGAGTCAGATGGGATTTGAACAACAACTTCTTTCTACTGTGCCACACTACCTGCCCCTGACAAAGTTGACTTTAGTCACATCCTTATTATTTTATTTTATTCAATTTATTATTTTGATTATTTCTTTATGACTAATTGTTGCTTCCCATATTTCATAGTGTCACATATAACTATGCAGCATTCACAGACCACAACCCAAAATGCTTAAAAAACAAAAAGAGAAACTAGTGTCATTCAATAGCATCATATTGTGCACAGAAAGCAGGTTGGTTGCTCTATCTCACCTCGCATGGAAACTTTTTGTTCCCAATGGATTCATTTTTATTTGGATCTTCTGTTCCAATTTCCTGTAAGTATGGGCTGATGGCAAAATATTTCTTTTTCCACATTAGCTTTTCTGCTGTGAAGACTCCTGGTGTACAGATTGGACCTCTTTTTTCTGTTAAAAAGAATAATTCTCGCTTCTCAAATTTCAAAGTCTTTAATGCCTAAAATTTTAATTGATAACCTTATATTACCTATTGAATGGAGTAATATGTTGCCCCTTCATTTTTCAGAGGAGGTAACTGAAATCTAGTGAGGTTCCAATGAATTACTTTCCTAAAATTTAAGTGACAGAGCTGAGACTGAAATCTAGGTTTTCTGAATCAAGTACACTGTCTACTCTACTTTGCTTTCAGTATTCATTACTGAACATTAGTGCTCATATGCTACCATATTGTGTTTCCTTAGTTCTTCTATCATTCCCTATGTCCTGGTGGTCACCATATCACCTTTATTCTTCCTTAAAATGTTTTTGGATTCATTCTGTCCTCTTGCTTTTTACTTCTCTCCCTCCTGTATGAATTAAATGTCAGAGATGAGAGCTTGAGCTTAGTTTTCTTGACTCCAATAATGACATTTTTTAACTGCAGTTTTTTTTCTAATGTTGAGTTTAAATTGACTTCCCTTCAACTCCATTAAAATCAATCAATCAACCAACAAGCATTTTTGAAGTGCTTACTATTTGCCATATACTAGCACTAAGTACTGGGAATACAAAGAAAGGAAAATGAAAACCCTCTTTCTGTCTCAAAGTCCTCACATTTTAAAAAAAATACTAATTTCCTTTTTCCAATTGCAAGCAAAGACAAATTTTAACATTCATTTAAAATTTTTTTGAGTTTCAAATATTTTCCTTTTCTCTCTCCTTCCTTTGACCCTTCCAAAGATGGTAAGCAATTTGATATGGGTTATATATATACATATATATATATGTACACACATACACACATACACACACACATATATATATATAAAATCTTGTAAAGCATATTTCCAAATTAGGCATGTCAAGAAAGAAGAAACAAATCAAAAGAAAAAAAATGAAAATATTAAAAAAGTGAAAATAGTGTATGTTTTGATTTACATTTAGACTTCACCAGTTCTTTCTCTGAATGTGGATAACATTTTCCTTCATGAGTCCTTTGGGATTGTCTTGGATCATTGTATTGCTGAGAATAGTTAAGTCATTCATAGTTGATCATCGCACAATGTTGCTGTTACTGTGTACAATGTTCTCCTGGTTCTGTTCACTTCACTCTGCATTAGTTCATGTAAGTCTTTCCAGGTTTGTCTGAAATCATCCTGCTCATCACTTCTTATAGCACAATAATATTGAATTACATTCATATACCAAAACTTGTTCAGTCATTCCCCAATTGATGGGCATCCCCTCAGTTTCCATTCTTTAGCACTACAAAAGAGCTACAATACAAATTTTTGTACACACAGGTCCTTTTCCCTTTTAAAAAATCTTGTTGGGATACAGACCTAGTAATGATGTTGTTGGATCAAAGGGTATCCATAGTTTGATTGCCCTTTGCGTGTAGTTCCAAATTGTTCTCCAGAATGGTTAAATCAGTTCATAATTTTATTAGCAGTGCATTAGTGTCCCAATTTTCCCACATTCCCTCCATCATTTATAGTTTTCCTTTTCCGTCATATTAGCCAATCTAATAAGTGTGAGTTGGTGCCTCAGAGTTGTTTTAATTTGCATTTCTCTATTCTTTGACCATCATTTCTTTAGGATAAAATTATTAAATGCCCAATTAATATTTAATTTTTTCTTCAAACATCCCTTATTGAATATAATTTTTACTTCATTGTGGTAAGTAAAGGATATGTTTAGTATTTCTACTTCTCTGCATTTTCTTGTAATGTTTTAGTGATCCAATATATGGTCAATTTTTAAAAAAGCATCATGCGTGGTTGAGAAATATGTAAGCACCTTTTTGTTCCCACTCAGTAATTATTAGAGATGTATTATCTCTAATTTTTCTAGACATCAATTTAGGTCCTTTTTCCTTTTCCTTATTAGATTTGTCTGAAAGGGCTGCATTGAGGTCTCTAACTCATAACTCTATTTTCCCCTTCAGGTTAACTAATTTTTCCTTTAAGTATTTAGATGGTATGCTGTTTGCATTGAAGTATTGAAGTTAATTTGTTATCTGTGATACTCTTCAGCATAATGTGCTTTCCCTGTTTATCTTTTTTTTTAAAGAAATTGTCTATTTTTACTGTAGCCTTGTCTGAAATAATGATTGTGAACCTGTTTTAAGCATATTACATTCTGTTTCAGTTTTAACTCTATTTAAATCTTTATTTTTAAGTATGTTTTATGAAAACAACATTTTTGAATCTGGATTTTTAATCTATTCTGCTATCATTTTCTTTTTTATGGTTGAGTTCATCACATTGAAGTTCATAGCTGATTGTTAATTGTATAATTCCTTGCATTCTGTCCTCTTGTCCTTTATCCTCTCTTTGCTGCTGCCACCTTTTTACAAAGAAGGTGGTGAAAGAGAAGTTTACCTAAAGCTTGTGATCTATAAATTATATCTATTTCAATTCTATTGATCTTATTCTCTTTCTCTTTCCTAGACTTTGATCATAGGTTTTTACATTCTTTCCTTTAATCCTCCATTCATGCTCTACCTTCCAGTGTTAATTGGTTTTCTTTATGACTACTTCCTCACCTATCCTGTCCTCTTTCTTAAATCCCCCTTTCTCTTCTTCCTATTCCTTCCTATTTTCTTGTAATGAATATTTTTCTATAGCAAGACTTTTGTATGTGGATAGCTACATGTTGATATCTGTGGGTGAATGTGTTTAACTCTCATTTGTCTAGTTCATATGAAAATGAGGTTCACCCAATGCCCTCACTCTTCCCTTGATGTTTGTATGATTACATCTTGTGCCCCTATTATGTGAGATAGTTTCTTCCCCTTCCTTTTTTCCTTCCTCCCTTTCCCCCATTTCTATCCAGAGTTTTCCCTTTATATCCCCATTTCCTGCTAAGATTTTTAAAACAGGACAAAACCACCACTAGATCATTTGGTCTTTCTTATTTAACTATGATCTTTGAAGACATTTGAGTTTTGAGAGGACACTTCTCTCTGCTAGCATACAACCTATTTATCATCACATAGTCTCATCTGATTGTTTAAGTGCTGGGGCAGCTAGGTGATACAGTGGATAGAGTGCCAGTCCTGGAGTCAGAAAACTCTGAGTTCAAATCTGGTTCCAGACATTTATTACCTTTGTGATGCTGGACGAGTCACTTTTTTTGCCCTGTGTTTGCCCAAGTTTCCTCATCTGTAAGATGAACTAGAGAAGGAAATGGCAAACCACTTCAGTATTTTTGCCTAGAAAACCCCTAAAAGGAGTCATGGAGAGTTGGACATGACAAAAAAAAAAAGACTAAACAACATTTACATTTCTGTGTTTCCCTTGTTCCCTGAGTTTGCATTTCAAAAGGTCTACTAAGTTCTTCTATTTTTATCAAGAGTCCTTGGAAGTCTGCTATATCACTAAAAGTCTATTTTCTGCTCTGTAGGATTATATTGAGGGTTTGCCTTCCACTGAGTGTTGATATGGTCCTATCTGTCGTGAGATCATGCAATTTGGGTACTTCGCCTTCCACCTACCTTGGCTTCTCTCTATCCAGAGCTTCTGACAATCTTTTTTGTGAAGTTCTGAAATGGACAGAAAACTTTGTATCTTATTATTTAATTTCTTTATTATTGTTCCTTCTTGTGCAATTTCAGAGCTTTGCTATAGTGTTGTAGGGGAAACAGGTTATTTTACATCCTAACACAACACAATCTTAGAACGCTTCTTAGGTACCAGTTGTCCGATGAATTGATCTTAGTGTTGAAGGAAGCCAGGGAAACTAAGAGGTGAATAGATTAGATACAAGACATGCAGAAACAAACAAACATAGTAGCATAGTGTTTGTTAAACCCATAGACTATAGTTGCTGAGGAAAGGACTCAAATTTGACAAAAACTGCCAGGAGAATTGGAATAACAATCTGGCAGAAATTAAGTTTAAACTCACACTGTATAGCAAAAAAAGCTGCAAATGAGAACATGACTAAGATATTAAAAAGTCATATCATAAGCAAATTAGAGGAGCAAGGAAGAAATTATCTTTTGGATTTATAGATGGGGAAGAGTACATAACTAAATATATGATAGAGAAGCTCACAAAAGATAAAAATGAAAAATCTGATTATGTAAAATTGAGTAGTTTTTGCAAAACAAATCTAACAAAATTAAAATGAGAAGAAAAATGTATATGGTAGAAAGTCTCTGCAACAAGTTTCTTTGATAAAGGTCTCATTTCTAATATAGATAAGTAACTGATACAACCTTATAAGAGCCAAAGCCATAGCCCAATAAATAAATAGTTCAGATACAAACAGGTTGTTTTTAAAGGAAGAAATCCAAGCTATCAGAAATCATATTAAAAATGCTCTAAATTATCAATGATTAGAGAAATATAGCTTTGAGGTTTCACCTCGCATTTATCAGACTGGCAAAGATGACAAAAGAGGAAAATGACAAATGTTGGAGGGGCTGTGAAAAATAGGCATGTTGGTACACTGTTGGTAGAGCTGTGAAATAAACGGTCTGGTCATTCTGGATAACAATTCGGAATTGCGAATGTAATGGAATTTTATTTTGCCATAAGAAATAATAAAAAGGACAATTTCAGAGGAAACTTAAAATCTTTGTGTACCTATACAGAGTAAAGTAAGCAGAGTAAGGAGAATAATTTATACAATGATTACAACATTATAGAGAAAAACAGCTTTAAAAGTCTTTAAATCTCAAAAGTCAAGATAATAAAGATGAAATGCACCACCCATCTGCTGACAGAGAGATGAAGAAAAAGATTTGGATATTTTTGCTCATGGCTAATGTGAGAATTTGTTTTGCTTGGTTATATACATATATAAGGAGGATTTAAAATTTTTTTCATAAAAAATTGCTCAATGAGGGGTTGTGAAAGGGAAAAATGAAAAAAAATACTTGTTATTTAGAAAATAAAAATTAAAACAAAAAAGAAAATAAATGATAGAAGTAAGGAGGGAATACATTCCAGGTATGGGGGACAGCCAGTACAAAGGTACAGAGTCCAGAGATGGAGTGGTATGTGGGCTAGCGTCAGTGGATCATAGAGTTTGTGGAAATAAGTGAGATGAAAGGAGACTAAAAAGGTAAGAAAGGCAAGAATATGAAGGGCTTAAGTGCCAAAGAAGGGACTTTGTATTTAATCCTGAACTTAATGGAGGACTTGGTGGCATAGTGGGTAGTGCGCTGGGCCCAGAGTCAGGAAGACCTGAATTCTAGTCTCAGACACTTACAAGCTGTGCAATCTCAGGCAAGTCACTTAATCTCTGTTTACCTCTATTTCCTCAGCTGTAAAGTGGGGATAATAACCCTACCTATCTGCAGGGTTGTTGTGAAGATCAAATGAGATACTATTTATAAAAATGGCCTGGCACATAATTGGCACTATATAAATGCTTATTCCCTCCAACAGAGAACCTCTGGAATATGGGAATAGCATGGTAAGCCAGTGCTTTAGGGAGACCACTTGGAAGTTGAATGGAGTGTGGATTGGAATAGAGAGAGAGGGACTTGAGGCAAAGAAATCAACCAGAAGGCTATTGTAATACTCTAGGCATGAGGTGATGAGAGCTTTGGGAGTGGAGAGGAGACATATATAAAAAATATATATGTTTCAGTGTCATGGGATCATTTGGCAGTCTGGTAAAGCCTATGAACTATTTTGTCAAAATAATATCTTTAAATGCATAAAATTAAATGGGATTACAAAATAAACCAGTTATATTGAAATAGTTACATATTTATGTGTGTATATGTAAAATATGTAAAAAATATAGAAAAAGACATGTAAAAACAAGTTCATGTGTCCTGGGTTAAGAACCTGTGGTCTATACTCAGCCCACAGTATCCAGCAGAGTTATTTAGGAGATAAGGAGAAAGATGCTATATAGGGGAAAATAGTATTCAGAGTCAGATCCCTATGTCCGTGATTATATTTAACAAGAAATATATCAGGTTGTAGGAATGAATGCAAATCTAAAGCCATTTTGTCTACAGCTTAAAAATGTTTTAGAAAAATGTTTTAGAACTATTTTAGATGATCCTATGTAAGCTGAGTATTAAATATTTGGTTACTTGGAAATACACTGAATTAAAACACATACACATATGTATGATGGGAGTGAACTGGACTATGGGGGCGATTCATTGGATTGTGCACAATTATGCCCTGCTTGGTCCCAGTCCAAGAGACCACATGGAAACATTGGTTGTCTTCTTCTGACCATGTGTGAATCATCATGGAATTGTTTGCATTGCATAATTATGAAGAGTTCCATAACTGACATCTGAGGTAGAAGAGTTGGTGGCTTAGGGACTTGCAATGCGAGCTAATGAAAAATTCCCTAACTGGTTGTTGAGCCAGCAATCAGTGAGTATGTAAAAGGAGTGACTGTTTCTTGTACCTCTTATGTTTGGCTTCAAAATATGACTTGGATACCTCTGCTGCTTTATGTTATTTTCTTCTTGACCTTGGGTAAACTCTGCTTGCTATGCTATTTGAGTAAATGCTTTTGACAAGATCAAATTGAGTCTAGTAGCTGATTCTTAATGAGAAGCAAACTGATGAGGGCTCAAGAGCTACAACAGTAGGAGTAACCACCCACAGGGTTATTCTTGGAACTTTGAAAATAGTCAGCTGCCCTCTGGGACACTTTCCCAATATTGAGCTGATTCCAAGAATTGGGTGGAGGGTGGGGACAGCTGCCTTATTACCCACCCATCTTTCATTGACTATAAGTACATGGATTCTTCTGCCTCTTTGTATTTATTTTTTTCTGATTTTAGGTCAATGAGTATGCCAAGATAGAAGTGTGTAGGTGGTGTTGTGAGTTCAGAAAGGTCTGAATGTCTTAGGATGTGTGTGAGGTAGCAGCTGCAAAAGCAGTGCCTGATGGCAAAGGGATCATCTGCTTTGGGAGTGGGAGCGGAGAGAGAGACACTGAGGTCAGATGGGTACAGAAAGTCAGACACCTAAGGAAGGGGATTTCCAGGGATCATGACCTATTATGATGGAGAGGACTGCTAGAAGCATTAGCCCTGCTAGAAGCATTAGCCCTGAAAAGGATTCTGTGTAAAAAGGTAATCCAGGCCATGGAATACTAGGAATTGGGAATTACCTTTCACCACATGTGTATCATACATTTTGTCTCACTAATATTATGTTTTAAATTTGAGAATACTCTTCTGATGAATGTTTTGTATATTTGTGAGATGGTATATTTGTGTTCCAGATTTTTTGGGGGAGAATTTTTTGTTGTTCAGTCATTTTCAGTTGTGTCCAGGTATTCATGACTCATTTATTTTTTTTCTTTTTTTTTTTTTGACAGATACTGGAGTAGTTTGCCGTTTTCTACTCCAGCTCATTTTAAAGATGTGGAAACTGAGGCAAATAGTGACTTACCCAGGGGCATAGAGCTAGTAAGTGTCTGAGACTGGATTTGAACTCAGGAAGATGACTCTTCCTCACTTTAGGCCTGTCACTGTCTCTACTGTACCCACCTAGGTGGTATTTTGTACCAATTACTTTTACTACGCCATTTGAAGAAATGGTTTTGATAAGAACTAATTGAATTTACTAAGTTATTGATAATGAAAAAACCACACTAGAGTAAGCTCAGAAACTCCAGTAACAGAAGTAGCCACCTTCAGTTACTCGTAGATTCTGAAAGTAGTCAGCCACAAGCTGGAGTGCTCAACCTCTTGGTGAAAGTGTGATTTGGAGGAGTCATTTAGAAGGGGGTATTATATAGTGTGTCCTAAAAGTCTTAATGCTCTTAAAACTTAAAGTTTAAGTACTTAAATCTTAAAATTACAATAAGACCTTTGGACACCCTGTATATGTATCCTTATTGCCCTCTTAAAACTATTTAAGGACAACAAAATTTTATTTTATAAACCTAAGCCAATTGTAAAAATGAATAAAATTGAGTGCTTTCAAATATCTAGGTTAGTCAATCAACAAGGGATGGGTTGTCTGGGTCCTTCCCTAAAATGAAGATTCTTGGAAGAATTCACTAATGGGAGAAGGGCCCCATAGGCACATTTTATATAACTAGTAATTGGTCTCCCTGCTTAAGTCTTTCTCTACTCCTGTCTATCTTACACATTATTTCCAAGTTAGTTTTCCTCAAATGCAGATTTGATTATGACTCTCATGGTTTTCTATTGTCTAAATAAAAGATAAAATCTAAACTCCTCTGCTTAGTTTTTAAATCCTTTCACAGTCTGACCCCAACCTATCTTTCTAGACTTAGAAATTATCCCCCCTCCTACTCTCTGTGATCCAGCTCAATAGGTCTCTTCTCTGTTCCTCACAAATCACATTCCATTTCCTACCTCCATACCTATGTATTAGTTGTTTCCCATTCCTAGAATGTACTCCCTCCTTACCTTTGCCCTATAGAATCTCTATCTTCTTTTAAAATGCAGCTCAAGTACCATGTTCAGAATGAAACCTTTCCTGATCTCCCAAATTGCTAATGCTCTCTCTCCTGAACTATCTTGTGTTTAACCTCTTTGAACATATTTGTATTTATTCACCTTATGTTTATGCTGTATATTTTTTTATATGTACTTCTTTTCTCCCTAATTAGTAAGTTTCTTGTGAATACGGATTATTTCATTCTTTATGCTAGCATCCCTAGTGCCCAGCATAGTGCATGGTACATAGTAGGTGGTTTATAAATACTTGATTGATGGATCTTGGAGCCTGCTTGTTTCATTTCCCTAACAGAAATCTGAGAGCTTACTTTGCATACTCTATCAAGATATAGAAGAGATTGACAAAATTCATTTTGTTCCCATCAGTGCAAATATCAAGCTTTATTCCCCAGAGCTTTTACTTTGGAAATAAAAATGTGCATTTTTAGACTCCTCTGGAATTCAGGCTAGGAACAAAGAATTTTCTTTTAATTATTTCCAGGAAGAAAAGATTTTGAATATTAATACTGAATTGTAACCAGATGGAAAAATGTGCTCTGTTTCTCAAACTTGTCTGCCCAAGGTTCAGGGAAAAGAAAATGGAATCTGTTTTGAATTCTGAAAGACATTGAATATTAAGGAGAGAATAAAGATGGCACTATTGATGGCACTAAGCTCTTCTTGCAGTGTTTGTGCTTTTCAATGGTGAACACATTTCCCGTTATTTAAGCAAGAACAGGTAGATAGAGTCACTGAAATTTCCATTTTTTTTTAATTTCGAAAAGAGTCTCACTTCTTAATCTCATGTTTTAAAGATACAAGTTCTTTTAGTGGTTTATTATTTGTAGTTCATCTAATTTTCAGCTGTCCTGACACTGATCCATCTTTACTTTGCTATCAGCATAAAACCTTAGAAAGATGAAGATATCAGAAAAGAAAAAAAATGCTTTGTCTTATTGCCCACGTCTTTGTTTAACATTGATTGCTAGACTAGATGCTTTAACCATCCTACACAGATTGGCCGGCAATAGCTCCCAGCCCAAGCCTCTCTTGGTTATTGTTTGGGTTTTGATGAGTGAGTATACATAGTAATTGTTTCTGTTCTGGTCAGAAACCCCGAGGATCTTCCCCTCCCAGACTGATTTTTTTTTGACTAGGGAAAAAAGGCCATTTTTTTGGCCTTATTTCTTACCTAGCTTTAATGGACAAATTGAGACCTGGGAAAGACCTTAACTTAAAAAGGTCAAGGTCTCCCACTGCACCTGGGGCTATATCCAATCATCCTGATCTATATCTTGCCACTGGATCCAGATGGCTCCATAGGAGAGAGTGACTTTGCACAGTCCTGCCTCACTTAAATCCAATTCACTTGCCAGTCAAGACATCACCTTCCTGATGTCATTGGTCCTCTTTGAGAATGAAGAGGACAATTTTACACAATTTTAGAAACCACAATTTTAGAAGGAAAAAAAAACCATGCCATTTTGCCTTAGACTTCCACTATGGAATCAAGCTTGGACTTGGTGTGAAGTAGAAGGTGGGAGTGGTTCAATTTGGCAACAAAAAAAAATTAATTGATCTTTGTGTCACTGAAATCTACCAAAGACCTGAGTAGTTGTCTTTAAGTTGGAAAAATGCAGGAGCCCCAACTGCTTCCTTTGTGTTTGGTATCACTATGTTAACTGAATATTTTTCTCAACTTCCTTCTTATATTTTCATTTAGAAGAGGTGGGGGTTGGTGGAAGTACAGAATAATGGAAACATCTGGGCCCCAGTCTTTTATACTCTTCATTAACCTTGGAGCTTCTCATTTGTATTTAATAAAGACTTCTTGTTGTTGTTGTTCAGTCATGTCTGACTCTTCATGACCCCATGGACCATGGGGTTTTCTTGGCAAAGATACTGGAGTGGTTTGCCATTTCCTTCTCCAGTGGATTAAGGCAAACACAGGGTAAGTGTCTCTCCCGGGGAACATAGCTAGTAAGTGTCTGAGGCTGGATTTGAACTCAGGTCTTCCTGACTCCAGGCCCAATGTTCTATCCTTTGAGCAATCTAACTACTTCCTATTAATTAATCCAGAATGACAAAACAAATAATGGCAAGCCTAAATGTTCTTTTACTTTACCATTTGTTTGATTTTCTGAAGAAGTAGCATTTGAACAAAGACTGCTTAAAGCAAAACAGTGTGTATTTGAGATAGAGCTTCAGAGTAAGAAAGGTGATTGAAACGATCAAAAGTTAACAGTTATGTTAACATTTTCTTTTTCTACAAATTGAAATTTTGATGCCAATAAATTAGGCACTGATACAGTGGGAAAAACAGCAGGTTTTCTGAGGGGATGCTGTTAAATGTTCAACAATGAACTGCAGAAAAAAATGTACATGTGACACATTAAAGTTTAATCTGCATTATTAACACTTTCTACCTCATTTTTAAAGCCTGGACAACAAATAAATCAATTACTGATTTGTAGCATTTGCTGGTTTTCAAGGTGTAAATGCTCCCCCTGAAAATTTAAGAATCAGCTCTCACAAGTTGATTGCTGGCTCTAGTACAACCTTGACTTCATGCCACCAATCAGTTTGGGAAATCAGAGTGACAGCTCTTTTCCTCCTCCTATTTCAAGGTCACATGACTACTGGTATCTAAGTTCTCAAGGAATAGGGAATGATTTAGAAGCTCTTGACAGGGATGTAGATGCTGTTGATCTTGAAACAGAGCCATCACTGATCAGCTCTTTGGTGTTTTCTGGGCCTAAGGCTTAAGCAATTTTCTGCATAGCCAAATGCATGTATAACACAGAAAGAAGGCCACAAAAGCCAAACACAAAGAAAACCACCCAGATAACCATACAGCTCTGCCATAAACCCATAAATTACTTTTCTTGTTTTCTTACCCTCAAAATCACATGGTTCAAACCATCACAGTTTAGGAAGCTAGCCTAATACTCATTCAGGGATTCAGGCTATCCCTATTATTGTGCGGTGCTTACTGGTAGCCTTAGAGTGTCAAGGGCCTGGTGCCCTCATTAATGCTATCAGAAACAGCTTCTGACTTTCTTCCCTACATATCAAGTACCCTGTCTTCCTGATTGTATTAACACCCAATGTAGTCATAGAAATAACTGTGGAAATACATTAAAAATCTACTCTTGGTTAAATAAAAACCATTAAGAAACAATATTTTTCTGTTCTAAAAGGCTTTTCCAGTCTAAAAGCTTCCTCTTCCTTCCCCCCTCCTCTGCCGAATCTCTACCCCTTAGGACAATGTGTTAGGTCAAAAGAATTTCTTAGGAAAATACATTAAGTGTGGTTACCAAACAACAACACAACTGAACTAAGAGCAAAAAGTACCTCTTTGTTATCAAACTAAGTTTGCTATCAAACTAAGAACAAAGACTATCTGAATAAGAATTTTATTTTTTCCTTCTGTTCCTATAATTTAGTAGATTTTTAAAGTTATGTCCAACTCTTCACGACTCCCTTTTGGGGTTTCCTTGGTAAAGGTACTGGAGTGATTTGCCATTGCCTTCTGCAGCTCATTTTACAGATGAGGAAACTGAGGCAAACAGGGTTAAGTGACTTGCCCAGGGTCACACAGCTAGTAAGTGTCTGATACCAGATTAAACTCAGGAAGAGGAGTCTGACTCCAACACTGTCACTCTATCCACTGCGCCACCTAGCTGCCCATTGGTATTAAGACTGCAGATAGGAGTTTCTTTAGTTCTTGAGGAGAGTGGTCAAGCAAGGAATTAAGTAGTGACAGCTCTGAGTTGTTAACTCAAACCTGTATTTTAACATATTATTATCTTTTCTTTGCTGAAGATTTAAGATATTTTCATTATTCATTTATTATTCAAGATAAATGTTTCCTCAGATTATCTTGAGGAGAGGGAGGTCTTCAAGGTCATGGTGATGGGGGAGTGGGGAGAACTAAGCCAGTTTGGACATTTCTTTCTAGGATAAAATTGCTTGGATTTGGAATAATGGTAAGTTAAATAAAATTGTGTCTGGCAGACTTAGGCTTAAAATGCAGAGTACTTTATTGATATTTTGTCTTTGACAATTGGTAGGAAGTTCCCTTCATTATTGGTTCCTAGGTGTTCCTTGGTAACCAGGGCTCCCAAGTTTACTTCTTAGTAGTTGTATATTACTTCAATGAAAATAGACTTCCTGAGTAGAGGTCGTATAACTTGCTGAAATTTTATAAATGTCACAAACCTTACGAACCCTACAAACCTTACAGTCCTATAAATGTTAGCTATTCTTCCTTCTCATCCTCTTCCTCCTCCTGCTCCTACTACAACTACTTCTACCTTACTGTTGAATGGATTCCTCTATGATGTCCATTCTATTTCCTTCCTGTGTCTTTTGAGGACTTGGGGCCATAGGCCACTGCATCTATGAAATTCAGTCATACTGGTGTTAGTTTGGGGAGAGTAATTTGCTCCATGGGCCCTTGCTTTCTGTCTGTATTTGGAGTGAAACTGATTCAGTCTACTGATGGAGATTGAGAATGGAACTGAATAGCGTGATAATATTATTTTATTCAGAGAAAAAAGTACCAGGTAACTTCTTAAGCCTCAGTCTATTGCTTGTTTCCCCTCAATGCTAGGCCATAGTTAGAGTTTTTATAAACACTAGACCAGAGAAAGTAGGTGGAAGCTAGAAACAAAGAATGGAGTTGTGGATAAGGCACCAGAATAGCAGAAGAAAGTGGTTTCATATGTCTCTACCTCCTTCACTTTTTGTGGTAGCAAATAGCCCCCTACTTTTTAACCCTTTATTTGCATTGATATGGACAAAGCAGATTTTCTTTAGGGTAGGCTCTGTTGGAAATAGAAATTGCTCTTTTAAAAGAGGAAAAAAGCTTGTGCAGAATTATTCATGAGGAACATTTTTCTTGAGTTTTCTTTTTCAAAATGAATGTGGGAAAGTACAAATATGCCAAGGATGAAACTACGTGAAAAATACAATCACATAATCAAAGAATTTAAAGTTAGATGGTGTTGGGGCTCATCAAGTCATACCTCTTCTTTATAAAGTTTCTGAAAATATCTGAAGTGTAGAGGCATGTGAAGATGCATGCCTGGTGCATAGATTCTTTATACTTGATTAATGAATAAAAAAATGAAGATTGAAGCAAAAAGAGAAAATACACATTCTAACACCTGAATGGGGATCCTCTCTGGAAGTCTTCTGTGCTTAGAAGGATCCTCTTCTATAAATAGGCTGCTTTAGTATGTCAATACTAGAAGTTGAAGTAGAAAACATAACCTATTTGGAACTTCTCTGCATTAATTTAAATTGTCTTACACAGTCACTATGGGGGTGGATTGTAATGGCATCCAAGAATAGCTAGAGTTCTATGTTCCTCAGCTGATATGAGTGACTGCTTATGATAGAGTGCAATGCATTAATTTTGTAGAATCATGCTACATAGTCCCTAGCTGAGGAACAGTAGATATTCATATAAGTAGTTATTTTATACTCTGTCCTTACTTCTTGCACTCTTTTTTATTTTAACCAAAGAAGTAATCATGATGACCAACTGTGGATTCTTAAAGTACTACACTGTTCTATCAGTAAGATGTATTTTAACTGGGGCATATAGAAAATCCTGCATTTGGGTTAAAAAAATTCTATTAGAAATGTACAGGATAGGAGAGTCTTGATTTGACATCAGCGTGGTATATAAAAAAAAACAAACCCTGGAGTTTTTAGCTCATCACCAACTAGGATTAACCAGAGGTGTGATACAGCTATTTTAAAGGCTAAAGCAATCTGAAGAACTCGCAATAGAAGTAAAATTCAGTATAGTTCTAAATGACTGTCACTGTCCCTTGTAGCAGTGCTGACTTAGCTAACACTTCTTAGCCTCCCTGCTGGTCCCTGGCTGGGGTGCTGACAACCGAAGAGACACGATAATTGTCTTCAACTATCTGAAAGGCTGACTTTCCTTCTACTGAGAAATAGGCATTCTGTTTGACTGTATAGGGAATAACTAGAACCAATGGATTTAAGTTATTGGGCAAGAGATTTTAGTTCTATATAAGGAAGGACTGTTAGAAATAACAGTAAGAACTATTTAAAAATATAATGGCTTATATAGTATCCCCTATTATATAGATGATCTTTAGGGTCCTTCCCAGTTTAAGAATCTATGAATCTAGGGCAGGGGTTCATAGATTCCTCTGGTGGTCTAGTGAAACCAATAGACCCCTCTCAGAACCATATTTTTAAATACATAAAGTACATAACATTACAAAAGAAATCTGTCATATTGAAAATTATCAAATCATTTTTAAAAATCAAATTCTTGGTCCACAAATTAGGAACCTCTGATCCAGGGGAATCCTGGAAGTTAGTGTCTTCCTGAAATACTCTGAGAGGTTCCACTTTCTTCCCAGTGATATGGATCAATTCTCTTGCTCTTGGGAATGGTATGACCCAAGCCTGGAAGACTTGTTACCAGAATGGAATGAGGTTTATTTATCTGGATATTTGCTTTCAAGTCTCTGTTAGGCTCCAACTGTGAGAAGGCAAATTGCTATTTTCCACTGTAGCCATCATCAAAGAGATAGGGAGTTGAAAATTAAATAAATTCTGATAGGAATTATGGCTTGTGAGTACAGGCACCTAATACTTTGCACATGATTCAACTTGATTTGGGGATGATAAAGGGAAGGAAAGAATTTGGCTCTTAAGACCTATGTTAAATTGAACCAATCTCCTTTCTGTGAGGTTTAATTATATTTTCATAGTCTTAAATGAAGATGAATGGTTGTGCTAGACTTGAAATATTTTTAAAAATTGGCTTAGTTGCTCTGAATGCTGTCCTTATTTTAATAAAGGGCAACAGGATGGGAAAAACACTGGTATACCTAACTGCTAACCAGGAGGTCTTGTTCTGCCTAAGAGCAAAGTCTACTAATGCCAAAGGATTACAGGTCTGAAACTGGAAAAGAGGCCATTGTATCCCATCTCCTCACTTTTACGAAAAACATAACTGAGGCCTTGAAAAGTTACATGATTTACCTATGATCACACAGGTGATAAGTGGCTGAATTAGGGTTGAACTTATGTCTTATGACTCTCATTTCAATGCTATTTCTTCAAGTTGTAATGTCTTTTAATTGCACTTTTTTCAGTAATTTCAGTTGTGTCAGACTCTTCATGACTCCATTTGGGGTTTTCTTGGCAAAGATACTCGAGTGGCTTGTCATTTCCTTCCTTAGCTCACTTTGCAGATAAGGAAACTTGAGGCAAACAGTATTAACTGACTTGTCTAAGATCAACACAGCTAGTAAGTGTCTGAAGCTAGATTTGAACTCAGGAAGATGAGTCTTCCTGACTCTAAGCCGGATGTTCTATCTGTTGTGCCACCTAGCTGCCCCAATTGCACCTCTTAAGCCAGCACAATTTGCACACATACACACTTGCGCCACCACCCCTCACACACCATTTTAATGTAATATAAATATAAATTGAATTTGTTCATGACATTCCTAACTCTTTAATTAAATGTGTTTTCTTTAAAATCTCTTATGTAGAGGACAGGATCAAAACCCTCCCATCTTGCAGGGTATTAATAAGGAGCTTCCCAAGCATCCCAGGAATGGAGGAGCCTTAAATTGCAGGTGGTATGGCTTACTCTACCATATATTTTTTAATTTTTCAAAAGCAAATCACTATAATTCTTCAATGTAATCATTAAAGTTAATTAAACTTTAAGAGTAAATCAACATATTTTAGTAAGTACTTGCTGTGTGTTAGGTACTTTAATAAGCACTGAGGATACAAAGGAAATGTAAAAACAGTTTTTGCCACCAAGGAGCTCATGTTATGGGGGAGACAACAAGTAAATAATTAAGTACATAGAAAATACCTACAAAGTAGAGACCTACATTAGAGAGAAAGACACTAAGTTGGTGGGGGAGGGGAGAGAGGAGGAGAACAGAAAGTCCTCCTGTTGAAGGCAATCTTAGAGTTGAGTTTTGAAGATAGCCTTGGACTCTTAAGAGGTGGTGAGAAGGCGATGTATTCTAGCCTTTGGGAGCATACTGTATAAGGGCATGAATATGGAATACTGAGTGTTCTGTGTGAGGAAGAGAAAGCATGCCAGTATGGCTGGAATATAGAATATAGGAAGTAAAGCTTCAAATAGCTTTAAATGCCAAACAAAAGACCTTATGTTTGATCCTGGAGATACTAAGGAACCATTGGAGCTCATTGACCAAGAGAGTAGTCAAAACTGTGTTTTAGAAAATTAATTTATTAGCTAAGTGGAGGACAGGTTGAAGTGTAGAGGTCTGAGGTATGGAGATCAATTAGAAGGCTATTGGCAATAGTCCAGAAAAGAGAGAATTAAGCATGGACTAATGTGATGGTAGTGTGAGTGGAGGAAGTATAAGAGATGTAATGAATATAGAAATGATAAGATTTGATAATATATTAGATAGGTGTGGTGAGTGAGAGTGAGGCTTTGACACTCAGGTTGTAAATATGGGTGACTGGGAATGTGTTGGTGTCCTTGACAATAACATTGAAGGAAGGAAACAAGCATTGATTAAGCATCAACCATGTGCCAGGTGATTTACAAAGATTATCTCATTTCACCCTTACAACAATCTTGTGAGGTAGATGCTATGACTATCCCCATTTTGCAACTGAGTAAACTGAGGCAAACATAGGTTAAGTGACTTGCCCAGGGCCACACAGCTAGTAAGTGTCTGAGATCAGATTTTAAGTCAGGTCTTCATAACTGTGCCACTTAGCTGCCTCTCTGTTTTGCAGATACGAGGAGAGAAAGTGGAGATATCTTTGTAGACAACATTTTAAGGAGTTTAGCCACAAAGGGCAGAACAGATACAGGATGATAGCAGCGATGAAAGGATCAACTGGTGGTTTTTTTTTCAGGATAGAAGAGACATGAACATGTTTGTAGGCAATAAGGAATGAGCCAGTAGACAGAGAAAATGTGAAAATAAGTGCTAGTGGGGATAACAGAAGGGGAAATTTGTTGGAGGAGAAGGGATGGAATAGGATTGCTTGACCAGATAGAAGGGTTAGCCTTGGTAAGGAGTAAAGTTGCTTCATCAAGTAAACAGGGTAAAGAAGGAGATAGCGGCAGAAGGTATATGAGTGATATGAGATAAGGAAGAAATTCACAGCAAATGACCTCAATTTTTTGTATGAATATGAGACAAAAGTTTCAGCTGAGAACCATGAAGAGACCAAAACAGCAATATATGATATGTAAATAGAAAGAACAACTATGGAAAAAAATTAAAGGTGAATATCGCAAAATTACAAAAAAAATCCTGAAGATATGATGAGAAGAGATATGAGACATATGAGAATGAAGATAGATGAGAAGACACCACTCCACCCATTTGCAGAAGTGGGAGGTTCATGAGTGTGGCAAATTACATGTATTTTTAGACTTTTTCAATATATTAGTCAGTTTTACCGATTTTTCCTCTTTCCTATTTTGGTTTTAAAAATATTATTCTTTATATGAGATTTTTTTCTCTGGGTGGCAGGGGAGGGTAATTATAGGCAATAATGGGGTTTCTGTGGGTATTTAGGGATAATTAGGCTGATTTTAAAAATTAATTAAAATATAAAAAAACTTTACTAACTCAAATGCTCAAATGGATCTGTGATTGCACCAGTTTAGGACTTGCCACCACTCCAGTAATATTAACTGCAACCTATGCTTCAATGCCTACAGATGTGATTCTTGTTCACGGGCTCCCAAAAGTTCACCGTAAGGTACCTGCTCAATGTAGCAGGTCTCCTCATTTTCTTCTGACTCACAATCACAAGGGTAATGATGGAACACTCTGGAATACACCTATTGTACCTCATTCTTGCCACATGACCAACTTGTCTTCTCTTTCTCTAATAGATTTTGATGATACATTTTCCCCTGTTTTTCTTTGGAGTTCTTTTTCGGTTATCTGTACACTTCTGAGAACCACTTTTCTAAGTTATGCCTCTATGCTGTACCAGATTTAGGACAAAACCATATATCAAAGGAGTCTATGATTCAGATGTTGTGATGGCTATATATCCAAATATTCAGTAAATCTATTTCTGTAGCCTAATATAATTGTTCTGGCTCCTGCAGCACTAAGCGAGCTGGTATAATGATCACCAGCAACAGTCCTTGCTCTGATGCTGTCTTATATAGGCCTGATCATAGGTGATTGATGCTGCAGAATGATTAGGAACAGCTGGCCCAGGTTGGCTGGTCTGCCTCTGCGGCACCTGCATTCTGGCATTTGCCTTTTTGGTCTGTCAATCCTTGCAGAAGTTGTATTAGCTTTGCCTCCAACTTCTGTAGCATGGTTTAGGACATGGGTTCTTAAGCTAGCTTCTACAGATCAGTTTGTAGATTTTAGGGAGTACCATGAGCTTGAATGGGAAAAAATGATAACTTTAGTGTTTTAAAAATTAAAAATTTGTAAAATTATAAATTTACCACTTCCTTTAGTTATGAATGTAGGTAACAAACTATAGTAGTATTAGGTATTTACAGATTGCCAAAGGGATCCATGCTGTAAAAAAAAGATCAAGAACTCCTGGTGTAGGAAAAGATAGGATTTCCAGGCACGAGGCCTAGGTTTGAATACTGACTTCAACCTGTGGCTTCTTGATTACTAGACCAGGTCAATACAACTTAACATTGATGAATTTGATTCCGATTTTGTAAAATAGGCTAAAAAAATTTCCACTATCTCCTGCATTATTGTATAGAAAGTGCTTAATAAACCTTTTGGCTTTTTGGAAATGTTAATTATCATGGTAAAGGCCTATGTTAGGGAGATGTGTTGTGTTAGGGACCACTTTGTGGTCTGGAAGCTTCCTCTTCACTACCATGTTCCTTTGACTGAATTTTGAAAATCCATAGTTCTATTAACCATACTTCATTAAGTGCCTACTCTGTTCACTTATTATCTTGGTAAATACTCTTTCTCATTGCCACACTGAATACCTGCTTCAGCTTCTCCTTTTCAATGGTTCAGTTCAATTCAATTCAATAAACATTTACTAAGTACCTGCTACATGCCAGATACTATGTTAAGAATTGGGAATACAAATAAGAAAAAGAAAGACAGTCTTTCCTCCTCAAGGAGCTTACAATCTAATGGGAGAAGATAGGACTTAAAAAGGAAACTGGAAACAGGAGTGGGGAAAGGAGGGAACCAGAGGGTACTCAGTGTGCATAGGGTCATGATATACTATGGAGTCAAAACCAAGCAAAGCTGTTGATAAAAAATGGAGAGTTCTGAAAGGTCAGAGCCTACTATAAAGGAAAACTTCGTCGAGAATTTATTACTCCACCTAGAGACAGCTAAGGGAGTTAAAAAGTTGAGTATCAAAAACTGAGTTACTCAACGTGGTGACAAGATTTTGGATGATCATTTTGTCCCAGAGGAGGTGTGATGTTCATTGGAGTTAAAACCAAGTTGAATCACTGGTGGAAAATGGAGTTACCTGCAAAACTTTTGAGAAAGCATAATAAATCTGACCATGTCACTCCCCTACTCAATAAACTCTGCTGTCTCTCCATTACACATAGGATCAAATAAAAAATCCTCAGTTTGTCATTGAAAGATTTTTACTATCTGGCTCCAATCTACTTTTCTTTTCCTTTCTTTTTTTGTATATGAAAATATAGACTTTAATTAGTTCCAGTATGTTTTATATTTTAAAAGGGTACATTAATTTTCAGAAAGTAATAAAAAAACCATTATTTTTCCATTCCCCTTCTGGACTTCATTTTCCCTTTTGTGTACTTTTCTGGATTTAATGATATGTTTACCAAGTACCCGTGATGTGTAAAACATTGTACTAGATGCTAGGAATATAGATACACAATTGACATATTTCCTGGCTCTAAGAAATATACATCCTTTGGTGTGTGTGTGTGTGTGTGTGTGTGTGTGTGTGTGTGTGTAAGGTCTGAAATTCCCCTGGCTGGGGAATTCTGTTCCTTTCCAACTGGGATATTGTCAGCGTCTTCAATCAGAGGAGTTGATTTTATTCCAGAGAAAGAGGCCGAGAAATCCAGTTTGATTATGAGAAATATTAGTTTAATCAATAGAATCACTTACATAAAAAGGGCCAATCTGGAATGGCTCCCAGATGAAAACAGTCCCAATAGTGGATCGATCCCTACTTAGAGACCCCGGGAAAGCCCAGTGATAATTATAGAAAACAGAAAAAGAGAGGAAGAGTGATAAGAGTACATTGCTACTTATTGGTGGCTATTTGGGTTTCTGCTTAGTAATGAGCTTGGGCATTAAGCCAATGTTATTGCGTAAAATGCCCAAACACAGGTTTGTGTACTGATCATGTGCGGGTCATAAATGTGTCACTGTGTCCATGTTATGACTTTCATTGGTCACAGCATCTAAGTTATGATTCAGTGTCCGAATTATGATTTTTTTTAACAGGTCGCCATGTCCGAGCCTTCACCTTTCACAGAGTTTAAGTCAATAGCTTTCACTTCTTACTGTTTTTTTAATGACTTTTTTTTCCCAATCAAGACTCCGCAGGTATAAAGGAAAATCAGAACATGAACAACTGAGGGAATAACAAAAGGCATCCTCTAGTAGGTGGCACCTGAGCTGAGCTTTGAAAGAAGAAAAGTATTCTGAAAAGTAGAACAAGGACTACATTCTAAACATGACGTCCAATCTACTTTTCTAGGCTTATTGTATACTACTCTCCAGTCACAAATTGGATAGTTCAGCTAAACTGAAACTTTCTTGCTCTTCCCCACAAATTACACTCTGTCTTTGCCTCTTTTCCATGCACAAGTTGTCCCTCATCCCTGGGTGTGGAAATGTACTCCCTCCTCATTTTTGCCTCTCAGAATCTATAATTTCCTTCAAATCTCAGTCCAAATGCCACTTTCTCTATTAGCCTTTCTTGATCCTCCCAATGCCTACCTCCTCCTCTCCAATTACCCCAATTTATTTTGTATTTGTTTTGCATAAATTTATATATGTCAGATTCTTCATAGCTCCTTGAGGGTAGGGTATCTTTCATTTCTGTCTTTGTTTCTGTAGAGCCTGTCACATAGAAAGCATTCCATAAATGGTTGTTGACTATGGATAGAATGCTGGGCCTGAAGTCAGGAAGACTCGTTTTCCTGAGTTCAAATCTGGCATCAGACACTTACTAGCTGTATGACCCAGGGCAAATCATTTACCACTGTCAGCCTCAGTTTCCTCATCTATAAAATGAACTGGAGAAGGAAATGGCCAACCACTCCAGTATCTTTGCCAAGAAAACTCCAAATGGGGTCATGAAGAGTTGGACATGACTGAAAAGACTGAACAATAACAAAAGACATGCAGCTACAAAGGAACCTAAAAATCTCCTAACCCCTTTATTTTCTACAAGAGGAAAAGGAGACTTAGAGAGATTATGTGACTTTCTCAAGGCCACATGACTTATATGTGGTGGGGCTGAAATTTGAATCCAAGTGTCCTGACTTCTGGTATTCTATCCACTACACTATACCAGTGTTGTCAACCTCAAATAGAAAGGGGAAGGGGTGTACTACTAAATGGTACTTGAGGATTCCTGTGGGCTACATATTGATTTAGTTTAAAAAATGTAATACTATTTATATTTTAGTTATTTTTTTATTATTTTGTGAAAATTTTCCAATTACATTTTAATTTAGGTCAGAACACACTCGGCAGTGTTGTTAGCTTCATGCAGCCTGTGGTTTATGTGTTCGACATCTCTGTACCATACCTTCCATAAAGAAAGATTATCTCTAACAAAGGATATTTTATTTTCCTTACATCTTAATTTTTTAATTATCAAATTAAATTTCAGGGTTAAGAAATTAGTTTCATATTATGTTGACTTCTCAAATATATCTATCATTAGATGGTATTTTTTTAAAATCTGCTAGTATGAAATTATAAGCCATCCATATAATGCATGTTAAAATCTTATTGTTTCAATGCACCCTCATTTTAAACTACTTGTCATATTTCTTTTTTTATCTTATGTTTTTCCTGAAGTTTTATGGCTAAATTAAGTGAAGGAGACTAATAGGCACTTCACATTTAGACTTAATGGAAATAGCAATGAAAATGCCACCAGAAAATTTTCAGTGGCCACTGCTTAGTTGCAGGGGCTGGTTGCAAACATTTTATTTCATCTTCCAGGGAAAAGGTCTTTGGTGTTGGGGCAGGAAGCTAATTTGAAAAAAAAAACACGGGAGCTGCTTTAGATTGATGGGAGGTCCATGAGTATTTTATGCATAGACCTCCAGATTCAAACCAAGCAAAAGCACCAGCCACCAGGGTTAAATGTTCAGTGGAGAATTTCATCAGCTTATGATGTGGGGAATTATTGATTCCTGACTTAAGTCTTGAAATAAGACATTATATGTCAGACAGTGTTTACATTATGAAATCCTAGAATCTTGGAGATAAAAAGCATTTTAGAGATCATTTAATCCAAACCCTGTATTGTGCAATGGATGAAACCAAAACCTAGAGGGAGCAAATGACTTTAGATTCCATTTTCAAAGTTTAGTTTAGGAAGAAATGGGAGACCCTAGGGCATCATGGCTTTATTCCCCTTTTTGGATGTGTAGGAAAGATCTCATTTTTGTATAAGGGAGAGCAATGAAGAGGCCATGTAGAGATCATGGACACTCAAATGTACCCATGTTTTCTAAATGTGTATTCCCCAAACTAATATAGCTTAACCTGCTTAGTTACTGATGCACTTCCTGTTCAGAGTTCAATGCCAGAGGGCTTAAGGAAGATAGATGGACCATCTCAAACAACATGGGATGTTAAGATCAAGAACTAAATTTCCAGAGCTTGGTGGTTTTTTCCTATTTAATTTGGGTTTATTGAGACATGGAACCTATAGAGTCTGAAAACTTAGTCTTCAAGGAATATTTTTTTAGGGTGGCTGTGTACAGGTGTTCCTCATTTAATATCGTGCTTATAAAAATCTGGCTGTACTTTGTGTTTGTTAATGGAACAATTTTCTCATTTGATTATATCATTAAATTTAAAACATATCCCCATCAGAAAAATTTTGGTTGAAAACCATCAAAATACTTTAAAGAGTTTATTGTTTTCTCAAAGCACATATTAAATGGAAAGGTAATTTTGTAATAAAGTGATAATAACACTTTAAAAAGCCATAAATTATAAATATTACACCAGAAACAGTGGTCCATTTGGACTATATCCATATTATAGAAAGATATACCTTATGGGATTATTTGGTCATTAGAAAGCAATATGTAGAGCCAATGTGCATACTTGCACACACACACACACACACACACACACAAACACACCCACATATTTGAATGTTACAATCAATAATGGGCATTTAAATAGAGCTTTAAGGTTTATAGAGAACTTTATATATATTATCTCATTTGATAAGACAATCATGGGTCAATTAAATATTCCCTTGAAATACCAGGTTTAGAAGCTAAGACCATTTTTTTTCTCCTGATTTACAAACTGTTTACTTGAGGTAATACTTAAATGTATTACCACTATAGGTAATAGGTGAACATTTTATAGAGTATTAATGTTAATCTGTTATTTAGTTCCTACCTATATGCCCGTTGAATTTGATATTTTTCTACACCAAACATTTTTGTGTGCATATACGGATGTGCACGTCTGTATTTTCAGTGTTGTTTTATCTGGTTCAGATAAAAGCAAGATCATGAAATACCTGTTCTTTTCACTCCTTCCTCCATTTTTACATACTTTTCTTCCCATTTACTCTATTTATATGAAATAGTAAATTCCTTATCTACATTTCTTTGGTGTATTCCTTTTCTTTCCTTTCTTCAAACCAACAATCCAGAACAATACCACACTTGGGCCCTGTGCTTAACTTAACTCCCTCTGGTTTGAGTTTGTTCTAATATTTCTTGTTGTCTCATAGTCATTAAATTCTGTTTGGTTCATTGTATTTTTCTATTTTGTTTTGCTAGTTGAGTAAGATTTTCTACTTTCTATTATAAAAGATTTCTTTCATTTTTTTCCCTCCTGGACTCATATTTTATTTTTTTAAATATTTCTTGCTTCATTTTTTTCTACTCATTCTCATAGTACTCATGACCAAGCAACTTTTTTTCTTTGTATTTTAAGATTCTTCTTCTTCTTTTTAACCTGTAGTATTTTTTAATTGTACTCAGTGTTTTCTTTCATTTACTCAGATTTCCAGCCTCAGTCTTTGACTTGGGAATCAGATTAGCACTTTCAAGGACTCTTAGATGTGCTTGAGTGGCTTATTTGATTTTGTGCCATCTGCAGTCATACTTCTGCTAGCCTGGACAAGGCGGTTGGCCTCAAGCCCTGACATTCATCTCAGTGTCTTGTTAACACACTACTGAACTTTTGGCTTGTCTGTATTCTTTTCTTTGTAGGATCCTCAGTCAGGAGTTTGTTCCATCTCTTGCTCTAATCTTCACAGGCTGAATGTTAGCAATTACATTGGTCTCAGGCCTCTTACATGGGTGTTCCCTTTGCTAGTAATGCTCAGGTACTAAGTTTACCTTTCCTCCTTGTGAAGTGACCTATGGTACTTGTTCTTCTTCTAGCTTCTGTCCTGATGGACTAGGATATAGCTTCAGACATCTGGTTGTTGGAACTGGTGCTAACCTGAAATATCTTCTCTCCTTCCCCACTCCCCCACAACACATACTCAGAACACTGGTTGGCTTCAGGTCTATTTGTGTGAAATCATGTTGATTTCCCTGGCCTCTGCTGCTACTATATTTGTCCAAGCTGATGCTGATCTATGACACTGGTTCAGAGTGCTGGCTGGCTTTAGGTCTACTTTCAATAGTTTACTCCATTTCCTCTCCTCTCCTTGGCTCACCTCTACTGTCTTCCGGACAGGTTATCAGAGCTTGCTTTTCCATCCTCCTCAGTTTACTTGAAATCACACTGGCTTTCCTAATTTCACCCAACTACCAATCTCCTTTCTCCCTTGGAGAACTGGAAGTCTTTTTTTCTGAGAATCATATAGCCACTAAAAAAGTTTACTGCATATTTGGCTCATACATGATCAAATTATTCCTTTTAATAATTAAACTTTGAAATGTTTTTGTTTAAAAAATCCAACCAAAAGGAATCAGCTTAGCTTCTGCTACAAACAGAAAGGTCATAATAAGACCCTAAAAGTAGGATTGTTTTCTCTTTTGGCAGAATTGGATTCAGTTTGTCATGTTGGGCAAATATTACACTTAACTTACTTAATCTTTATTTTTAGTTTCAGAAATACTTTTAATTTTGTATAGTTTCTGTTACCAAATTGATAATTTCTTTTTGTTCTTTGTTTAATCTTAACCCTCTTAAGCACAGAACCAGTAAACGCTTCTTGATAAAATTGATATGGTTATTTTGTATTCTGACATATAACTATTGGAGTCTGTCTGGTACTTTGAAGGATACTTTCTTACGAAGATCTTTCCTGCTACCCATGTCGTCTTACCAAGAAAGGTCAATGATAGATTATGCAATTAAAATATCCCCTCTGTGGTTGTTGTTGTTTGCCCTTGGTTTTCAAAGGGGTCCAGTGACATCGTGGGGTGATGGATTTAAGTGAGGCAGAGTTGCACAAAGTTATCAGCCTCACTTGCTCTTCCAAAGGCATTGAAGCCAGTGTCAAGATAAAAGTTAAGATGACTGGTGATAGCCTGGGATGCAATAGATGAATTGGCATCTTTGATGTCTGACTAAGCTCTAAGAGCTCCACAGTGCCTGCTTCAGCTGCCTTCATGGCTGTTGAAACAATTTGTTTCATCCACTCATTCAGCTGGGGTAAGTCTTCCCTTGCTTGATGTAGACATCTCCCTAACTCACTGATGGGTGTGAGGTCCATTGGTTATCCTCCACTTGGTTTAGCCCATCTGCAAAGATGATTTACCAGCATGTGACCACTGCACATGCTACAGCTTCTTGGAGGAGAGCTGAGTGCCAAGGTGCAGCCCTTAAAAGGGCTTGGAAAGCCCTCACATTAGAGGTGTTAGCCCTGGAACACTTAATATACTAGTCTTGTGGCTGAACAGTAAATCCCTTTTGTTTGAGCACTTTTGGGTATACAAATTACTTTCCTTGTTAGAACTCTGAGTTAGTTAGCGTTACTCATTTTACAGAAGAGGAGCTGGAGGCTCTGGAAAGTTATGACTTGACCAAAGATATAAAGTCTGAGTGATGATACAGAAGTCCAAGTCCAGGCCTTCTCAATCCTGTTCCAATGTCACATGACTAGTCAGCTCAGGTTAAAAAATTCTCTGGGCTCAGAAGTTTGTAATTTGACTGTCTGCACTTACAATTTTCATTCTTTCCTCCCATAAGCCCTGCTTCCATGTACCCACCACCTAGATCAGTAAATTAAGAGAATATTAGTACATGCTGGTACCATACACATGCAGATGTGACCAAATGGAATGAAGAACCTTTTCAAGGGGTTAGAACATTCAGAACATTTTAGACTCATCACCTGATTACTTTTAGGCACTGGGAATGTTCTGGTTTGCTTGGATGACTGCTTTGGATCCTATTATGCTTTCAGAACCTCTTGAAATATTTATAGGTAATGAAGCTGGAACAAAAACATTCAGAAAACATCACCCTGCAGAAATTACCCATTTTTCTCCATTTGGAAGGTGGAAATAGAGGTGGAGGTTGTGGGGAGACACTAGGGAATATGGCTTTTGGGATAGAATTTCAGAAATTTGGAGTATGAGTTTGATGCTATTCACATTTATAACATAGCTTTCATTTTGAAAAGGCAATGTATTTCATCACTTGACTGTAGTTGTGAATTATTTGTGCATTCATCAATGTAGAATGTCACCTTACTGGTTCCTTTGGTGTAACTAGAGATTTCTGTACATGCTGAAAACTCAAAGAGCAATGCCTCTAAATAATGTCACATAATGCCTTGGAATTTGCAAAGAATTTATATGTATTATTGCATTTGAGATTCACAACTAGATTCTATAGGTATTTTCCCTCCATTTTAAAGATGAGGAAACTTGCTCATGGTGTTCGTACAGCTAGTGCTAGAGGTAGGATTTGAACCCAAGTTCTCCCAACTGTGAATTTAATGATCTACCAACTATCTCTGAAAAAGTAGAAGGAAGGGCTCTATGCTAAGAAGAGGAAGAAACCAAGAAGAAGTATTATGCACCAGAGGGAAAGAGACCCTGGGATTTTAAAAGGTCTTGCCACATCTCTGTTTGAAGAATCAATCAATTTATCAACAGGTATTTATTAAGCATTTACTGTATACCAGGTACTGTGCTAGGTGCTGGGAATAGAAGTAAGAAGAATGAAACTGTCCCTACTTGCAAAGAGCTTACATTCTAATAGAGGTGATAAGAAATACATGTAAAATATATTGCATAAATATAAGGTGAATAAATATATTTGTACATATAGCTTATATATAATTAAACAAAGTGGTTAAATGCAAAATAATTTGGGATAGAAGGCACCAACAGGGAAGAATCATAAAAAGCTTCAGCTAAAAGATGATGTCTGAGCTACATCTTAAAGGAAAAGAGGGATGCCATGACGTAGAAAAGCATGGAGACAAAAGATAGAGTGTCATGGGTGAGGAACAAAGAGAACTCCAGTTTGGCTAGATTACCAAGTATAAGAGCATGAGTAACATTTAGCATGGGTGGAAAAAATAGTATGGTCAGGTCATGTAGGGCTTTAATAGCTAAACAAAGCATTTTATATTTTGTTCTGGAGGAAATAGAAAACCAGTAGAGTTGATTGAGTAAGGAGTGGTACATGGTCAGATCTGTGTTTAAGGAAAATTATGTTGGTGGTAGAGTGTAGGATAGTCTGAGTTGGGAGAGACCTGAGGCAGATAGATCTATTAGGAGGCAATCTTATTAATCTAGGCAAGAAGTGATGAGGGCCCGAGTTGGGGTGGTAGTTCTGTGAGTAGAGGGAATGGGTCAGATTCAAGAGATATGAAGGTAGAAATGATAAGATTTGTCAACTGATTGGATGAATGGGATGAGGGAAAATGAAGGTTCAAGATAATTCCAAGTCTATAAAACTGAGACACTGCAAGAATGCTGGTGCCTTTGATAGAAATATGTAATTTGCTTTCTTTGGCTATTATATTCCAGCATGCAATAAACCTCAAGCGCATAATTAAAGATCTCAACCTCCATGTTACCCTGCAACTCTGGCCGACTATAGACTGTTGTAGAGGAAGACCACGACTAGATAATGGGTTTGAATATTTTACCTTAGACTAGTCATATAACTTGCCTGAGCCTCAGTATCTTCATAGGTAATGATAATGTTAGACTAGTTGGTCATTATACTCCCTTCCAGCTCCAAATTCAATGATGTTAGTGTGAAAAGACATGAGCTACAGTAGATGAGAGTAAAATTAGTGATTTTGAACTGGTTGTGTGACTGGACCCAAAGACTGATAATGGATCAGCATTAGTCTAGAGGGAGGTTTTTATTGGAGAGTCATATGTGTTTGTCTTTGGCCCTGTTTTGTTCAACATTAAAAAATTAATTACATGGATGAAAGCATAGATTCAACAGACATTTATTAAACACCTATCGATCAATGACCAACAAATATTTCTTAAGCACTGGAAGGAATTATGCTAAGCGTGAGGGATACAAAGAAAAAGAAAAATAGTTCCTACCCTTAAGGACCTTACATTCTTTTTTTTTTTTAAATGAGGCAATGGGGGTTAAGTGACTTGCCTAAGGTCACAGAGATAGCACGCATCAAATGTTTGGTCTGAGGCCGGATTTGAACTCAGGTCCTCCTGACTTCAGGGCTGGTGCTCTATCCACTGTGCCACCTAGCTGCCCCAGGACCTTGCATTCTAATGAGGGAGACAAAATGTATATAAATTAGTATATGCAAAATTCATACTGAATAGATAAAAGATAACATTAGATGAGAAAGCACTAGTAGCCAAGGAGAGCAGGAAAGGCTTCTTGCAAAAGATGAGCTTTGAATTGAATATTGAAGGAAGCCCAAGATTCTAAAAGACAGAGGTAAGGAGTTAGAGCACTCTGGTCATGGGAAGTCAGTGCAGAGAACTGAAGACAAGATTTGGAGTGTTGTGTGTGAGGAACTGAAAGCAGTTCAGTGGGGCTGGATCATACAGTGTAAGGAAAAGAATAATGTGTAACTGTGCAGCTAGATGGTGTAGTGGATAGAGCATTGAGCCTTAAATCAGGAAGTCTTAAGTTCAGATTTGATTTCAGAAACTTTCTAGCTGTGTGACCATAGGCAAGTTACAACTTTTGTTTGCCTCAGTTTCCTATCTGCAAAATGGGGATAATAAAACCTTCTACGGTTGTTGTGAGGATTAAGTGAGAAAATAATTGTGAAACACCTGGCATATAGTAAACTCTATAGAATTTTAGCTATTATTATTACTAAGAATGGAAAGAAAAGGAGTCAAGTTGTGACCCTGGGATGGGCTACTGGTTTGGAGGGTGACAGGAGAGCTAGTGATAGGTCTTGGATGAAGCAGCAGCAGCAGTAGCAGCAGCAGCAGCAGCTTCAGAAGCTTTCAGCCCAAAGATGGTAAGGAGGGGGTCAGACAACTGGTCAGAAAGATTACAGGGGATCATTTGCTGGCACTGGGTGCAGCTGGTGCTGATTGGCAACTCTGTTGCCCACAAACAGTTCTGGGTCACAGTACCATACTAGAGAGGAGCACTTGTGATCAGTTACAAGGGAGCAGGGGCTTTGGTTATGGTTCCAGGGCCAAGAGGAATGCTAGCACTTGTGGCTGCAGGGAAGCAGGGGCCCTTCCTGGGTAAAGACCAAAGCACAGACCAGGAGAGCAGTGACCACACTTGTCTCAGGATAACACCACCTGGGAAGCACTGTAAACTTGCAGACCCCCAGAACTAGCTCTAAAAATAGTAGCATTCCTGAAACTTGGCACAGTGCCTCCCCACCCTCAGGTGAGCAAGCCCAACTTTAACATAAAGTTCAAAAATAGGCTTGGAAAATGAGCAAACACACAAAAATGAACTTGACCATAAAAAGCTACTTCAGTAACAAGACAAGACATAAACTTAGAATAAGACAACAATATGGAAACAACTACAACAAAACCTCAAAGAAAAATGCTCATTAGACCCAAGAATACCAAGGAGTCATGGATGAGTTAAAGAAAGAGATAAGAGTAGCAAAGGAAAAACTGGGAAAAGGAATGAGAGTGATACAAGAAAATTATGAAAAGAGAATTAACAGCTTGGTAAAAGAGGCACAAAAAATACTGAAGAAAATAATACCTTAAAAAACAGAATTGACCTAATGATAAAAGAAGCACAAACATTCACTGAGAAAAAAAAACTCTTTGAAAAGTAGGCTAAGCCAAATTGAAAAGGAGGTATAAAAATTCACTGAAGAAAAGAACCCCTTAAAAGGCAAAATTGGCCAAATGGAAAAAGGTACAAAATCTCATTTAAGAAAATAATTCCTTAAAAATTAAAATTGGGCAAGTGGAAGCTAATGGCTCCATAAGACTTCAAGAAAAATAAAACAAAGTCAAAAGAATGAAAAAAATAGAAGAATATGTGAAAAATCTCATTGGAAATACAACTGACCTAGAAAATAGATCCAGGAGAGATAATTTAAATATTATTGGACTATCTGAAAGCCATGATCAAAAAGAACCTGGACATCATATTTCAAGAAATTATAAAGGAAAACTGCCCTGATATTCAGAGGCTAAAATAGAAATGGAAAGAGTCCACTGATCACCTCCTGAAAGAGGTCCCAAAATGAAAACTCCCAGAAATATTATACACAAATTTTAGACTTCCCAGGTGAAGGAGAAAATATTCCAAGCAGAGAAATAAGCCATTCAAATGTCATGGAATCATAGTTAGGATCACACAAGATTTAGCAACTTCCACTTTAAAGAAGTAGAAAGCTTGGAGTATGATATTCCAGGAGGTAAAGGAACGAGGATTACAACCAAAAATCACCTACCCAGAAAAACCAAGTATCATCCTTCAGGGGAAAAATGGATAGTTAATGAAATAGAGGACTTCCAAGCATTCCTGATCAAAAGATCTGAACTGAACAGAAAACTTGACACTCAAACAGAAGCATAAAAAGATAAACTTGAAAGAGTAATTGTAAGGGACGCAATAAAGTTAAAGTGTTTACATTTCTATATGGAAAGATACTACATGCAGCTATTAATCATTATTAGGGCAGTTAGAAGGCATCTACATAGACAGAGGGCATGGATGTGAGTAGATTATGTTGGGATGATTGGCAAAAAAATGTAGGTGTATAAAGAAGGGTACACCAGGAGAAGAGGGAAGGGAGAAGTAGAATGGGGAAAATTTTCTCACATAAAAGAGGCATGCAAGGAAGAACTTTTGTAGTGAATAGAGAGAGAGAGAAGGATAAAGGTAAAGAAATAAAATGGAAGGAAATACACAGTAATCAGAACTGTGAATATGAGTGGGAGAAACTAATCCAAAAACAGAAGTGGATAGCAGGGTGGATTAGAACTAGAATCTAAAAGTATGTTCTGTATAGAAGACACATTTGAAATAGAAAGACGCAAACATTTAAAATAAAGGACTGGAATAGAATCTGTTATGCTTTATGATAGCAATTGAGGTAGCAATCATGATCTCAGATAAAGCAAAAGTAAAAAATAGATCTAATTAAAAGAGATAATAACTATATTTTTCTGAAAGATATCATAGACAATAAAGTAACACCAAAAATTTTTGTAGAAAGTTTCTCTAATAAAGGCCTCAGTTCTCAGAGATATAGGGAACTGAGTCAAATTTGTAAAGCTAAGAGCCATTCCCCAATTGATAAATGTTCAAAGAAGAAGAAATCAAAGCTATCTATAGTTATATGAAAAGATGATCTAAATAACTATTTATTGGTGGAAGGCAAATTAAAACAACTCTGAGGTACTACTTCACACCTATCAAAGATGACAAATGCTGGAGGGGATGAGGGAAAATAGGTACATTAATGAATTGTTGGTGGAATAGTGAATGGGTTCTGTTGGTTCCAGGAGAACTGTCTGGAACTATGCCCAAAGAGCTATAAAACTGTGATACTCTTTAATTCAGCAATACTACTAGTAGGTCTGCACCTCAAAGAGATCAAAGGGAAAGCAAAAAGACCTCTATATACAAAAATATTTATAGCAGCACTTTTTGTGGAAGTTCATCAATGGTGGAATGGCTGAACAAGTTCTGACACATGTTTGTGATGACATATTATTGTTCTATAAGAATGATAAGGGGAGTTGTTTTAGTAAAAACATGATAAGACCTGTGTGAATTAATTCAGTGTAAAGTGAAAAGAACTGGAATATCACTGTGCACAGTAACAGCAATGTTTTAATGATGATCAACTATGAAGGACTTGGTTACTCTTATCAATACAATGATCCAAGAAAAATCTGAAGGGCTCATGGTGAAAAAATGCTATTCATTTCCATAGAGAGAACTGATGAACTGAGTGAAAACAAGTGTAATTTTCTCACTTTTTTTGGCAATATGGCTAATATGGAAATTTTTTTGCATGATTTTACATGTATAATTTATATCATAGTGTTTGCCTTCTTAGTGGGCAAGGGGGTATCTAGAACTCAAAGTTTAAAAAGAAAAAATGTTTAAAGTAAATAAATAATAAATTAAGGAGAAAAAAGAAAATTAAGATGAAGGGATAGATTTTGGGGGATAGATGAGTTATTTTGGGGACATATGTTTGAGATGTCTATGAGACAGCTCAAAATGTCCAATAGGGTAGTTGATAATGTGGGATTAGAACCTAGGAGAGAATAGGGCTAGGTATATGAATTTTGTAATCATGTACATAGAGATGATGATTGAATCCATGGGAGCTCATGAGGTCAACCAGTGAGAGAATATAGAGAAAAAAAAGAAGACCCAAGACAGATCCTGGGAGGATATCCACAATTAGTGGGGACTCTATTAAGAGGAAATCCATCTACCAGTGCAGCCAAGCTTTAGCTTTGAATCTTGGAGTCTTGGAGAAATGTTAGGGGCACTGACAAGTTAGTGACTTGCCCAGGGTCACATAACTGAGATATGTCAGGGGCAGGATTTGAACTCAATTCTTCCTGACGTTGAGACCTGACTCTTTATCCACTTTGCCGTGCTACCTCTCATACATACATTTAACTATTACAAATGAATTGCTACCACAATAGGACCAAAAGGGGCCAGGGAATGCTTTAGTCAGCAAATATATAACTTTTTTTTTTTTACAATTATAATGAGAGATTGCTGCTAAAGGCAATAATATCAGATTAGAATATAGTCTTACTTTTAAAATTTTATGAAGAAGGATGGTGGACAACTCTGAGTAATATTGTCATGTGAAACAGAGAGAAACAGTAGAGGGAAAAAACCTTGTTTAAAACTTAAGAGGAAGCTTAACAAGAGATCCAACCAACAAAATGATCACGGAGTCATATAAGACAAAAATGGAAGCAAGACAACAAACAGAAAAAAAAATCTGCAAAGTTAATTGTGACAAATTATTTATATTGCATATCCTATATTGCAAAGGACAATGGAATCACCACCCTTGTACTCTGATATCAAAATACTGGAAATGCATTTAGGGGAGGGAGAAATGGAATGTGACAGATGAATGGTGAGAAAAGCATCCAGACTGGACCACGTTTATAGAAAGTCAATTCTTGTTGAGGGGAAATAATTGTGAAGGCATTAAGTAATTGATACACAAAGTATTTGAAAAATGGGGAGGATATTTTCCCACAAAAGGTGTGGGAAAAACATTAGACTTCATTATTGCTGAAAAATGTGATGCAGAGAACCCCACCAACTACTGATCTATATGTTTACTTTACCCTCTATACAAAATATTTATGAGTCATCTATTCATGAATTGAGTGCTTCTTAATGAGGATATTAGAGAATAATCAGGCTTTCAGAAGGCACATGTGACATTGGGCTACATCTTTACTGGTTTATATTTGAATGAAAGATTTATTAAATACATGATTACACTGCTTATTGTTTGTCAATTTGCTAGAGTTAAACTCCAGACTAAACAGGCCCTTTCACAGAGACTTTGGCTATTATTACTTAGTTTTAAGGAAACAGAGAATCTTGGGGCCTGAGAGTCCTCTTTGTCCTCTTGGAGGGAATTTGTGTGAGGAACTGAAAGAACTAATAAAATCCATTCCTGAAGAGACATGAACAGTTTATTGTCATGGAGAAAGTCTGTGAGACTTGGGTAGTTACTTGTTATTGGAGTCTATGAAGAACTCAGAGAGCTATTATTTTTGAGAGAGTCTGAAGAGATATTTTGAGAAACTGAATTTAACTGCCATTCTGGAAGGGAACTGAGTGAGTTTAGCTGTCTTTGATCCCTCAAGAGAACTGACTGAGTTAACTCTTATGTGGAGAAGATATTCTGAAAACAATTCCTGAGAGGAACTGAGGGATTCTAAGTATTATCCTAAACTAAACTAAACTAAACTGAACTAGCTGTTGTATTCTGAGGAGAGATAAACAATTGATTGACATTTCTGAGGAGAACTGAAAAGAAAATGTTGTTCTAAGAGAAACGGAGTTAACCACAGGCAAGCAGGCAACAAACACTCAATAAATGCTTACTGTGTGCCGGTCACTGTGCAAAGTGCTGAAGACATAAATAAAAATAAAAAGAATAACAGTTCCTGCCCTCAAAGACTTTGCATTCTAATAGGAGAAGATAGCACATAAAATGAGCTGGAAGTGGTGTAGGTGGAGGGAGAGGGTGAGAAAATAGCTGAATTACGATGGTAAAGTTTATAGAGTCAGAGGCGCAGATGGGAAGAGAATGCCATGTAGCCAGTCTGGGCCCATACCCTAAATGAAGATCCTGAAAAGAACTCACCAATGGGTGAAAGCAGGCCAGCATAGTGGTGGAATATTCCAGAACGAGAAGGCCTCAGGGATTGAGGAAAATTCCAGGGTGAGAAGGTTGCTGAGTCAGGGTGGGGAAGTACCTAGCATCAGGAGACAATTGCTGCACAATGGTTCTAGTGTTTTTGAGGAATTGGTGGTTGACAGTGGGTGAGAGGAATTTTAGTCAGCAACTTATCTTTTCCCTTGCTTTTTTAGAGCACAGAAGTTAACCTTAGCTATACTCTTTTTCAAATATGATACATTGTTCAAATGGTTATCTATATCTTGACAATATTTATTACTTTTAATAAATTACATTGCCAATGATATTGATGTTGGTCAAAGTCCAAAAGTTTGGGGTTAGAGGCTGAGATAGGAAAGAGAATCAAGGGGAAAAGAGATTTCCATGGGATGAGGCTCAAACTCAAACATTAAATCATTAATGAGCCCTTTTCATTTTGTAAAAACCTTTTCTGAGGTAATTCTAATTCATACCTACTACACTGCTTTTGAACCCAGAGAGAAAAAGAATTAATAATGTAATGAGTCAGCAGCAGATTAAAGGGTGGGAATTTGGTATATTTGTCTTTGAGAGTCCATAAAAGGGAGTTATTGCTTTCTCATGAGATAATTCATCCTATACCTCAAAAAAGATTGCTGTGAGAACAAAACGCTTCCTTAAAATCGCTCCTTTTTAAAATAGAAAACATGAGAGTACATTTTATTTATCAATAAGCATTAAAACATTAACTTGGGGAGACAAACTTCATATGTATAGGTGTATAGTTATATATTTGTATCAAATTACAGAATATTGTGGTAATTTGTCCAATGATAACTTCTTAAAATAAAAAAAAAACTTCCTCTCAACAAATTCTTCTAGTTTTGGTTTTCCTGGAGTGCTATCTATAGACTTTAGGAAGTTTAGTTAGACATTTGAGTAACAAGTGCAAATGTAAGCATAATTTAATTGATAAAATTATGTTTAGTGTCTAACATAGGAGGGGAAAAATAATAGCATAATGATCTGCTGATCTCTTTCTATCCTTCCATACCTGTCTGATACTTTTTTCTAGATTATCCTTATCTGAAATTTTGTGCTTTGAAAATTCTCCTAGGTCAAACCCATCTCTTGGCCACCTCTCAAATTTTCCTAGATCTTTTATGACTGTAAAAGGTAAGTTCTCAAGAACATAATATCCTTTCCCCATTTTCTCCTTCTTTCATTTCTCTTCTCTATCTTTCCACTTCTCATTCTTCCAACTTCTTTCTATTTCTCCTCAGCTCCCTCTCATTTTAACAGTGATATTTTTTACCCCTTCTTTGTCCCTATCCCACCTCACTTCACATTTTGGCTGGGACAAATAGTTCTGAATTCCTAACTGGAATAAAAAAAGTCCACTGGTGAATGTAAAGGCTTTTCACTTATTATTATTTACTTTAGCTCAAAGGCTCTCTTCCAACAAGGTATATCCCATCCATATATATCAAAATCACTTAAGAGTCCTTGAAAGATTTAAGAACAGAGCATTAACTCACAAAACTGGAATATATCTGGAGGCAGGATATAAAGATAGGCAAAATGCATTATGGTCCTTTTATTCCATCCTGCCCCAAATTTAACAAAGCTGAAGCAGACCTCTCTGGAAGATGGCTACACTTTACTGTTACTCTGAATGTAGCACCTTTGTATTGTACCACACTGTCTCTATCAGGGAAAAATAATAGGAAAAAATTGCCCAGAAAAATGGCTTTGGAATTTCTCAGTTCTATCACAATGTCAATCACTTAATAATGCCTGGGGAATATGACCATAATCTAAATGTGCTTCTCAGAATCAAATCATTCATATAGCTATTGCTGTGCTAAATAGATTAAGGTGGCTTTAATGACTATGAAAGTCATGTCTGCCTTAAAAAAGTGAGCAGCATGATGAAAAATGCTGTGCACCACCAGAGAAAGAACTGATGGAGTCTGAATGCAGATCGAAGCATGCTATTTTTCACTGTATTTTATTTTTTTGTTCATGTTCTCTTTCACAAATATGTTTTGCATGATATGTAAAACCCATATAAAATTGTTTATCATCTTGGGGATTGGGGGGGTGAGGTATAAAGGAGAGAATTTGTAATTCAAAATTCAAACAATGTTAATTGTTGTTACATGTAATTGAGAAAAAATAAAATATCTCAATAAAATAAAATAAAAACAATGAGCATGACCCTTAGCTTCTTTTTAATTTTTATGAAGGTTAAATTTTTTCCCTATGGTCACAGGAATTCTGAAGATTCAAGGAAGGGTTTTGTCTGAACTGGTTATCTGTTTCCTTCTGAGGAATTAAAATCCCAAATTTCTTATTACTTGTTTGGCATGATTGAAGTGTTATGATGATTCAGGGTTTTTGGAAATTTACTCTAATTCCTTAATTCCAGGGGCAACTGCTTTAATAACAGAACTGGATTCATTCCTAACTGTTGAAATAAGAAAGCTCTTTCCTTTTATTTATCTCATTTATCTTCAGGGAAGGTTCCAACTTTCATCAATTAAAGTCAAGGTAGAAGTGTCCTAATTTAATATGAGAGAATAAATAGTGAGGCTGAATTGTGATGAAGCTAGTCAATGTTGAAAGAAGATAGAGTTTCCAGGAAAACCAATTTAAATCATATTGTTTGAGCTTTTGTGATGTGTATGTATACATGTGTGGGTGGGCACATGTATATAGAAATAAAGTGTGGCACAGTGGACAAAGAGCCAGCCTTGAGATCAGGAAGATGTGGGTACAAATGTCCTTTCTGACACATTGTCATTGTAGGGTTACTGTGGGCAAGTTCCCTAACCTCTCAATGCTCTAGTGAGGAACTTGTGGCCTCGAGGCCACATGTGGCCCTCTAGGTCCTCAAGTGAGGCCCTTTGAAGGAATCCAAACTTCACAGAACGGATCCCCTTAATAAAAAGATTTGTTCCATCAGATTTCTTCAAAGGGCCTCACTTGGGGACTTAGAGGGTCACATCAGGGTTCCCCACCTTTGCTTCTAGACAACTCTCTAAGGCTATAAATTGCAGAGAAGATGTTGGCTTGCATTGGAAAAGAGAATTTCTTAATCTGAAAGTTCCCAATACCAATAAAATCGCAGGTCCAGTTCCCACCCCCTTCTTTGTATATGGAACTAGCATTTATATAGTGCTTTTAGATTGGCATAGCACTTCACAAATATCCCATTTTCCCTTACAACTCTGGGACGTAGGTGCTGTTATTATCCTCATTTTACAATTGTGGAAAGTAAGTCACAAAAATGTTAAATTACATGCCCAGGATCTCAAAGCTAGTAAGCATCTGAAGCCAGATTTGAATTGAGGAGTTCCTAAACTTAGGGCTCCATACACTGTTCCAGCTAGCTACCCTGTGTGTGTGTGTGTGTGTGTGTGTGTGTGTGTGTGTGTGTGGGTGTGTGTGTGTATGTGTGTGTATGTAAAAGCAAGTGGTTCCTAAGGTAGGAAGTATTGGTTTACGAATGATTTAGCTAACCTGCCCAACACTGGAGCCCTCTCCTGGCTATTCTGAAAACCTCTGTCTGCAAAGCCCCGGTCCATTGCCTCATACCCATCTCCAGAGTTGCTAAGACTGGAATGCCTGTCTTTATTCAAAGGACTTTTTGTTGTTCAGTTGTTTCAGTCATGTCTGACTCTTTGTGACCCCATTTGGGGTTTTCTTGGCAGAGATACTAGAGTGGTTTGCCATTTCCTTGTTCAGTTCATTTTACAGATAAGGAATTTGAGGCAAACATGGTAAAATGACTTCCCAGAATCACACTGGAAGGGGGCAGCTAGGTGGTACAGTGGACAGAGCTCTGGTCTTGGAGTCAGGAGTTCAAATCCAGACACTTGACACTTACTAGCTGTGTGACCTTGGGCAAGTCACTTAACCACAATTGCTTCACCAAAAAGAATCACACTGAAGCTAGATTTAAACTCAGGTCTTCCTGACTCTAGGCTCAGTGCTCTATCCACTATGCTACCTATTTGCCTCATTTAAAGAGCTGCTTTCCAGCTTTTCTTTTCTCTCTCACAGATTGGTTTCTTCCCACTGGAATTCTTCCCTCTGGCCAACCACCCCACCCAATACTGCTATTTGTTGAAAAATAAGACACGACATTGGACTTGCAGCCTGACTGTATTGCCAAAGTGGGTAGCAGGCAAGGAATAGAGGGCAAAAAATGTCACAATAGGCTTGAATAGGCAGTACAGACAGAAAACTCTCATCATCTAGTCCAGGCAGGGTTTAGTCAGAGGCAGGTCAGTCCTATGGATAGCTTCATGAGAATTATTGGGTATAACTAAAAAAAAGTATGAGTATGACTAAGAACTTTCATTTTCAAGACTTTGGATTTCAAGGATTGCTTAGACTTTTTCTCTGAAATGTTCTATTTTTAAAGGAGTCTTTGCTCTTTTTATACTGGTCTTTGTTTAAAAAAATAATATTTTTTGTTTTTACATTGACTCCATTTCTCAGTATACTCCCTCCTCCCCTACCCTGAGAGCTATTCCTTAAAACAAAGAATAAAACTGAAAGAAAAAAAGTAAAAAAAAAAACAAACCCTAATAACAAAGAAACTAAATCCAACATTATATGTGGTAGTTAAAAACTTAGGTGTACTGCACTCTACAAAGAAGGAAGATAATATTTTTTTAAAAATAAATTTTTACTGTTTTTTTCAATATCACCAAAATTTCTCCTAGAATGTTTTCCCCTCTGCCTTCCACAGAACAATCCCTCATAACAAATATTATTTAAATGAAAAAAGTAAATAAGAGAATAAATTAACAAGATAATCAATACATTCAAAAGGTCTGTATACATATATATATATATATGTATATGAAATGTATACCTGTGAACTTCTGACCTCTGCAAAGGAGGAAGGTATGAATTGAGTTCTGCTACCTGTTGCCAGAGAATGGTGGGGTGAACTAATCAACAGAATGACAATTGAACCTTTGGAAACATAATTCAACATAAACTCAGGCCTGCCTGTGTGATTATACATGTATAAGGAGGCTAAAGTTGTATTTGTAGGAGGAAAATAATAGCAGTTGGATGTCCATATGGTTATCAAACTGCATGTTTTTGTACTTTCTACTTTGTGATGTTATGCTCATACTGTGGTTGGCAGGTTGTAAGACAGTGTAAGAGTTTGGCATTGGTTGAGAGGCTGATAAATTTAGTGATATTTTCAATACATGCTTTGCATTGCAAAAATCCTTTACCTTTTTTTCTGTTTTATCCATTTATTAAGAAAAATTTCCTTTTTTCATGAGAAGGAATCTCAATGAAGAAATTCAGTTAAATGACTTATAGGTCTAAAATGATCAGTCTAATAATTCCTTCTTTCCTTCTCTTTCTTCACCCTCTCTTCCCTCCACCTTTCTTTTCTCCCTTCCTCTTTTCTCCTCTTCCTCCACATCTCCCCTTCATATAAGTACTTCTGTGCTTAAACAGGAGACCAGCCAAAGAAGAAATTGAAAACAAGAAACTATTGAAACTGGGTAAGCTTGGGTTCTTGTTCAAGGAAAAGTTGACCTATGAAAGAATTAAATTTTGATAAGTAAATTTTATTTAATTAGTTTCCTTTATAATCATGTATATTTTATTTTATATGTTTTGAGAAGACATTCTTTTTTTTTTCCTTGGTGAGGCAGTTAGGGTTAAGTGACTTGCCCAGAGTCACATAGCTAGGGAGTGTTATGTGTCTGAGATCAGATTTGAACTCAGGCCCTCCTGACTCACTGGCCAGTGCTCTATCCACTTTGCCACCTAACTGCCCCATTGAGAAGGCATTCCTAAGATTGTCCAGACTGCCAAAGGGCTCCATGACACAAAAAAGGTTAAAAACTTCCACTGTCTAGGAAAGGTAATCAGATTTAGATCTGGAAAGGACCTTGCTGTTATTGTTCAGTCATTCAATTGTTGAAGAGTCATGTCCTTCTCTTTGTGATCCCATGGACCATAGCACACCAGGCCTTTCTATCCTCTACTATCTCTCTAAGTCTGTCCTGGTTTCTGTTCATTGTTTTCATGATACTATCTACCCATCTCATTCTCTGTCATTTCCTTTCCCTTTTGCCTTCAAAATTTCCCAATGTCAGGGGCTTTCCCAATGAATCTAATATTCATATTATATGGCCCAAGTGTTTAAATTTCAGTGAATAGCTTGAATTAATTTCTTTAAGAATACACTGATTTGACCTGCTTGCAGTCCAATGGACTCCCAAAAGAAGACTCTCCAGCACCACAATTCAAAAGTGTTGATTCTGGAATGCTCAGCTTCCTTTATGGTCCAGCTCTGTCAGCCATACATTGCTCCTGGAAAGACCATAGTTTTGATTGTACTGACCTTTGTCAGCAAGGTGATGTCTCTGTTTTTTAGTGTGCTGTCCATATTTGCCATAGCTCTCCTTCCAAGTAGCAAGCATCTTTTAATTTTATGGCTGCAGTGACAATTGCAGTGATCTTTAAGCCCCCAAATATAAAATATGACAGTTTCCATTTCTTCTCCCTCTATTTGCCAGGAAGTTATGAAACTAATTGCAAGATCTTTTTTTTTTCATGTTAAGCTTCAAGCTAGCTTTCATATTCTTCTCGTTCATCCTCATCAAGATGCTTCTTAATTCCTCTTCACTTTCTGTCATCAGAGTGGTATCATCTACATACCTGAGATTGTTGATATTTCTTCCAGCAAACTTAATTCTAACTTCTGATTCATCCAGTCTGGCATTTCACACTATGTACTTTGCATATAAGTTAAAAATTAAGGTGACAATATATAGCTTTGTTTTACTCTTTTTCCAATCTTAAACCAATCTGTTGTTCCTTGTTTGGTTCTAGCAATTACTTCTTGGCCACATATAGGTTCTGCAGGAGACAAGTAAGATGATTTGTAACTCCCATCTCTTTGAAGACTTGCCCCATTTTGTTGTGATCCATACAACCAAAGGCTTTAGTGTTGTTCATGAAACAGAAGTAAATTTTTTTCTGGAGCTCCCTTGTTTTCTTCACAATCCAGCAAATGTTGGCAATTTGGTCTATAGTTCCTCTGCCTTTTTGAAAACCAGCCTGCTCTTCTGATAATTCTTGGTTCACATATTGCTGATGCCTAGCTTGCAGAATATTAAATACAACTTTGCTGGTATATGGCACAGTGGATAGAGCATTGGGCCTGCAGTCAGGAGGACCTTGAGTTCAAATCTGGCCTCAGACACTTACTAACTGTATAACTCCAGGCAAGTCACTTCACCCTGTTTGCCTCAGTTTCCTCATCTGTATAGTGAACTGGAGAAGGCAATGGCAAGCCACTTCAGTATTGCTGTCAAGAAAATTTTAAATGGGATCACAGAGAGTCAGACATGACTAAAAATGACTGAACAATAACAATAACTCTTGGGAAAAGAAGTTTAGAAGCCTTGAGAGGTTTGACCTTAAATATCATCTAATCCAACCTTGGCATTTTACAATTAAAGAAAATATGGGCTTGATAGGTTAAATGACTTGACCAAGACCATATAGGCAATAATTAATAATTATTTCTAGCAGGTAAGCTCAAGAGTCCCAGGAATAACCTGACCCCAAGACAAAGAACCTTGCTTCTAGCCCAATCCTTCCAGAAATCACACAGATAAGTGACTCTCATGGCTATGTAACCTGGCCACAGTCTTCTTAACTGAAAGACCTGAATACCAGGAAAGAAAGTTCTCACCACCAAAGACTTTAGCATCCTCAGATGGCTCCATAGATTGGTTTTATCAATGGGGTATGTGAGCATTCAGGGAAGACTAGTACCTCTGTTGTAAGGACTACAGACCCCTTTTTACAGCTGCTTCCTACCTTTGGGGTCCACCTGCCACCCAACTCCCACCTGTGGTTCCAAGAAGCTATAGCATATGCAATGGTTATACTCTGGTAAACTGTTTTGGCAAATGGGCTAAATAACATTGAAGGGAACTGAGGAGCCTCAAACTCAACAGTGAGTTAGGGGGGTCTCTACCCCCAGCATGTGAAGACTTCTCCCAGCAGAATGGGCAGATGAAAACAATTTGAAGGTGGCAGAAGCAGGTGGCATGGAATACTTAAAACTTGATCAGACATTGAAGAGATGAAGGTCATCCACAGCATCCTGGGCCATCATCAGTCATCTCGACTTTTATCTTCCTACTAACAACTTCATTCAATTCTGCCTTACTTACATTTAATCAATGTATGAGTCAAAAGTAGTCAGCCATACCATTTTACTATTTTTACCCACCTCAAAGGCCTGTGGTGACTTGGACTTCATCCCAAGTGATGAAGCAGAAGGTATGGATACACTTTGAGCTGTCGTCATAATCCTGCACACAGGTGGTCCAGGCAATACAGTTGTCTTCTTTTTGGACTCAAAGCAGCAGTGGGATTCAGCAACATGTCTGAGCAAGCCTTTTTCAAGGACTGCACTGCTCACCTCCTGGCATGACTAAGGAGCTAGAAAAGGTGTACTAAAAATTGTTTGTGTCACCTAATTTAACCTTGATCTGCTTAACATGGCAGGCAGGGATCCTACCCTGTGGTTGAAAAACTTGCTTTTTTTCCTCATTAATTACTCAACCTCTTACAATGAATTGCCAACCACTCAATTGAAACTGTATCTCCAAACTGATATTTGTAAAGTTACCAGTTATCTCTTAACTGCCAAAACTAGGACCTTTCTTCTAAACTCATCCTTCTTGAGTTTTCTGCAGAATTTGACACAGTTGGCCACTTTCTCTTCCTGAATACTTTTAAAAATGCCATTTATCTCTCTTTGTTCTCCTAATACCTGTCTGACTACTCCTCAGCCCTTTTCAGGATGATAGTAATTTCACTCCCCCAATAACTGTGACTGTATTCCAAGGCTTTTTACTGCACCCTCTTCTCCCTTTTCTCAACATTCTTTCACTTGATAACCTCATTAACTCCTAAGAGTTCAATTATCATCTTTAAATAGATATATTTAGCCTAATCTCTCTTCTGATCTCCAGTCCCACATTACCAGCTACCTACTAGACATGTACAGCGGGAGGTTTCATAGGCATATAAAACTCGTTATGTACAAAACAGACTTCATTATGTTTCCACCCAAACTCACCTCTCTTCCTAACTCTCTATTTCTATCAAGGGCACCAGCATCTTTCTTGTCACCTAGATCTGCAACTTTGAAATTATGATTTCTCTGTGATCTCGCACTATCTCTTATCTCACACAGTTATGAAGTCTTGTTAATTCTACCACCACAACATTTCTCAATTTGTCCCTTTTCACTCATATGTTCAAGTCGTCTTTGCTTCTCATCTGGATCATTGCAACAGCCTCTGAATTTGTCACCTCAGGCAGTTGATAGCAGTATGATGCTGAGCAAAGTCATTTTACTGCTTTGGGACTCAAATTCCTCAATTGTAAAACATTTATGCTGGGCTTAGTGTCCTCTAAAGTCCTTTCCAACTGTCCAAAGTCCTTTCTTATGTCATTTTCCTGTTCACTAAATTTTACTGGTTAACTTTAGGACCAAAACCAAACTCTTTTGTTTGTAATTTAGAACCATTCACAATCTGGTTCTAAATTACTTTTCCAGATTTACTCCACTTTCTTTTCTTTAATGTACTTAATGGTCTAGCCAAACCAGACTTGCTCTTCTTCACACATGCCACATCTCTCATTTTGTGCTTTTGCTTAAGCTTTCAATCATGCCTGGAATGCACTTGTTCCTCACTTTCTCCTTTTAGACCCTTAGCTTCCTTCAGAACTCAGGTCAAATACTATCTCTAATATAAGACCTTTCTGATTTCCCTAACTGCTAGTAACCCTGCTTCAAATTATCTTGTTTACACTTTGCATAAGCTTTGTACATACTCATATGTGTCTATGTTGTAACCCCTCAGTAGGATGTAAGCTACTTAAGGGGCAGGGACTGTTTCATTTTTGTTTTTCATTCTCAGTGTTTGATGCCATGATTGGCATTTCTTTGGTATTCAATAAATGTTTGTTTTGAAATTGATAACAACACCTCAACTTTTCAAATAACATATTTTAAGGAGTTTTATTTTGACATCACAAAGGAAAGCCTTTAGAATGAATTTTCCCCTCAAATAATATTCCTGTGAAAACAAGCCTTCAACTTTTAGAATATATTTTAGGCTGTTTGATTATTTTCACAGTCAATTTGGTCAGTCAGAGGAATCTGCCATTCAGAGAATATGACTTTACTGAACTATTTGATCCCCCTCACCATGAAAAGAAGAAGCTGAAAGTTTGACCTCATTAAGTTTTAGAAGGACACTACACATAAGCAGGATTGAACCTTCTAGAGTTTCTACAAGTAATTCTTTTGATTCTTGATTTATGATCACTTTCCCTTTTAAATTTTCTAGAATTCTTTGGTACTTTATGTTTCCTTACTGGATGTAACTGACTGAAACAGGTTCAACTTACTTTTTTTCTTTTGCTTTTTGGTGAGGCAATCAGGGTTAAGTGACTTGCCCAGGGTCACACAGCTAGTTAGTGTCAAGTGTCTGAGGCCAGATTTGAACTCAGGTCCTCTTAACTCCAAAATATGTTGGTACTCTAACCACTGCACTATCTAGCTACTCCCTCAACTTAATTCTCTTGGTAATTTTTGGTGCCCACTTGTCACCCAAATATGCATGAAGTATCTATTATGCAGCATATCATATTGGGATGAGCACTGATCTTGTCAGAAGGCCTAAATTAGAGTACTGGCTTTGGAAATGACTTGGTTTGGGAGCCTGGGCTAAGTATCTATTCTATTTACCTTCATATCTGCAAATGAGGAAAAATATCACACTACTTACCTCATAGGGTTGTTGTGAGGAAAACATTTTTATAAACCTCCAAACCCTATGTAAATGTGAGTTCTTTATCATCATATGGGAATGTTGAAATGGGGAATAATGGGGATGGAGATTCTAGTAAGCCCTAGAACAATGCAAAGCCTCCTAATTGAGATCCATAATCACTCAAGAGTTTGGCCCAATATCTAAGAATATCTATATAGGGAAAACTAAGTGAATGAAAGATACTTATAGTTCAGGCAATGATATTCAATTGGATGGAGAACCTGTAATTCTGTATAATGCTACTTGGATAGACTACACAAATAGACAATAAACTGAACCCAGAACTGAACAAGAGGAAAAGAACAATATTCTGCAGTGCTTTTAATGACTACAAGTTTCTTTTTTTTAAACATAAGCCCATTTAAAAAAACAATAGCATTCTTTCAACAAAGGCATATAGTTATGAATCACAAAATCTCACATTCTCTGAAGAATTAAAATTAAGGGTCACCCAAAGGATGAGAGCTATGCATGGTGGACATGAACAGGCTGTGACATAGCACCAAAAATGACTTGTTCAGGACAAAAGGCATAAAATAATATCATCAGAGAGGTGCATATTAGGAGAAAAAATGATGAGCCAATCATGTTACATGAATGAGGAATAAATAGCCAGTGTGTTCAATTGATATTTGTGCAATATTAAGGTATTGTGAGCTCTTTGAGAGTAGGGACTGATTTTGCCTTTCCTTGTATCCCTAGTGCCTAGCATAGTGCCTAGAATGTAGGAGATGATTAATAAATACTTGTTGACTTGACTTGATTAGAAAAAGTCCTCCATCACACTGGGCAGGACCTCTGTTATGAATACATAGGAGGATTTAGACAGTAGTGTAACAGGATGGACAGAGTTTGATCTGTATCCTTGGAGGGAGTAGTAAAGTGATGACATCATGGATATACAAGTATCAAGGTTATGATTTCCATTACAAACAACTTCTTTACTTTAATTCTTTTCTTTTGATGCACAAAAATATTTGCTTACACACCATTAAGTAGTACTTAACAGTCAAACTTGGCAGAGAAACAGAGAACTCAAGTGATAGCAAGCAGTACCATTACTAGATCTATATCCCAAAGAGATTTTTTTTAAAGGAAAAGGACATATAGATACATAAATATTTATAGCAGTTTTTTTTGTGGCAGCAAAGAATTAGAAATTAAGGGGATGCCCATCAACTGGGGATTGGCTAACAAATTATGGTATATGATTGTGATGGAATATTATTGTGCTATAAGAAATGATGAGCAGGATACTTAAAAAATCTAGAAACTTACATGAACTGATGCAAAGTGAAGTGAAAAGAACCAGGAGGACATTGTACACAGTAACAGCAATATTGTATGATGATCAACTGTGAACAATTTAACTATTCTGAGGGCAGCTAGGTGGCGCAGTGGATGGAGCACCAGCCCTGAACTCAGGAGGACCTGAGTTCTAATCTGCCCTCAGACCAAACACTTGACACTTACTAGCTGTGTGATCCTGGGCAAGTTACTTAACCCCAATTGCCTAAAAATAAATAAATAAATAAAAATTTAGCTATTATCAGCTATCAAAGACAATTCTAAAGGACTTATGATGAAAAATGCTACTCTTCTCCAGAGAAAGAACTTATGCAGATGGCAGATTGAATGAATGCAGATTGAAGTGTACTTAAAAAAACTTTATTTACTTTTCTTTTTTTGGGAGGGAGGAGTCTGTGTTTTCTTTCATAACGTGGCTAATATGGAAATGTTTTGCATGACTGGACATGTAAAACATATATAAAACTGCTTGCCTTCTCAATGCAAAGGGAAGAGGAGTGAGGGAGAGAATTTAAAACTCAAAATTAAAAAAAACAAATGTTAAAATTGTTTTTGCATGTAATTGGGAAAATAAAATATTTTAAGAAATGATAGTAAGCAACTAAAGAGTCATAAAAATATGATGATAAACATACAATTTTGGCAAGATTTGAAGTCAAACCTACTGACCTATAGTTTGGATAACACTATCTTTCCTTTTTTTGAAAATTGGAGAAACATTTTAAAATCTCCAATTTTATGGTACCTTTCCTATTTTCCAATGTTTTCCAAAGATCCACAATGGCTTCAGGAATAATATAGGCTATTTTGTTCTTCAGAACTTTAGAACTTTTATATTCATATGAATCTGGCAACTTGAACTCTTTGAGGTTCAGCCAGGTTCTCTCTTATTATTTTCCAACTTATGTAATTTAAACTCCCTGTTACACATTTTATACCATCCTTCCCAGGCAGATGACTGGTTTTTTTTTTTGTAGAAAAACCAGGAGTAAAATAAAAATTGGTGATTAGTTAATAAACATGTATTAAGTGCCTACAAATTGCCATATGCTATGCTGAACACTGGGGATACAAATATGAAAAAATAGAGTCCCCAACCTCAAGGAGCTTGCAATCTAATGGGGGAAGAGGAATCTTAAAAGAAGGTTGAAAAGTTGGAGTAGGGGGAAAAAGTTCAAGAAATGCAAAATTAGTGCATCTGGATAGGAAATGAGATATATGAGGAGATATCTTTCCTGTCTTCTCCTTTACTGGAGGTTAAGGAGTTCATGGCTTCACACTCCAATCAGAGGGGCAGAAGGTATTCATGATGTATAAACAAGTTAAATAGCTCTACCTTTTTCTTCTTTATTGTTATTATTATTATTATTGAGCCATTGACTTTGTGCTTTATCTCAGTCTCAACATGGCTCTTTTTTCTGACCATAGCATTCACCTTCAGTTTGTTTTAAGCACTAATGTTCCTCATACTATTCTCAGAGAACAATATCACTCTTTTATGTTCACTTTTATTTACTTGTTCCTGTTTTAATCTTCTACATAGGTCTTTTTACAAATCTGCTAGGCAACGCATCTTCTGTGTATATACACTTGTCTTTTTAGGAAAAAAAAAACCAACTTCTCAACTTATTCAGTCATTCCCCAATTGATGGTCACCCCTTCATTTTCTAATTCTATTGTGCTGTAATGATGAAGGGAATTATTTCAGAGAAACCTAGAAAGATTTGTATGAAATAATTCAGAATGATGTGAGTAAAACCAGGAGAACAATTGATATAGTAACAACAATACTGTACTATAAAGATAAACTATTTTAAGAGACTTAGGAACACTAACTAATGAAATAACCAACCACAATTCCAAAGGACTTATGATGAAACATGTTACTTATTTCCTGATAGAGAGTTGATGAACTCAAAGTGTAGATTGAAACATATTTTTTGGTCATGGTCAATACAGGAATTTGTTTACTTGACTATACATGTTTGTAACAAGGCTTTTATTTTTCTTTCTTTCTCAGGGATAAGGGAACTGGTAGAATGAGTAGTGTGTTTTCTTGATTGAAAACAATTTAAAAAACCAACTCCATCTTTTGTTCATTTCCAGAATTGTTTTGGGCCATCATGATTTTTTATTCTTGAGTGCTTCCTACTTCCCTTGGTCTAATTTTAGGTCATTAAATTCTTCCTATCTGTCCTCTGAACTCTCTGAAATCCTCTTACCCCTAACATTCCACAATCATAAATTAGCACCACGGACAGTACCTAAACCCATTGTGCACGTTGCACCATGCTGAATAAAGACTCAAAGATGATGTGGCCAGAGAAGCTAAATTTAATCTCACTTGTTTGAAGTGAGAAGAATTAAGTCTTGAGAAATGATTTAAAAGTGGAGTGGTGGAGACCAAAAGGAAGAGGAGTAGTTAGTTGACTAATTATATGGACACTGAATTACTGCATTTTAATTTAATTTCTATTGTAATAGGGAATCAGACTTCTGTCCATTTTAACCATCTAAGACAAAACTAAAACTGAGTTTAAAAAAAGTCCTTTTGGGTAGTGAAATAACTATTACAAAGCCATTACAGAGCCCATATACTTTATTTTATTCCTAGAAGAGACCTTTCAGCCCCCCACCTCCTAGCCTGCTTTCTCTTATTTTATACATAGTTCCAATAAACTTAATGATATAGTCTCTCAGTTGAGAGTATTAAGAACAGTAAATCAGAAGATATTAGCTGAAAGGAAGAGGGCAATGGTTGCCTTTCACTTACAGCAATAAGAATAGCAACTTGTCTGCCAGTAAGAAGGGGAAAAATGCATAGATTATACAACTCAGTACAAGAACCAATACACAATAGTTCAAGACCATTTACTAAAAGGAGTGACAGTCTTATAATCTTATAACCTCTGAGTGAAATATGTGAAATTATTGTGAAATATGGTGTATTTGGCATGATTTTATATATGGTCATATCAATAATATAACAATAACTTTGAGTCATCAAGCAAAGGTTATATCTTATGCATTCTACTCTAAGAAAAGTAATATTTTATACCTTAATTGGTACACATCTGTGATTTAATCAGCATAGAGAACTACAGGCTTGTCAAATTTCTCCACTGATGGACATTGGCAACTGAGCTACAATTTATAATCTTAAGGAGTAGCTTGGGATATCAAGACTTTAAGCTCCTTTTCCACAATTATACTACTAGTACCATGGACAGTAACCAAACTCAAGTTTCTCCAAAGCTGAACTTCTATCCACCTGCACATGCCTTTTATTATACATTAAAATGCATTTCAGAAGAATTAAAATAAAATACCACAGTGCTTCAGTTATCTGGAAAATTCTCTTTAGTGTAAAGCTTCATTTTCCAATGACACCAGATAAACGAAGAATTGTTGTCATATAAGTCTGTAATGGATTGTTTTTTGTTTGTATAATACAAAGATTCCCCCCCCACACATATAGCAGAACATAGTGGTAACAGAAGACAAACTTTTCTCTTTGCTTTCACCCTGTAGAAGTCCAGTCAGGTGGAAGCAAATTGGGGTATGGCAGCTTTATAAATAGAGATGGTTGATCTGGTTCCATTAATAGCATAACTGGCCTAAATCTTCATCCAGAACTCAAATTGAACCAAACTTAAAGTACATACACTTAGAGGCCAAATTGAAGTTTAAAACATAGACTACTATACTGGCAAATTGCTTGGCAGAAAATATAGCTTGAAAAACCTCTAAATGATATGAAAATGCTATTTTTACTGCTGTTTACATGCTCAAGGATCTGACTTTTTTTTTTAAAGCTGATATGTAATTTTGGGATGACTCTTTAAATTCTTAGTTATAGAAAGAACTCAAACATTCCATTTTATACCTGAAAGTCATACAGCCTCTTGAGTCTCTGTAAACTAGAGATGGAGATCTCATTAAATTTTAAGGAATATTTTTAATTTGACTATGAATACTTTTAAAATTACATTCATTTTCTGTGAGACCCAGCAGCACAGGGTGCCATTGTAATGTATTTCATTAATAAAATAAATAGACTCTTCTGTGGCTATTGGCCTTTCTTCATCTTTAAATCCCTCTAGGAAAGGGAGAGAGTGAAAAGGAACCTCGATTTCAATAGCATATAATCTTAAATCTGACTTAAATCTTCTAGTATGTAAGTTGTATTAATTCAAAGAATTTATTTTGGATAAGAATTCTTTAGTGACCCAATCTGCCTAAGACCATGATAAGCATTTTTCTGCAGGATGGGTTAAGATTTTAGTTTGTTTTTAGATATTTGTATACATTCTGCATCTCCCCAGAGGAATGCTAGCTATTGGAGGGGAAATATTATTTTGTTTTTGTCTTTATGTCCCTAGCACCTAACACAGTGACTGGGCAAATAGTAGACACTTAAGTGTTTATTGAAGTTGTGATGCTTTTCATGACAGAAAGCTAATCAAAGAATTTTAGAGTTTAAAGTGAGCTTGGCTTTCATTTGTTCCAATTCCCTAATCTTATCCATGAGGAAATTAAGGAAGAAAGGTTAAATGATTTGTCTAAGGTCATACCTCCAGTTATTAGCAGACTTGGGACTAAAATTTAAGTATCCTTACTCCCTATTTGATTTCTTCCCCCTCTACCACCAGGCTAGGTTGCTATCAAAGTGTGACTGAGTATTTGGAGGTTTGATTATTACTGTTATGTAGAATCATGGTTTCTTAACAATGATGGTAGAAAAGGAGTCTCTTTTACCTAGTTGTACTCCTCTTTGAAAAAATAAAGTCCATAACATGGGTTCAAATGAAATAATGTAAGTAAAGCACTTTGGAAACCTTAAGACACTCTAAAAATGATAAATTTTCTTTCCCATGGAAAATGTGCTAAATTATCAGGGGTGAATTTCAGTTCACTATGGACCATTCCATTTCCTGTGAAATGAATTCTCCAAATCTACTGATATATTAAAAAAACTTTGTACTATGTCATAGAGAAATTTAAAAAATTTGACCTCTTGATGGCCTTTGAGAACTATTTTATCAACATGTCTTCTTGATTTAGACCAGCCTAAATTAGAAATGTTACTGGTGTAGCACAGGCTCTCCCAGCTTGCACTTAGGTTAATAGTTCCACTCCCCAGATGGTGGCTACTACTTCACTTTTCAGGGTTCTAGGGAGAAACCCTAAAGGTTTTGGATGATTTCTTTAGTACCGTGGCTTGTGAACCCCAACATGATGTCCTCCAATATTGAATAACTAGCAGCCATATCCTCAAAATCAATTGTTGAATTATATTAATTAGTTTTTTTTTTGCCATAGCAAAGACTGAAGTACAAGTTGTCCCCTAAAAGCCTGGGACATACTTTCCCACAAGTACACACAGAATACAGTCCAGGAGAGAGTGTTCAAGTTTAGAGGGCACATGTGGTAATGAGATAACACAGTTCTTGGTTGTATGGAAGTCCCTTTCTCTCTTTGTAGAGTCTTCGTGAAGCATAGCTCTTTTCTAGACTTCATGGTTCAGGCCTCTTGTACAGTCCTGAAGCTATCTTGCCTTGGTTTGTGTAATTTTGTCCTTTGCTCTTGATACAAACATGATCACCAATTATTCCTATCCAAGGGACATTCTAATAATTCCCAGTGAGAAGTCCAAATCTTCTGACCTTTTGAGGTTCAAAAATTCATACTCATCTCTTTAAAGGGGAGGTGGTGCTGGGGGCAGGAAGGATGCGGAGGTTCTCTTCTTTTTTTCCCTCCTTTACTCTCCAAGTGATATTCCATCTCAAGGCCTTGACCGATATGTAACCGGAATTCCAGATTCTGTAATCTCTTGCTGTTTTATGAAGCACAACCCATCAGAAGAATGATTCTCTACAACCAATCCCAATATATTTTCTGTGTTGTGTCATATTTTATACAGTGCTCAAAGCACTCCACTCTTTTCTAACTTGATTAACTAGGGTGTTTATATGCAGTTTATGCCTTTAATTGACTGCTTGGATTGAGAAATCTCAGCTTTCTATGTTTGATTAGAGTGAAATGTACCACTGCTCTTAAAGTGGGAACTGTAGAACTACAGACATGATATTTGATAGAAAAAATGCTTATATGATTTTTAGTAAGATAGCAAGTATCTATTAACTAGAATTAGCATAGGTTGCCATAGGGGCATGAGTTTCTTTTTATGGAATGTCTTTAAATAGAAGTAGAAGAATCTCTTGTTTGGATATTTTAGAGGGGCTTGTTCCAGTCGAAATGGCCTACTTTCTATTCCCTATATGTAGTATTCCACTTCCCATTTTTATTCCTTTGTACAGACTATCCCTCGATTAGTATGCACTTATTTCTCACCTTAGCCTCATGGAACACTTGGCCGATTTCAAGGCTCAGCTCAAATGCCATTTTCTATGTGTTCTGTTTCCTAATTCTTTCACTTGTTAGTGTTTCCCTCACCTTACCCCCCCCCCCCCATTACTTTGCATTTATTTTGTATTTACTTATCTGTGTACATGTTGTTTCTCCCCAGGAAAATGTAAGTTATTTGAGGGCAGGAACTTTTCATGTTTATGTTTATTTCACAGGTTCTTAATATATTCTCACCTGAATTCATTGAATTACATTGGTTTGGGGAGGAGGATTGGATTAGAAGGGTCTGAGGGTCCTGTAGGACTATGAGTCTAGATTTTCTGATTTGATTTGCCAGTTATTTAGAGATTTGGAGATTTTCTTGACAAAGATAATTAACTTTCCTTAAATTGCTATTACTGGCAGAAAAATCACATAAATAGTTTCAGAGATGGGAAGCTGTCTCAGAAAAGTTTCTTTCTTTCTTTTTTTTTACTTAATTTCTGATTATTCAATGAAGTAATACTTTCACGTGAATTTCAAAGATGCTTCTTAAAACTTTAGGTAAGGAAAGAATTAACATCATTTACTTGAAGTTTCTCCTCCCCCTCCCAACCCCCATTATAAAATTAATTTCATTTTCCTTAGGTTGTCATGATTGCTCTGAGCTCAGGCTGCCTGCTAATTGAGTTACTTATTTAAATGTTGAAATGGCTTCTTAATAACTTCTTTAATTATTTAGCTATTCAACAGAGCTCAATCTTCTGATCATCAAAATAGTGATGGCAAAACTGTTAGCATGTGACTGTTAATGTCAGCTAAGTACTGGCAATTTTTCTAGTTAAAAATAACCCAGAAATCTCCAGTCATCTACCTGCACTGGGATACTTACTGATTTCCTTGTGTTAGCATCTCAGTCAAAAGGTCCAAGCCTCAAACTGCTATTGTAATAGGGTTCTTTTAACCATTTCAACACATCTTTGCACCAAACTCATTTATTTTGAATTAGGGATGGTTGGCACCAGCCCTGCATAGATAAATGACTTTTAGCTAAATTGTATTTCATTCAGCTCAATAGAAAACAGTTCCCCCCTCTTCCTGAGCAAACATTGTTGTCACTTTTATTACAGATCATTAGTGGGCAGACATAGAGTTGGCTTTGCTGCTGATGTTAGCCTCATGATTACATATTCATTTACTGAACACACTCTAACAAATCTCCTTCCTGTCTAGTCTACTCCTGATCATTTTCAGATAAAAACCCACAGCCAGATTGCTCCTGAACTCTGACCCTTTCATACTGCTTGCATGGTGTTCTCCTATGTTGTAATTCCTTCCTTGATGATAGAGCTCTTATGCCTAATAAATTTCCATCTTTGCAGCAAATTTCCATCTACCTTACTTACAACCAAAGCCCATACATCTAGCACCATTCAAGTCTGTTGGGTCATGGCTTTATGCAGCTATATAGCTATATAGTTATAAAGTTATTTTATGCATATAGCTTTATGCTAATGCTCTATGCATTAGTGTAGAGCCATACAGAAGTGCAAGAGGCTTGAAATGAGATAGAGGAAGGTAAATTTGGGTTCTATTCTTCCCTCTTGAAATCCCAGAGACTTGAGAGGAGGTAAAGCTACTCCAACCAAATTTGTTCACAGCCAAATGTTTTTAGTCTCTTGGAATATTTTCTGGAATTCTTCATACCCTGGACTCACTGGAAAGCTGGTCAAACAGATTGCCTCTAAGAGACTTGATACAAAAATAGTCTGCGAGAATACAAGCTACCATCTGTGTTGTCTTATCTAAAATTTTATCCTCATCTCAGATTGACTTTCAAATTAATATGCTTATGAATATTAATTGGGAAAAGGAATTAGAAAAAGTAGATATATATTTAGGACGGGAATTTCTTTTGGCTTTGTGGATTCATGACTAATTTGTGAGTTCTTTTTTTGTGAGTTCTTTAAAAAGTATTTCTACAATTCTAAAGTGCACTAAAGAGAATTTCTTTTATTCATATTCTGTTTTCTGGAAACAGTTTTAAAAGTCAGAGGCTAACAATGATGATACACACTGAGCATCAAATCTTCTCTGACTCACAAATGCACTTAAGAATGCATTTGTCTCTGGATAATGCATGACTATGTACAAGGCATACAGTCATCTTCCAATGGGACACAAAATAATAAGAGAAATTATTAGACCAAGGTAGAGAAAGTAAGACTAGTGTGGCAGGAGGGAAAAATAATACTTGGACAAAATAAATTAATGCTTTAAGAAAAACAAATAGGTAAATGACTCAAATGGGAATCAGTGATTATATTAGTTCCAAGCTGTTGTTCTAGTAGAAATGAGTCATATTTTTCCTTTCAAATTTCAGTATTTTTTTCTTTTTCTTTCTTTTTTTTGTTGTTGTTGAGAATACAGTAGTAATAAATCACAATTCTCTAAAGTTTCAAACTCAGTAGAGAATATGTTTGCAAACTCAGTAACTTCTTGTTTGAAATGATTTCCTTCCTTTTATTTTTCTAATTAAGAAGGTTTTCTTTTCTGTTACATTTGGAGAAGAGAAATTTTCAAAGTGAAACTTAGCAAACTTTTGCCCTTTCTTCACTTGTGTGTGGTTCACCTCTTATGCTTGATATTTTGAGAGCAAGGCAGCATGGCTTAAGTGATTGAGACCTAGACTTGTTGTCAGGAAGATCTGAGTTCAAATCTTGCCTCTGACACTTACTAGCTGGGTCATCCTGGAATCACCTATACTCTCTGAGTCTTGGGTTCCTCATTTACCTCCCAGTGTTGTTTTGACAATTGAATGAGACAAAGGTATATGAAGGGATTTGCAAACATTATTGTGCTGCATAAATGGGAGCTCTTAGTATTATTAGAGCAACCTGGGAAATTATTATTCTTAAGAACTAATTAATTTCTCTACCTGGGAATATGAGATCCACAAAAGCTTCCCATATCTCATATCTTATGAGATATCATATTTCATTCTGAGCTTCACCTTGTTGCCATTATACACTGCTAGAAAGTGAGACCCAGCTTTCCAGAGGCAGCTGCTTCTCAAGGACTGCATGGAAGGTGGCCAAAGAGATCCATGAATCCCTGGTAGAAGCTGGAGAATGGTCCACACATTTACAGTTGTCTTCTCTCTTTACACTTTCTCTTGTGGTGCTATCATTCACTTGGATGGCTTCAGTTTTTATTTCCACTTGGATGATTCCAAACCTAGTACTCCAGGCCTGAACTCTCTCCTGAATGCCAGACTACTGGACAACTCTATTACCTATTGGGCATCTCTACTTGGATGTCCTTGCCTACAGATCAGAGCCTGTGTGAGAGAGAATGAAATCTGGAAAGTGGAAAGAATCTGCATTTGGAGTTAGAAGACTGAGATTCAAGCTCAATGAATTGTTACCTGCATGACCTTTGACTAGAGACTTCATCTCTTTGGGTCTCAATTTCTTCATCTAACAAATAAGAGATTGGGATTAGATGATTTCTAAGTTTTCTTCCAGCTTCAGGACTTAAGAGCATTGTGCTTCAGAATCATGATTACTATCTTTTCCCTAAGTCCTACTCCTTCTAGTGACTTCCCGATCTCTGTTAATGGCACCAACATTCATCTAGTTACATATATATATATACATATATTTGAACCCTTGGCATCAGTTTAGTACACAATAGATAGCACAGAATAGATACTCAATAAGTTACTTTTGACTGATCTTTGCTTTGCCTCTCTCTCACTTCTCACATCTTTGTAATTTTTTTATTTTAAAGTTTTAAACATTCATTTTCTGTCTCTTACAATCCCTCCTCCCCAATGTGAAAGAGAAAAGTAAAACAAAATCCATGTAACCAGTATGTATAGTCATCTCAATTCCCACATCAAATTCATTGACTATTCTATGGATTTTTCCACCCCAATACAGTTTACATGTATCCCCTAGACTCTACTTCCATTGTTAACATATAGGTCCTCATTACTCTATTTTTGGAGTGCTACAAAAGCCTCCTAACTTTTTTTTTTTGTCTCAAACACCTTCCAATTTATCCACATGCACTGCTGAAGTAATCTTCTTTATCCACATATTTGAAGATGATGCTATTCTGCTCTGAACCCTTCAAAGGTTCCCTTTGGCTTCCAGAGGTCAGATAGATAGATAGAGCTCTGGACCTGGAGTCAGGAAGACTTATATTTCCAAATTCAAATTTAGTGTCAGACACTTACTAGCTGTGTGACCCTGGGTAAGTCACTTAACCCTGTTTGCCTTAGAGCTGGAGAAGGAAATTGAAAACCATTCTAAGTATATTTTCCAAGAAGACTCCAAATGGGGTCATAAAGAGTCAGACGTGCCTGAAACAATTGAATAACAACAATTGTTTAGAGAATGAAGTCTAGATTCCTTGGTTTGGCATTTGAAACATTCAAGAATTTGATGCCATCCTACCTTTTTAGCCCTATCTTATATCACACCCCTCTACATTGTTTATATTCCAGGTGTTCCCTATATATTCCTTCCTGCCTACATCATTCTGTGCCTCCCTGGAATACCATTTTCACTTGCTCATTTTCTACCATAATCTTATTTGTTCTTCAAGACCCAGTCCAAATACCACCTCTTCCATGAAGCCTTCTTTGATCTTTTCCACTTAAGATGGAATTGGCCTTTTCCTCCTTGGATCTCAAATGGCACTTTGTATTTCTCTTATGTATCTATCATGATCTGATTTGCATTGTAGGTTTTCATGTATTTGTCCTATTCGATTGTAAGTAAGCCAGGGACTGTGTCTTATTCCTCTCCCAGCACTTAGCATGTATGTAGCATTAATTGGTGGGAAGAATAAGGGAATTAAAGATTAGACAAGTTCTAGTTCCAGCTATTCTAGTTATTTGTCATGATGGGAAAGTCATAACCTCTACAAGCCTTGGTTTCCTCACATATAAACTACAGATGGTAATATTTAGCTTTTTTGTCTTACAATTTTGACAATATTTGACAAAAACCTTGACAATCAAAGTGCAATAAAAATAGATATTTTATTGTCATCATCAAAAGTTTACTGCTGAAATAGTGACTTTAATTTTGAATTTTGAAGTCATAAAATTATTGCATGGACGAATAGGACCCATTTCTCTGGGAAAAGGCCCATTTGATGTATTAAAGGAAGCTACACATGATACTTCAGCTCCCATCTCTTTCCTATCTTCCCTGCCCAGAATTCACTCCTTTCTCACCTCTAACTCCTAGAATTCTTAGTCTCCTTCAGATCTCAGCTCAGATGTCAACTTCTACATGAAATCTTTCCTTATTCTGAGGCAGTTAGGTGGCTCTTTGGATAGAGTGCTGTGCCTGGAGTCAGGAAGACCTGAATTGAAAATCTGGCCTCAGATCCTAATTAGCTGGGTGACTCTGGGCAAGTCACTTAACCACTGCCTGCCTCAGTTTCCTCAACTGTAAACTGGGGATTATAATAACCTCTACATCACAGGATTGTTGTGAGAATCAAGTGCGAGAATTTGCAAAGTGCTTAGCATGATTCCTAGCACATTGTAGGCACTTAATAAATCCCTCTTTCCTTTCTTCTTCTTCCCAGCTACTAGTATCTTCTAATTATTTTCTACATATTTTGTATATATTGTACATATACACATTGCCTTCCTCACTAAAATACATACCCCTTTAAGGTAGTGAGTGACTTTCATTTCTCTGTTTGCATTTCCAGCATCTAGCACAATGCTTGGCATACTGTAGGTGCTTAATAAATACTCACTGATTGATTGGCACCACACAAGGCTTGAAGCAATTTATTATGGTGGAAGAACTATGGATTTGGAGTCGTACGATTTGTGTTGGAATCCCAGTCCTGCTCTTTTTTTTTTTAGCAATGTGACTTTGGGCAAGTGAATTAATCTCTCTGGGCCTTAGTTTCTTTGTTTATAAAATGAGACAACTTGACTAGATGATATGTGAGATTCTGAAATCCAATGAACTATGGTGTAATTCTTATCACATTTGAGACTGTGTCTCTGGGGCTCCCCCTATCTCCACTTGCTGGAAATCACACTCAGGGAGAATAGAAGTTCCTTAACACATAGTTCTTAAATGATCTTTCAGTAAAAATTTAAAAAAGATGATAGAAACTGCCAAAAGGAAAACAAAATTGTGCATCTATGCATTAATTTCCAGTTCTATTATCAATAGATAAATATGTGATATTAAAAACCAATCTTTAGGGGCGGCTAGGTGGCACAGTGGATAGACCACCAGCCCTGGAGTCAGGAGGACCTGAGTTCAAATATGACCTGAGACTCATAGCACTCACTAGCTGTGTGACCCTCGGCAAAGTCACTTAACCCCAATTGCCTTACCAAAAAAAAACAACAACCAATCTTTTTTAAAAATAATAATTGTTAACATTTATTTATATGGTGCTATAAATCACAAAGCACTTTACATATATTATATCATTGGATACAATTATCTCCACTATTTAAGAAATCCCCAGCTATCATGCTTCACTTTAATCCCTACCTTTCTCCTGACAGTCTTTTCTATATCCTGGCCAACTGTCTTGCTGATTTGCTTGTGATGTTTTCAAGCCTCCTCCAGTTCTGAAGCCTTGAACCTTGATTAAATTTAAAAAAAAAACAATCTTTAGTCAATCAGTAAATATTTTTTGAGAGCCTACTATGTGCCAAGCTCTGTATTAAACACAGGGGATACAAAGAAAGGTAAAAAACAGTGCCTAATTTTGAGAGCTCACAATCTACTGGGAGAGAGATCATGCAAACAACTATGTACAAACAAGTTATATACAGGATATATTGGGAATATTTCACAGAAAGGAGGCACTAGAATTAAAATAGGGAAAAGCTTCCTATAGAAGACAGAATTTAAACTGTGACTTGAAGGAAGCCAGGGAAGCCAGGAGGCAGAGATGGAGAGAAAGAGCACTCTATCCATGGGGGATAAGGAGCAAGGAGGCCAATGTCACTTAACTGAAGAATATATATGGAGGGGATGTAAGAAGACTGCAGTGGTAGGGGTGGGGCTGGTTATGAAAGGTGTAGATTAGCAAATGTAGGTGACAGGGAACCACTGGAGTTTATTACATTTAGTTCTGAGATTTAGAAAAATTACTTTGACAACTGAGTTGAGGATGGACCAGAGTGTGGAGAAACTTTGGGAAGCATATCAACCAGTAGGCTATTGTGATAGTTCAGACATTAGGATACATGACCCTATACTAGAGTGGTGGCAGCATCAGAGGAAAAAAGAGTGCATATTAGAAAGATATTACAAAAATGAAATTGACAGGCCTTGGCAACAAGGTAGATATAGGGGCTGAAAGACAGTGAAGAATTAAGCATGCCACCTACATTGTGAGCCTGGGGGAGTGATAGGATAGTGATGACTTCAACAGTAATAGGGAAATTTAGAAGTGGGGGAGAGTTTAGGGGGAAAGATAATGAGTTTAGTTTTGGACATATTGAATATAAGATGTCTACTGGATATATTTGGAGAGTCCACTCCAGTTTTTTCCTTTTTCTTTTTTTTTGGGGGGGGGGGGGGAAGGTTGTGTAACTACTGTTTCTGCTATTTAAGCAAATGCCTTTGCTGAAAGCCGATATAGTCTGCTAGCTGATTAATGGGAAATGCACTGGTGGGGACTCAGGAACTAGACTAGGAGGAGCAGCTATCCAGAGTATTATTCCTAGAAGCAAAGAATAGCAGTAGTTTCCTTGGAGACCCAGACTGCCAGTGCTAGTGCAAATTTGAGTTGAAGATGACACCCAAGTGTGAACCTGAAGGCCTGGGAGTATGGTGGTATCCTAGAGAGTAGTAGGGATATTTGGAAAAGATTAGTCTTTTTGGGGAAAGATAGAGAGCTCAGTTTTGCATATGTTAAATTTAAAATGTCTACAAGACATCTAGTTTGAGATATTTAATAGGGAGGTAGAGATGTGAGATTGAATGTCAGCAGAGAGGTTAGGGTGAAATTTTCCAATCATTAAAGGTTTATTTTATGGGATGGAGCTTATAACATTGACATAGATTTCAAATTTTCTGATTTCTATTTGAACCTGGGCTTCTTTATTCATAGATAGTCACTTCAGCATTGTGAAATTATTCAAACTATAAATTGTGTTTAGAAATGAACTTTCCGATAAAACCTCTACTTTTCCTTGCTTATTCATGAATTTTTCTGACTTTTTTCCCAGATGATATATGATGCCATTTGGCTTTATGATGCCCCATCCCTCTTTGAAAAGTCTCTTACTGGGCACATGGCCCAGTCAACTGCATTTACTCAAAAGAACTTTGCCTTTTTTAGTTAGTACTGGGCCAGACATAGTAATATCTTGTGATATTTTTGCTGAGGATCATTCACCTACATGACTATATGCTTGAATACAAAGTGCAACAGTGTTTAATAGCTTTAGTTGGCTCAGAATCTATAAAGAATTTGACCAACTATTCTTCATGAACTTTCCCCCTAACTCAAACTTTTTTCTATTGTACTCCATCCTTCATTTTCCAATCAAAATGATCTTCTTAAAGTGCAGGTCTGACCACTTTACTCCCTCACCCCCATTTGGTAAACTTCAGTGGCTCTCTATTTTCTCCAGAATCAAATATAAAATCCTCTAATTTATAAGACTCTTTATAATCTAGATCCCTCCTACATTTCCAGTCTTCTTCATTTTCCTCCCTTTTTCATACTTTATGGTGCAGTGACTAGGATCCTTTTTGTTCCTTATACATGACAGCCCATCTCCTCATGCTACACATTTTCATCACTTGGTGCCCCTTCACAGCTAGAAAGCATTCTTTGTCTCTGTCTCATGGTTGGTTTCCTTCAAACCTCATCTTGAACCCCACCTTTCGTAAGAACTTTAATATCCAGTACCTTCCCTCTGAGATTATCTCCAAATTTTCCTGCATGTATCTTGTTTGCATATAGTTATCTGCACGTCCTCTTCTTAATTGTGTTATGAGCTCCTTGAGCTCAGAAACATTTTGTTTTTTTGCCTTTTTTTGAATGTCCATTATTTAGCACGGTGCCTGGCATGCTTGTTGACTTAAACTGATATGATGAAATGTAGTCTAATTAACAAGTAACTTTCCTCTTGAGGAAAAGTCACTTTCCAAGCCACTTTCCTCTTGAGATGAGTATAATTTATTTATATTTTTGCCTTTTGCTTTTATTAGAAGAAATTTGAAATCCATATAGAAAGATGACTTGTGTTATTTATGGTTTTTTCTACTGTTTACATATTCATGATGGTATAAAACTATATTGCATCATGGTTTAGTTTGGTAATGTACTATAGAGAATGCCTCCATATATTGCTTTTATGGTAATGGTTAACATACCTTCAATGTGGTACTACCAGAATGTTGTATGTATACCCTTAGGTGCTATTAAATCCTATAGAATTTCTTTCAAGAAATACTTCAAAAAGATCTGAGATCTTTCATCCTAATTCTTTCACTTGAACTTTGTTCCACTATTTCTTATTGACTCAATGGATTACTGAGTTTTGTTTGCTCTTTTCGGTTTTACAGGATATCAAATACTTGAGTAAGGTAAGAGCAATTTTTGATCTAATCTGTCTACTCTATTATCTTTCCAAATATTCTGATTTCATTTCTTGTCTCTTGTTTCATTTCTTCCTTCATTTGTCCCCTGTATTCTTGAAGTTTGGTTGCCAATCCATTCTTTTTCTGAGGTTCTACTTGTGATTATTTTAGAATTATTGTCTTCCTCTGTCGTTTTTAATCTTTGTATTCTTTTAACATGTACTTTTTTTCATTGCAGTTGGTGTTTTTTTTTTTTTATTTCTTGCTTGTTCATTTTTACAGAGTCAGTTCTTATATTGAGATTTTGTGCCTGGATCAGGATTTGCTCATGTTGAATTGTTAGATGAGTTTATTATGCTCAGGTCCTATCTGCTGCTGCACCACTAGACTGGTACAATGTTGTACTAGGGCTAGATCCTGTCTCCACTATAGTCTGGAAGCTATTACCATGTAGTTTCTGGGTGAGTGTATCTTTCTACAATTCTTGGCTGGCCCTGAAACTATTGGAACCAAGCTCCAACCACATCCACAGCCTGTAGCTTTTCTCTTCTGGTGCTTAACATGGCAATTGTTTGTCTGGCCTTGTCCATTTCTCGGTGTAGTCACCTATATAAATATTCATTGTCTTAGACTTTGATCCTTGGATCAGAACAACCCAGATCACTCTTTTTACATTTGGGCCTCCTTGGCTTTCCAAATATTGAGTTATCTGGTCTCATCCCATTTCCTAGGCTTCAGTCCCTGAAGATGCCCCAAAGGAGATAGTGCTGGCTTCAAAGTGGCTTTCAAGCTGGTTTTGGGCATCCATACTCTAGGCATACTTTCTTTGCCCTAATTTCTTTTCGTTGGAAGGTTTCAACCCCTGGAACTATCCTAGATTCAGGTTCTGTCTGCTTGTATCATCTTTTATAGGATGGAGGAAATCAGTGGTAGCTTTTTTTTTTGTGCGGAGGGGGTTGGAGTGGGAGGAGAGTAAAATCCTGTCTCAGACACTAACCAGATGCATGACCTTGATTAAATCACTTAAGGGCTGTCTGTCTCAGTCTCTTCATTTGGAAAATGGGGATAACAACAATGGCACCTACTTCACAGGATTTTTGTCAGGATAAAGTGACATTATATTAAATTATTATACGTTAAATATATATTTAATTATTTATTTAATATTTGTATTACTTATTCAATATGCATATATTAAATAAGTAACATTTATATTAAAGCACTTTACAAACCTTAATGGACTTTATACATGCTAGTTAGTATTATTATTAATTAGGTGTTCCACATGAAAAGACTAAGGCTTAGAGAGGGAAAGTTTGAATAGATAAGAGAGAGAGGATTGGGACTAGAAACCTGAATTGTTAAAGTTCAGAAGTAATGCTCCTGATGATTTGTACTGTAAAACTGTGAAAGAATTTATAATATTTTAGGAATAGCTACTACAAAATGCTGAGATGATAGCACAAGTGATCAACTTTTCAGATCCCAGCATGACATTATTTCAGTCTGACGTAGAACTTCAAATAAAATGCAGCCTTCTGACTTGACTCCCTACTTTGAAATGAGTAGAGTGATGGTGCCCTTAGACTGCAGAGTTCTTCAATTGTACCTGTGGTGTAGCACTGGGTGCTATAGTTATCCCTTCACTACCGAGTTATTTTAGTGTGACTAGAATTCTTTTAGCTCTGGAATCACATCATCATGGTGCTGCTTGGGTTTGGTGAGAGGGCAAATGTTCAGCTTGAGCCCCAGTCAGGTGAATTCTTTACCAACAGCACAACCAGCAAAGCACTTAATTAGGGCAGAATAGTAAAATAAATGACTGAACAACAACAGTAAATAATAGAGAAAAATCAATTAATAGAATAATTCTCAACCTACTCTGATTTGAATGGGTATAAATCTTCCATAGGCTCCTATACAGGTCATATGTGCTTTACTCTGCTTATCTAGTCCACCCCACCTTTATCAGGAGGTTGCTAACATTCTAAATCATTGGTCTGCTGGAGTCATAGTTGATCGCTGCATTGGCAGCAACGTGGCACAGTGGATAGAGTGCTGGGCTTGGGGTCAGGAAGAATTAAGGTCAAAACTAGCCTCAGACACTTAATAACTATATGACCCTGGGCAAATCATTTAACCTCTGTTTGGCTTAGTTTTCTTATCTGTATAATGGAGATAATAATGGCCCCTGCCTCCTAGGGTTTTTGTGAGGATCAAATGAGATGATAATTGAAAAGCACTTGGCATAGTGCCTGGCACATAGTAAGCACTTTATAAATGGTAGCTATAATTAATATTGATCATTATTATGATTGATTATTGAGCTCTTAAATCTATCAAAATTTTTTTACAGTGTTGTTGTGGTACAAATTGTTTCCCTGGTATTGCTCATGTCACTTGACATAAATTCAAAGTGAAACTCAGGTGACACTCATTCTACCCATCCTTTCTTCATTTGTATAAGCTTTTATTTACTCTCCTTAAAAATATATATGATAATAAATTTTCCTCATTCCTTCCTTCCCTTGATCTAAGCTCACCCCTATTCTATAGTGCCTTTCTAGTTCCTTGCTTGTAATTGAATTTGTGATCTTGGCTGGAAAGCTGGCCCACTATGGTTTTTCTTTTAAGTTCCCAGATCACTCCTCAGTCCAACATTTTTCTTAGATCATTTTTGGAATAGTCATTGTGGGAGCTGGATTGTACTGCTCCCTCCTATTCTGTCATCTTGACTGGTCTCTGCCTCATTGCTTCTTTACTTCACCCCTTATAGCTCTCTTGATGTGTAACAGAACTCCCTTGTCTCTGCCACTCCACTCCAATTCTCCAGCTCTCCATGCCTTGAAGCTTAGACCTTTACTACTTTATTCTCCCTCTGAAACCATTGTTTGCTTGCTAAATTGCTTCCATTCACAGAAGTTGTCACTCTGCTGTGACTACTTCTTCCCCAAGGGAGTGTTATTTTTTAAATGCAAGACCTCCTTTGACCAACATGTTTCAGGAGTTATCAGCACATTTTGCTAGTCAGCTTTTCTGCTAGTCAGATCTGGGCTAACACTGGCCAAAACATCAATGGGTCACTCATGAGAAAGGTCCCCAGTCCTTACTCATTGCTAGCTTGAGGTGAATTAATTCTTTTCACAACTTCCTCACATTCAGGGTCCCACACATGGGCTACACCTACTGAATTTGTATAAGGTTGGGGTTGAGCACTTGCCCTAGTAGCCAGTACCTCTCCATGCAAAATGCCTTGATGTTGAATCTAGCAAATGCTAGAATAGGTTGGTGGAGAGCTGGAAAATGCTTGCTTGAACTCCTGCTATTATGGTAAAAATTCTTATTCCCCTTATGCTAGTTTTCTTCCAGTTCTTCATGCATGGCCCTTATTTCTATTTTAACTTCTCATTGTTGTCAGACATTGTTGTCAGTATTCTTCTTGCCCTTCTTGTTATTTCTAATTTCAGCTTTTGCTTTGGCCATCTGCTAGTCTTCTTGTTTGCCACTGTCTTCCCTCTGCTCCATTTTTTTGCTTTCTCTCCTCTTTCTATAAACTCCCCTCCCGCCTTGCAATCAGGTTCACAGGATTCTCTTGGGTGTCTGGTTCTTCAAAGGCTTCCTTCCACTATCAGCCCCTTCCTGTTGCCATAACATCTGGCTCTCACCCTCTGTAATAATATTGCCAGCAGCCATCTGTGAGACAGAATCTGTGAAGGCACCAATATAACGGCATTTTAATTAGAATTGTTGCACCAATTTATTTTATAGGCCTTTGCCTCCACAGTATTTTTCCTGCGCTATGACCAGTAGAGTTATAGTATCTCAGAGATGGAAGAAACTCTGAGGTCATCTCAACCAGTACCTACCTAGGAATGCCTTCCTGCCGTCCTAGTCCCTAATATTCAGAACCACTGTCTACTTCAGTGAAAAATACCTTTTGTCTGCTACTTATCATTTCTATATGCCTTGGTTAAACTTCAATGTAACCCCTTTTCTCACAACACCTTTTTCTAATGTACCCTCTGATCTAGTGTTAACAAATTTCTCTTCACCCTCAAGTTCTTATTTATGAAGTTCTCTACTTCCCAGCACAAACTGAAAGCTGACTTTTCCTGGAATCATACCCATAAACACGCTCTTCAGTGCTAGCTACTCCTCTTATTCTCCCCTTCCACCTCCAATACTTGTAAGGCTAGTAGGAGCTGGCACAATCTTTGCTCCTCACTGCAATTTCCAGATCCTTGCTTTGCCACCATCGCTCACCTACCTACCATACCTACCGTCACACAGTTAACTTTTGAAGTTTGTATCCTTGTGGTATAGGGGAATGAACACTAACTCTGAAGTCAAAGGACTTGGGTTCAAATCCCAATTCTGATAATCACCACCTATATAACATTGGGCAAGGCATTAATCTCTCTGTGCCTCATATTCTTTATCTCTAAAATGAAGGATTGGACTGGGTATTCTTAACTTGAGGTATGTGAACATTTGAAAGTATTTTGATACAATTACATTTCAATGTAATTTATTTCTTTTGTAATCCCACGTATTTGCATGCATTTAAAAAAACACTATCCTGAGAAGGCTTCCCTAGCCCGCAAAAGGGGTCACTTGAACTAGATCTTTGAAGCTGATTCTAGCTCTAAATCTATGAACCTACCATCCCATCTGATTCACTCACCCTGTCCAGAAGCCTGTCATAGCCATCTACAATGATCCAGAATACTAATCCAATTTCCTGAAGGACTTGGGGATCTTGCTCAATCTTTCTCTCCAACCTAATACCTGCCACAATCTCAGGTAACTTCATTATTCATATTGATGACTCTTGTCCTTCCAACTTTTCTACTGCTTCATTTTTTCCTGTACCTGGTCTTTTATCCTCATGATTTTAAAAAAACCTTATTTATTTTATTCTGAACTTAAGAAGTAAAACAAGCATTTCCATAACATAGTAGAGTGAAAAAAAATTGTACATGAAAGTGCACATCTATTGTGTACAACTTGTTATTCTTTTTAAATATATAATAAAGTTATCATGTAACTTTCTTTTTTCCCTTTTTTCTTCCCCTGCCACTCTAGAATGGCTGTCACTAGGCACTGTGATGATTAAAAATGTTCAAGAGACATAATAATTTAACCATTTTATTAATAAAGCCAGCAGGTTATTAATTAAAGGATGGTCATTTGGCCATCTCTCTTAGACTAAAAATCCCTAAAAGCAGTAGGGTCACAGTTTATTTGCCCTTCAAAGAGTAGGAGTTCTTGAGGAATAGACATCAACTCAGATTGGTTCTAGGGGTGGGAAACCTGTGACCTTGAGGCCACATGCAGCCTTCTAGGTCCTTGGGTGTAGCCTTTTGACTGAGTCCAAGTTTTACAGAACAAATTCTTTTATTAACAGAATTTGTTTTATGAAGTTTGGATTCAGTGGCCTTGAGGCCACAAGTTCCTCACTCCTGTTTTACACAATGAGAGGTGTAGGCTACGTTAAAATGAAGGTCTTGGGGTATTTAACTTAAATCATTCAAATGTTGGTCAAAGAGACATCAATTTCTTTATCACCCGTCTTGGTGATAATAGGGAAAATCAATACTTCCCCAGACCTGTCTGAGCAAACAAAATGAGCAAGAATATACCCATTAGCCTAAACTTAGAATTTCTTTTAATGTTTGATTAGATCTTGGCCTGGGTAAATCTCTAAGAGAGATTTCCCACACTGGTTGGTTTCTAGATAAGGAAGTAGAAAAGGGGAAAAATCTTGGTCCTAATACAATAATTAATTATTAAATATAAGAGAGAAATATCTAATTCTCACAGCACCATATGTGTACACATATGTTAAATCATTCTATACATACTTCTATTTATCTGTTCTTTCCTCGGATGCTGATAGAATCTTCCTGCACATGTCCTTTATAGTTAATTTGGTACTTATAATAGTCATTTCCCTACAATCATTATCCTCATGACTTTTTGGCCTGTAACGCCTCCCTTTTATTGGAGTCCATCCCTTCAGTTTCAGTTTCACTTCCTTCTCTCACAGTCTTAATCCTATAATCAGCCATTTCAGTAAATCACTGTCATTTACCTTTGAAATTTTAGCCTTATTTTCTACTTAATAATTCCTAACCCTGCATCATCCCAAACAGCTACCTTCTCTGTTCTAACTCCTAAACTTCCCAGCTAGAATAAGCACATGAAGAAATCACAAAACTTTGTTGACTATTTCTACTACAAATGCAGATGAAATTGTGTTGGTTGCACCAAATCCTGGAATAGTGTGGAGCTCCCTCAGCTACATCCATAATCACTTAAAAATGTAACTTAACTTTCAACACAGGAAACATTATATAGAAGAATGCTTTTTGTCCAGACTATGGCAATCAGTTAGACTACCAACATATCGAGTGCTTCCATCAGACTATATACCTTGGGTAGACATTGCAAAGAGATAAAATGGTGAGCCTACAATTAAAAAGGAGAAGAGCAGTCTGGATTGTCTATGGGAAATTGTGGAAGTTTTTTAATGATCCCTGATTTTTCTCTGAGATCCACCTTTTAAATGCTGACATACTACTGGTGTTTGTTGTATGGTTGGTTGCAAGTCATGGAACATTACAGTCTCTGAAGAATTAAAACTCATTGTCACGCAATGGAGAAGCACATAATGGGTTTGAACAGGCTGTAGCACATAACAAACGAGGTGCTATGAAGGACTGGAGGACAGGATGTCAACAGAGAAATGTTTTTGTCTTTTTAGAAAAGGATATAGTCAATGGTCAATAGACATTTATTAAGCACTTTCTATGCACCAGACACTGTGCTAGGCACTGGGGACACAAATAATGAGAAGAAAGACTTTTGTCCTCAAGGAGCTTATAATCTAATGGGAGAAGATAGTACACAAAAAGTAAGCTGAAAAGCAGGAGGCAAGGTGTCAGGAGAGAAGGAAGAACAAATCAACAGTGGGAAACCCAGCAGAGCAGCTGGCATAAAATGAGATGGGCTGATTTTGTGACAAAAGTGAGGGATAAATGATTGTGTGCTCCACTGATATCCATGCTCTGTCAAAAGAAAGTGATTGAAGGGCCCCAGAGCTTTTTTTTTTTAAGTTTCACTGTCTTAATGCTTTCACCACCTCCTGTAGTGAACTTCAGGAGGATCTAGGTAACAGTTACACAGGACGAGCAGGCTGTGATCTCCGTCTTTGGAGGGAATATCCACATTAACAAAATCATAGATCCATTAAACTGTTTTTAAGATCTTGAGTTTCATGACTTGAGAACAAGTTGTTAGCCAGCTAAAATGCCTATCACTGCTCTTGTCATATGGTCAAAATACCTGAAATGTTACAGCACTTTTATGAAAGACATATCTATTTTGAAATTTATAATTTAATAATGGCATCTGGATAGTTAATATACTGTACTTTTAAAAAAAGGATTTTATAAAAATACTCTTAAATATTATGAATTCTATTTTGCTTTTTCAAGTTTCACAGTCTTAATCTTAAAGAACACCATTTCTGAACTTTAGAATGTAAAATGAAATCTCAGACATGGATGGAAAATGCTAAACCATTAATAGCTTCCACAGGATTTTTTCCTTCTTACTCCGATATCTTCAATGATTGCATCAGAGTTACAGGCACATTAAAATACTATGACTTATGCTTTCTAAGAGTTCTTTGGGGAGTTTATTTCTGAGTCTACTTCAGATATTTTTAAAGGTAGAATGTTCCTTTATATGTGACTTGAATACCAACCAGAAAATAATAATTGGTGACATTCTGGGTCCTTTCCAATGACATCACTTTGTTTCCACCTCTGATCCAATTTCTTTTTCTTTTTTACTCTTTGGAGACTTTCACTCTATTCATCTGTTTATTCTTTTGACAAATATTTATTGAACTCCCAATAAGCATAAAGCACTGTGCTGTTGAATTTTTGAGAAAAATATTTCAGCACATCTTTGGAATCTTAAATTTCTATTTTGGCTTCTTGGTGTGTCATAAAAGTCTTCCCCCAAAAAATGTTTCATGGGACATATTAGATATTACATGTCTAGCATATCTTGGTGATACGATTTTCTAATTTGATATCTGAGCATGTAATAACCCTTCCTACATTAGGAATATTTTGTTTAGTGTTACAAATTATATAGTTCCCTTCCATGTATATTCTTTTTGAGTATTTGCTGCAGGTATATAATTTTCTTGCAAAATAAGACCATTTTTAAAATAAAATTCTTGTTTTGCTTAAGATCTGATGGTTTGACATTTCTTAAGAATATTTGTAAAACTTCCTGATGGAATAAAACACTATTCTTCTGAAATAATTTTCTTGCTTTGTGATAAATTGATATAACTTGTTCTTAAAATTGAAAAAAATCCCAGAAATAATAAGTTTTAGTGTCTTCTCCTTGTATAATAGCTAGTTTCTAAATTTTCCCATATGGGGACATATGAAGTTGAGGAGGCAGCTTGTTGGCTAGTAAGTGCTTGAGGCTGGACTTGAACTTAGGTTGTCCTGACTCTAAGCCCAGCACTCTATACTGAGCCAACAAGCTGCCTCACCTCTGTTTGCCTTAATACACTGGAGAAGGAAATGGCAAACCCCCTCCAGCATCTTTGCTAGGAAAATTTCATGGACATTATGGTCCATGGGGTCACAAAGAGTCACACACAACTTAATGACTGAACAACAATTGAAGTTATAATTATTATTATTACAGCTGATAAACATACTACATGATTATTAAAAATACCAATATCTCCTGAAGTTATCTTTAAGGTCATCCTTTTGTTTTATTCATTTATGTGTCCCCAGTGCTTAGTTTACACCAAGTAGCCTATCCTTTACGACTCTTTTAAAAAGCAGAACAGAAATTTATAAGGCCAAGTGAATAAATGGTTTCCACTAGTATTCCTGGTATATTTACTAGTGCTCAGAAATTTGCTAAATGGTTTTCTTGAACCATAAGGTAACCCCACATAGAGGAACTGTCCTTTTGTGTTAGTAGTTCCATCACTTGTACCTGTTCCATAAGAAAGTAATTTGACTTGAGAGCATCTGTAAAACTCTGAAAGAATTTTCCCCGCTTCTGTGACATATCTTCTTGTAGTTGAACAAATGATGTACCTGTGTTTTGAGGTACTGTCTCCCAGAAAATGGACCTGTTAGTTTTTGTTGGCATCAATCCTAGTAGACTTCTTCAGTTACTAAATCTGTCAACAGTACAGTGTGCTGGTGCTGTAGAAATGTTTTTTTTTAAATATATAGCACTCTTTTCCCACCACTTTAAAAATGTTTTAGGTATCATAGAACCATGATGCTCACTGTGTTGCCTGTTATATTTTTTCCAAAGAAAGAAAGAAAGAAAGAACAGAATAACATGCTAGGGTGCACGATTTTGTTGTATAATCTTGCTGCTGACTCATTTTGCTTCTCAATAACTGAGCTGTTCTCTTCCATAACTTTCATCACATCAATCATGTGGATTATCACTGTTATTTCTCTCATTTTCTCCGGATTGTGTTCAGTGCCCTGGGATGCTTTTCACGTCCCTTTATCTGGGTAATGTTTTATTTTGAAATTAATGTACATCCCATTAGTTGAATTGGCTTAATGTATCTGAATAGTATTACTTGTCTTCATTGTAAATGCATGTCCAGTTTGCTTGCATTCCCTTTTTTTCCCCTTCTTTTTTCCTTCTCATTCCAATACCCTTCTTTTCTCCTGCTCTTTCTTCTTTTCTCTCTACTTCCTCTTATTCATGCTCTCTTTTCTTTCTTGCTCTTTCCCTTCCTGAGCGGTTTCCATGCTCGGCGTTGGTTCTCTGTCTGTCCCTTACATCTATTTTAAGTGAACCAACTTCCACCATCCCTCAACACTTACCACATGGTGAGCCTTGAATGGTAAGCTTTGAACATTTTTGAGCCTCAGTTCATTCACATTTGATGTGAAGGAGTGGACTAAATGGATTGCAAGCTATCTTCCATCTCTGATAAGCTTTACTCTGTATATTTGGGAGATGAGAAGACTTCTCTGTCAGCAGGGTATGCCCTTTGAGTTGTTTCCCTATTATTGGTATATGATGAGAGATCTGCTGTGAAGGGGGGATGTTCATCCTCTTGGTGATCAGTAGCATGTAGCTATATTTGGAAGATGGTTGGCTGAGATTAGGCTATTTTGGAAGGTGGCTGGCAGTGCTAAGTACAGTGCTGAGTGCGTAGTAGGTTCTAAATATTTGTTGACTTGACTTGATTCACCTAGGGTTCAAATCTATGACCATGGAGCAGAGCAAAGCCAACTAGTTGGTAAGCAGGTGATTTGGTACCTGTTACCCCTTTTCTGACTTGGTTGATCTTGTATGTAATATCTTTCCTGTCTGACTCATAATACAACTACCACTCCTGTCTAGCTGAATGCTTAGTCCTCCCCGCCTCTAACATTTCCAGCTTGCTCTGTTCTTTTGCTTCATAATAAGGTTACAAAACTAAGAGAGGGCATTATCTTCTTCCCCAAGTATTTTTTTAAGCAATGAGAGAAATGACTGTAATTGAAGTTTCTACATAAGTGTGTTAGCTATGCAATCATAATCTCTGTTCTTCAAATATCCTTTCCAGAAACACTGAAAATGCAGGCAAAACGGGGTGGGCAGGGATGGTAAGATTACCAGTGCAAAAGCAATTAATGGCATAGGTAACTGTAGTTCTACTAAGTATTTCTGGTGGGGGCAAGTGATGCGAAGTTGTCCTGGCTTGGCTGCATTCCCAAATTACTTTTAACATGTTTTGGCCCTGAGCCTTCTCTTCCTTGCTTCATTTCCATGACAATGGAGTGCTAATGAGAGTTTTTGACTAGTGATTTTGGCATATATAGATCCCATTCCTTGGTAATAATCTTCCTTGGGCTAAACTTTTTTTTCCTGGAAAGATCTGCTTTTGTGGGGATTCTGTAATTTAGCTGAAAGATGTATTGACCATGTCCTTAAATCTTAGTCGTTGTGTTAGAATGTGAGCTCTTAGAGGACAGGGATCATGTTTTTACCTTTCTTTATACCCATAGCATTTAGCATAGTACCTGGAACATAATAAGGAGCCAAAAAAATTCTTGTTGTCTGTCTGGCCTTAGAGTGAGCCAGTCAACTCAGTGTACTGTCTGGATGATCCAATTTTGTGTTATATCCTTGTTTCAAAGCAAACAGTGGAAACTGCCTGCCACTGTAACATATATTTATAAATACCTGACCAACAATAATGAAACAAAACAAGAGGAACTACCATAAATCCTCATGGCAGCAGTATTCTGACATCCAATTGCTTTCCTGCCAATTTTATGGAGATTGAAGAGTGAGAAGAATGAAGGGTACCTGCCATTGTAGTGGAATGGAGCGCAGAAGCACAAATAAATTAAATTCACTCATTCATGTCCCACATTTTTCTTTTTTGCCAACTCCATCTATCACTTTTACTCACTTTCCAGTTCTACTCTTGCCTCCATTTTTGTCTGATATTGTCCTGTTCCTTTAAAAGTGTTGTGGTCCTTTCTCTTCCCAACTTTTTTTTTTTTGCATGGGAAAAGGAAGACTTTTGTAATTGACTTGTCACCATAGATAGTAATCTGTAAGAACGCAGACTTCCTCTTTGCTTCTGAGGCCTGTGGCATTGAAGTGACAGTCATTTTAGGAAAGAGATTGCTCTCATTTGGTGTGCAATAAGAAAAGTCTTATTGCAGAAGAAAAAGTAAGAACACAAAACAGAATTAGCTGCACAGAATACAAATGCTGTAGTGAAAATTATGTTTGAAGCAATTCAGGGACCAGAATTAGAAAATCTAGATGTACCATTACTTCATCCTGTTTTCTATCCCTGAATTAAAACAGGTCGTTTAGTTTCCCAACAAAGTAAGGAGGATCCAGCTTCAAGTTTCTGAGGAAAGTTGTGAAATATAATCAGTTTAGGAAATGGAATGACCTAGAATAAGGAAGTTAATTTTTTTATGATTCAAGTTAACAAACACTGATTGAGTACCCACCTGTCAAAATTCAACCAATTTCAAAAATGGATTGAGATCATTCTTAATAGATACAAAAGTTTCAGTTAGGCAAAACAATCAGGAGTTGAAATATAGGAAATTCTGTGTTGCGGTGGCAAAAAGGGAATACAGAGTTGTAGTTAATGTCAGTTTTCTACCTTTAACCCCAGATCAGATATTGAATAGGAAGAAGTCATTTGTACATCTTCAAATCTGGAGACAGTCTCACTAAATAGACCATTGAAGCTTTATAAGAGACACTTTTTAAAAAAAGTCTAGACTAGGAGCAGGTAGGTGGTGCAGTGGATAGAACCCTGACCCTGGAGTCAGGAGGACCTGAGTTCAAATGTGGCCTCAGACAGTCTAGTTATGTGACCCTGGGCAAGTCACTTAACCATGATTGTCTCAAAAAAAGAAGTCTACACTTGCGGTCAAGTTTGGCATCTGCCACACTAGCAATGAAATTTTAGGCAAGTGATTTTTACAATTCTGAATCTCACTTTCCTCTTCTGTTAAATGAAGGTGGACTATCTGATTGCATCCAGTTCTAAAGTTTGGTGAATTTATTCATCCAAGGGAAAAAAAAAAGAAGGATTCTCTCTTCCCAATAATGAGTTATATCAGTAGTTTAAGGGAATTCTGATCTCTTTGATATGAATCCATTTCTCCGACTGTGTTTACTACAACTCATCCATGCCGTCTCATTCTGTGTGACTCATACATTTTCTCCCCAAAATATTCTACAAGGATGTCCATTAAGTATACTATAAGATTTCTCTTGTTCTTGTGACATTAAATAGATACCAAAAGGGCATGAAAATTCTCTTCTGGTTTTTACTTGATCTTACCATATGACAAATTCATCTTCTTTTCCAGTCATAAATTTCTCTAATGACATTTCTGTGGAAAAATTTTAAGGACTGTGAAGATTCACCATCCACTAGCATGGTGCTAGTTGTAGTGACCTTTAACTTTAATTCTTCTGAGACTGTGGTATATTATAATTTCTAGTCATATAACATCATTGGAAGAATATTATTGAAAAGATAGATCTTTGAGTTAGGGAGAAACTTGGAGGTCATTGAAAGCACTGCATAATTTCCCTTAAATAATCCAACTCTTTTCTTCCTGTTCAATTCTGGGCCCAAATTATTGTCCAGATGCAACATTTCTCTAATATACGTGTACTAATGGACCTATTTTAGGGACTGTTTATCTGTTATGGTCTAAACAATTGGTATTCTTTTTCAAATACATTTTTTATCCTGATCTTAATCAACAAGATAAACATTTCAACATACAAATTTAAATGATTATATAAGAAACTGTAAACTTCTGTTTTATATAGTTTAATATATGTGTGCTTTTAAATTCAACACGGTAATAATAAAATTGATGTTCTCATTTGTATGCCCTTCTGTGCATTTAAAAATTATTGGCGCTTCTTTGGTTTTCGTATTCATCATCATCTACCATGTTTTATGACAACTCCCCTGGGAAAAGAAGTCTTCTCATAACAAATTAACATAGTCCAGCAAACCAATTGGTATTCTTTAGTCCCTTGGTTTTTCTGGTGCGTTTAGTTAGGGCAAACTCTCTTCATTGATTATGGATTTCACTTATAAGGCTTTGCGATGTTCTGGGCTTTGATACAATGAACACAGTTTCATCTACAAATAAGAGTATGGAGGACCTTAATATTTATAGGAAATCCTTTTTCGAGTTAGACTCTGTGATGGACTACCTCTATAATTAAAGATGTTGGAGTCAGCTCTAACTAGCTTACAGAGACATTGTTAAATTTTTGAAGATTTCTAGAAATAAACACTTGATTTATTGTTTTGTTGATTGTCTAGACATAAGAAAGTGTCAGTAATGTAGATTAAACTTAAAAGTATGTGTGCATACATTTTTTCCCTGAGTGCTCAGTTAAACATTTACCAGCACATGCCTCTTTACTCAGTAAATATTGATTGAGCTCAGCAGGAGTGTAATAGAAGTCTCAGGGAATGAAGTCATCACTAGACTGGAGGCCTGGTGACTGTGGGCTAATAATAATAATAAGCATTTATATAGTGTTTTAAGATTTGTAAAATGCTTTTAATCAATTTCCTCATTTGAGCCTCACAACATCCCTGTCTTTAATGGTGGCACATCCTAATCTTGAACATCGATCTCCCCTACTTCACCTTAAAAAAACAGGTTGGCAAATAGTTTTTTTGTTAACTCTTCCAAGCATTTTAATGCGATTTTGACATATGCATGGGTACTATTTTGTTGGAGATTCTTTGAGGGGCATTTTGCTGTACCAAATCAAATGCTTTTTTTATCATCAGCAAATAATAAGCACAGTAGGATCTCTGTACCATTCAGTCAATTATGGTCTTGTAATGTTGTGGTCTGCTGAAGAATATAACTTGCAAACCTTTTCTGTTTTCTTCTCAAGCCCTCATTAAGTTTGCCCTTGGCATATGTATATTATTCTCATAAGTTTTTTTTATATAGATGGCAAAGTAAGCATATGGGTTAGTAGTTAATATATTTTGTTGATCACTTTATATAATGTTTATAGTAGGGTCTGACATTTCACCCCAAGCTTTTGATGTTTTACTTCTTTTAGATACTTTGAAAGTTAGGCATCTAATTATGTACTCTCATAGTTTCATCTCTTTTATCATAGAGCATCTCTGTTTTAATTGGTGCACTCCAGATGCTTTTTCCATCTTTGTTTTTATTAGTGAGATTTTTACTTCCTCATATGGCATTAAGGATTCTGATATTTGATTCCAAAAAGTGTTGTTCATCTAGAGTTTTTTTTAAAATAAAAAGTTTTTACAGACCTTTTTTAATTTTTGAGTTTATTTGTTGCCTTCCCAGTGTCATTCTCAAATGCTCATAGGATGATTTTTCTTGGTTGCATCTCTTACCAAGTTTTCTATGAAGTTCCCCCTCCCCCAATTATAGCCACTCACTCTTATAAAACAATACTTCTTGTAATCTTTCATCATCCTCTTCTGTAAGATCTTCCCAATTACTTTAAATTTTAAATTGGAACTGCCTTAGATGACCTCATCTTTCTACTTGGTAAGGAGATGAAACATTTGATAATTGAGGTAGTTTCTGGGCTCTTTTGTCCCCCTTGCCAATTCATACATTTTCTTAGGAAATGGTAGTAATCTTTATTGATGTTGGTTCTTTTATCCACTTCGCATTTTTCATCAACAGCTCAAGTAGAACAGATTTGAATTGCTTCCATTGAATGACATTTCTTCTCATTTTTATTTTTTCTTCTAGTTTGATATTCTCTTAGAAGTTAGTGGACTGATACACTTTAATAGAAAATATAGAAAATAGAGAGAAAAAAAGATAAAGAGTACCAGTACCCTAATTTATATTAACATCTCACTGAACCTTGCATTAAGAAAAATCAGTTCTTTGACCTTGGTGTTAGTATTTGAGGTTTTGAGAAGATGGAATAATTCTTTTTTCTTAAATTCACAAATTCTGCCTGAAACCCCCAGCTTTCCAGTAATTTCAATGAAAAATTCTAGTTATTTTAGTAATAGGTTGTGGGATATTTGCTGGCTGTATTAAGACCATGAGTTCCTTAGAAATGTTAATTATGACAGCAGTGCTCTGTTCATCAGGGTAAGTACAGTTGGGAGATAAATAAATGCATGATCAAAGTAGATTGTTGTATAGTTGGAAAACTGACCATGGAATAACTTTCACAGTGAGATCTTTTTAAAAGGGCAAGCAATTTCCAGCTATAAATACTTGGATATCAAGGGGGCAATTAGTTAAATAAATTTAAATGTACTTATGCGTTTGTTAAAATGATATCATGCTGGTGTGTCATTTTCCTTACTAGCACATCATTTTCTAATTTAAGAGAGAGAGAGAGCAAGCCAGAATCCAACTGCAATGTCACAGTGTATAATTATTGGACAGCCAGAAGCAATTTTTAAAGTCAAGTTCACACTATATTTGAGACTAGTGTCATATGCTGCTAGTTTTGCAGTACTTTGTGAAAACCATTTATATATTATACATTTAAAAATAACTTAGTGATAATACACCACTAATAAATGAGTCTTGGAATTTTGTTTTCAAAGGTGATGCAGCCACAAATAGGTATGGTAAGGGAAAAAAGCATTTTTAGATTGATATTTTTTGTCTTTAGTGATAAGCTACTTACTCATTCTTTTGTATCTCTAAAGTTTTCATTAGAGGCTGAAGTTTAAACCTTGGCATCCATGGCTCAAAAGAAGAAATTCAGAGTTAGATTCTCTACCAAGTCTCCCCTTCCCCAAACTGCCCCCATGGCTTGTCATAATTTGCCATTTTCCATGGCTCTGTCTCATAGTAGCATCCAGGCTGTATTTGACTTGGTCCTTCTGGGACCATATTTCATAAGGAGCTAAGGTTAGAGGTATTGCTGCTATTAACCATGAAATCCCATTTACCTTTTCACTGCAGAGATGCATCACTCTGTTCACTTGTCTTTTTTGTTTCTAAGAGACTATACATTCCTAATTTAATGAGGTAGTGATGGGCCTGGTTGATAGGAACTTGAGTGAGAGTTACAGTCACTTAGGTTGGGTTCAGGTGCTGTGTAGAACAGGTAAGAGGCCTGACATGGATAGGACAAGTTTTCTAGAAGATTGAGGTTAGAAGCTGGTTACAAATAAGGGTGAACATAGGATTAGTAGGCAAGAGATGTCCTTTGACTTCTGCTGTATGTCTCTTTGTTGGCAATGTTGTAGAGAGGGTTCTGGTAAGGATTGGATTATATAATTCTGAAAATACTTATGTGCTTCTAGGGTAAGTCATTATCAGGTTAGACCTTTAGGTTAGATGGGAGCTTACAGCAAATTTATAATTTTATACTTTGTATTGACTGTGTTTTCTCTCAAAGGACCCTAAGGCAAATACATAAGGGACTTAAAGGGTCTGAGCTGGTCAATATAGGTCATGTGACCTGAATGGGGGGAGGAGTGTAGGCTCACCTCTGACTTCTATATTGACCTCTCTTCTATTGCTATCTTACTTTCCTGTTAGTCATCTTTAAATCCAACCTTTACTTAGGTCTTGAATTCATCCAGGCATAGTGTCATGACTTCTAACATGGCTCCCCAATGGCACATTTTCTTTTTGTGATGTGAGGTTTCCACCTCAAGAAAAATACATAGAGAATTATGTAAGTGCTTGTCTTTTCGTATGAAAATTATATTTGCATTAGATATTTAGGGTATATTGGTAAAGCAATTCGAATTATAGGGATCATAGGCAATTCAATTTAATAGTCAATCACTGAGTGCCAAGTGTGCAAAGCATTGGACTGTGTGCTGTAGGAAATACAAAAATTTTTTGGAAAGAAAGAAAAGATAGATTTTCTACCAAATTCCTTCAGTGCTATTGACACTTAAACAGAGAGAGTCAAAACAGGAAGGAAAACTAGAGGCCAATATCTCTAATGAAAATCAATGCAAAAATATTTATAGCAGCTTTTTTGTGATGGCAAAGAATTGGAAACTTAAAGTGTAAGAAGTGAAGGGAATGATTTCAGAAAAACTTGGGATGGCATGTAGACACTGATACAGGGTGAAATGAGCAGAACCAGGAGAGCAATATATATATATATATATATACACACACATATATACATACATACATACATACATACATATATATGTATATGTATATGTATATAACAAATTATAATGACTTAGGAACACTGATAAACACAATGTCCAATCATGATTCTAGAAGAAAGATGGTGGACTTAAGAGAACAGATTGAAACAGTGTTTTTTTTTATAGCCAATATAGAAATTTGTTTTGCTTTATTATACACATTTGTAACAGGGATTAAGTTCTCTTTCTTGTTCAGTTAATCTGGGCATTTTATATTTTTGTAATATTTATTATTTCATTTATATTGTCAGTTATTCACATATAATTGGGCAAAATAGTTCCTAATATTTCTTTTTATTTCTTCTTTATTGGTTGTGAATTTATTTTTTTTCATTTTTGATGCTGATAACTTTTTTAAAGATCAGTTCTTGGTTTTATTTATTAATTCTGTGGTGTTTTCTTTCAATTTTGTTAATCTGTTTTAAAATTTTTCATGATTTTTATTTTTGTGCTTAATTAGGATTTCAACTTTATTTGTTCTCCAGTGTTTTTGGTTGTGTGACCAATTTTCTGATTTCTTCTTTTATTTTTTATTAATGAAAATGTTTAGAAATAGAACATTTCCCCTAATGACTGCTCTGGCTACATCTACCAAATTTTGGCATGTTGTTTCATTGCTATTAATTGTAATGAAATTGTTGATTGTTTCTATGAATTGTTCTTTGTCCCACTCATTTTTATAATTGTTTTTCTAATTAATTTTTAATGGTTTCTTCAGTAGCTACTTATTGCATGTAATATCTATTTCATTGTAATCTTTAAAAGATGCATTTAATATTTCTGCTTTTCTGCATTTATGTGTGAGGTTTTAGTGCTCTAATAGATGGTAAATTTTTGTGAAGGTGTAATGCATAACTGAGAAATACGTTTATTACTTCCTATTACTATTTAATAATCTCCAGAAGTCAAACATAGGTAACTGTTATAAAATTCTAGTCAGGTCCTTTATTTTTTGTTTTGATTTATCAGGGAGAGGATTTATCTGAGAGGGGGAAATTATAGTTTTTACTGTTATTTAATGTTATGCTGTTTGGTGGATATATGTTTAATATTGATATTAATTCATTGTCTGTGGTATTTTTCAGCCAAATGTAATTTCTCTTTTTATGTCTTAACTAAATCTATTTCTGCTGTTGCTTTATCAGAGATCATGATTGTAATCCCTGACTTTTTTTATACTTCAGATGAAGCACAATAGATTTTGCTCCAGCCCTTTGTTTTAACTTTGCACACATCTTTTGTTTCAAATGTATTTCTTGTAAACAACATAATGCTGGATTCTTATTTTGAATCCATTATTCTAACCTTTTCCATTTTATGGGTGAATTTATCTTTTTCACATTCACATTTATAATTGTTAATAATGTATTTTTCTTCATTCTATTTTCATATACATTTACCTTTTATTTCCTTTTTTTTTTAATAAAAAAGAAGAGTATGAGAAGACAGAATGAATGAGCTCAGGACATTCCCATTCAAACAAATATGTATGGTCAAGCAAAGCATTCCCCCCACTGACTATGTTATGTTCATATATGCACACATGTATATATGTATATATACATATATGACACACTATATGCACATACACCCACATGCATATAGTGAGGAGATGGGTAGCATATTTCATCATTATTCCTCTGGAATTATAGCTGATCATTGTGTTGATCAGTTTCCTTCTCTCTCTCTTTATAAAGAAGAGAGTAGAGAGAGTAGAGTGTGCTTATCCCCAGTGCTCTAGGTATAACGAAGTCTGCTTCTGCCCTCTGTTCCTCTTTCCTTTTTCTCTCTTCAGAGTCCAATAACAAGTTCTCATCCTTATTTTCTTTTCTTTTAAATCCTTCTTCAAAATCTGTCTTTTTTTAAAAGTTCCTTTTGTGTAAAATGAATCTCCTAGTATTAATCATAATTACCCTCCTTCATTCCCTGCTTTCCCTTCTCCCCTTTCCTTTCTAGTTTGTTATTAAGTGAAATACATTTCTATAATGAAATGTGTGATGTCTCTCTCCCTCCCTCCTCTTTGTCTCTCTTTCTCTGTCTCTGTCACTCTATCTCTGTCACTCTGTCTCTGTGTCTCTGTCTCCATCTCTCTCTCTCTCTCTCTCTCCCCCCTTTCTATCTCTGTCTTTATCTCTGTCTGTCTGTCTCCCCTCTCCCCTCTCTTTTTTGACCACTTAAGGTGAGAGTGAGGTTCAAGTCTCACTTCATCATGTTCTCCCTTCCTCTTTGTTTATATAGACTTCTACTTGTGTACCCCATTTATGTGAAGTATTTCCCTTCATTCTTCTTTTTCTACTCTAGTATATTCTTCTTCCTTTCCCTTTTCATTCTTCTTTTAAGATCATCAAAACATAACAGAACCACTCAAATGACTTCTGTGTAATTAGACTTTCTGATCTCTGGTGATAGAGGTTTGAGTGGATACATGTATCATCCCCTCTTATTAGAATATAAACAATTTATCCTTGTTGAGTCACACAATTGCTCTCTCATGTTAATCTTTTTAATTTTTTTCTCTTGATTCCTGTGTTTGCATTTCAACATTTCTTCACTGCTCTGGTCTTTTCATCAGGAATACCTGGAAATCTTCTGTTTAATTAAGGTTTATTCTCCTACGTGTTATCAAATTACACTCAGTTTTGCTGGGTAAGTTATTCTTGCTGTTAAATCTACATCCTGTGCCTTGTAGAATACTGTATTTCAAACTGTCCACTTTTTTAAAATCATGGCTATCAAATCTTGTGTGATTCTGACTGTGGTTCTCAGTACTTGAATTATTTCTCTCTGGCTGCTTGGAGTATTTTTTCTTTGACCTGAAAGCTCTGGATTTCAGCTACAATGTTCCTGGGGGTTTCCATTTTGGGACTTTGTTCAGAAGGTGACTGTTAGATTCTTTCTATTTTCCCTTCGCATTTTGGTGCTATGAGATCTGGACAGTGTTATTTTATGATTTTTAAAAATATGATATCTAGGCTCTCTTTTTTGTTATGGTTTTCAGTTGTCTGATGATTTTAGAATTATTTCTTTTTGACCTATTTTCAAGGAGAGCTTTTTTTGGGGTATGAAGTACCTTATATTTATTCTCCTTTTCCAGCCTTTCAATTTTGATATAGTATTTCTTATTATCTTATGGAGTCATTAGGTTCTTTTTGTTCCATTCTAATTTTCAGTGAGGTTTTTTTGGGTAAGGTTTTGTACCTATTATTGCAAGCAGCTAATTCTTTCTCCAATTCTTCCCTCCATATCACTCATTTCTTTTCCCATTTTTTCTTCTCATTTTGTCTTTAAAAATAATTTTGAAAATAATTTTCAGATCTTAAAAAAACATTGCCTCTCTTCTAGGAAGTCTAGTTGGATTCCGCATAAGTTGTGTTTTTCCTTTAGCCATGCTTATAGATATTTTGGGGTCATTCTCTTCTTTGGGTTTGTGTCCTTAGCACCAGGTCACCATAATAGTTTTTTATGATGAGATTCTTTTTTTTTTAAATATGCTCATTCTTCCAACTTGCTTCCTGACTTCAGGTATTATGCTAGGACTATATTCTTCTTACTTCTGGAGGGAATGTCTGGGCTGAGCTTGTATATTTTGGGGTCCTTCTGCTTTCTTGGGAGTATTTAGTATTGTGTTATTCCAAGATCTTGGAGACATCTCAGGTAGGCAGCCTAAAAGCTTTCAGTCCTCTGAAAATGGTCTGATCCATAGAGCCTGATCACTGCCTTCCTGGATTAAATTCTACAAGTTCCTGATCTGGGTTAAACTCTGAATAGAACAATTGTGGGCTTGCCTTTGGTTAAAATTCTGGTAGACTATTACTGATATCAGCCACTGTAAATCAGTTTGAAAGTTCTGTAAGATCTACAAGCTACCCTTTGGTTTGGGATTTCTTGTCTGGTTATTCCAATGTAGGATTTAGCCTGGATTGAGAGCTCCAAATAGTTACTATTTGCTTGTGAACCTATTTATCACCTTATAAACATCCTAGAGCTATTCTAGGATGTTTCTTTATCATGGAATGCCACCTCTAAGTACTGGTCCCTCCTTAGTCTGGCCTGGATCTGTGGCATAGAACTGAATAGTAAATTACAGAACATGTAGCTGTTATCTGTTCCACCTTTGTACAAGGTTGTCCCTCCACCCCCTTACGGGTCTCTTGACCTCTTCTTCCTCTTTTGTAAAACCTAGGTTTACTTTTATTTCCTGCACACTTGAACACTCTTTGTGTCTGTTTCTGGAATAGACCTTGTTCTTAGTGTCCATAGACTTTCCTGATTTTCTCTCTGTGCTAATCTGAGTTTGAAATATTACTTACAGTGAATTTTTACCTACCAGGACTTGGTTTTGTACATTTTCTGGAACTATGTGGAGGAGTTGTATTTGGGAGCTCAGTTATATTTCCTCTTGCTACCCTGCCATATTGGATCTGCCCCAGTATGATGTTTTTCAAGCTATCTATTCTCTTATTGTGTAAACAATGCATATATGTATAGGAAAAGTTGGTATGTACTGTATGAAGAGACTTCTATTTTAGCATTCTTACTTTGGCAGGGGGAAGGGAGAGATTAGTAAAATGATTAGCAACCTTCTTCAGGGAATCTGTAACTCTTATTTTTATTTTTAAAGAGGAAGCATCAATAAGCAACAAATGTCTACTATGAAACAGGTGCTGTGCTAATCACTTTACAAATATGTTCTAATTGAATCATTTCCCTGTTATTTGCTCAGAATACCTATTTTGTGACATGCCTCCAGCATATACTTGATATAAACCATCATAGGAAATGTTTATTATAAGCCTATCAAAGATTCCCACGATTCTCTGTCTCTGACTTCTCCATTTATCTTTTTTATTCCTGTGGTACACAGAAACTTCAGGGTTCTCTCAGTAGTGGAGGCATTCTCTCCTTTTAATCCTTTGTTCAGCTTATTGTCTTGTTAGCTTGTTGTCTGAACATGCTTTTTTAAGTTACTGTAGTGCTTTGAAAGAAAGCTTAACTGCTCCATTTTTTTTCTCTTTTCTTTTTGTAGTGAAAGCCAAGAGCCAAGATCTGTAAGTTTAACATGAAAGATGATTAAACAAGGATAACAACAGCCCCAAAGGAAAGTAGGGAGAATGAATGGTATGGTTCAAAAAGCTCTGCCCCAAGAGTTAGAGGCCTAGAGTTCTAGCTCTGTTTTGCCAACTCCGAACTGTGTAACCTTGAACACATTACTTTTTCTATCTTTTCCCTCTTCTATAAAAAGAAAATGCTTAATAGGGATAAATGTAAAGTACTGCTGTTGACATATATGGCTTGATATAAATTTCTGTGAAAAGGACTTCAGAATCTTAATACTAGCTCAGTATGTGCCAACAGTATGATGTGGTCACCATTGGCATCTGGGTAGAGTGCATAGTGTATTGGACTTAGACTCAAGGAGACCTATTCAAATCATGTCTCAGATAGTTACTAATTCCATGACCCTGAGCCAGTCACTTAACCTCCCTGCCTCACCTGTAATAGTACCTCCCTCACATGGTAGTTGTGAGGATCAAATGAGATGCTGCTTGACAAACATAAAAGCACCATATGAGCACTATTTATTATTATTATTATTATTATTATTATTATTATTTCATAAAGCTAATGTGATTTTAGGCTTCATTAATAGACTATAATTCCTAGAATGATGAATGTGATAATCCTGCTTTGCATGGCTAGACAGACTACATCAAAATACTGTGCTTAGTTTAGGGCGCTGTTTTTTTAGGACAAACATTAACAGAGTGGAGGAGGGTCCCTAGGAGAATGAGCTGACTTAAAACAATGCCATATGAAACTTGGACTATTTAGCTAAAATAAGAGATAATTTAGGGGGAACATAGCAAATATTTTTAAATATGTGAAGGTTAGTATATGTGAGAGGAATTAGATTTATTATACCTGACTCTAGCTGGCAGAAGTAGGAACAATAGGTGAAAATAATAAGCAGGTAGATTTTTGACTTCAATATTAAAAAGAACTATCTATTAGAACTGTAATCAATTGAGATATACTATCTTATAAAGCCATGAGTTCCCTCTTGCTGGACATGTTGAAGCTTGGCTTAAAGAGTACTTGGGGCAAAACAAAAAAAAAACCCCAAGAAACAAACCCAGTACTTGGGAATGTTTTAGAAGGGATTCACAGACAGGAGGCTATATTGGACTAAATAATTTCTCAGGTATCTTTAACTCTTTAGTTTCTATGTTTCAGTGAATCAGTGATTTTTAAAATTCTAGTCCTTTCCAGTTCTAAAATCCCGTGATGCTTAAATTCTAGTTAAGGTTCTAGAGCTTAATGACATAGTGGAGCCAAGAACTTTATAAAATCTTTCTAGCTTCCTTGATTCAGTTTTCTGTTTCTGTCCAAGGCTGTTTATTCTCTGGAGTGTCTGCTTTAATTTCACTGTTCCTACTTAAAAAATCACTAATTTTATGTAGGGATTGTCAGGTTCACGTCAGTTCAAGTCCTCAGTTGTATAGAGCTGACTCTGACATGGTTCATACTTGTGTTTTTGTCTTCTGTGTGCTTTAGAAGTGGGGTGGTCAGCATTACATAGCTTGTCTGCAAGGCTTTTGAAACTGAAAAAGAAAGTTCAGTTTTTCAAGAGACAGGGAGCATATCTAAAATCCTCTAAGTTCTTGTGTCCTTGAAAACAGAAAATTGTGGGACCTGTTACAAAACCCTGCTTCATTTCTTTGATGATGAAGAATGAGTCATATAGGTAGCTATAAACTCTGATTTAGCTGACCATGTCATCACATAGGTTGAGTTCTAGGGGAACTTAAGGCAGCCAGACTCACTCAGTAACAGCCACAGCCCAATTTTATTGATAGTAATAAATACTCTGGAAGGTCAATGAATGAAGATGTAGGAATACATTGGTCTTTTTAAAGTATAAAACTATGTACAGAAATTTCTTGTTCAGTCTGAGTCTGAGTCTGAGCCTGAGAGCTTTTCAGGCGTCAGAAGTGGGAACCTATTATCTAAAATTCTTGGACTCTTCTTTATATGTATTCTATTTCCAAATAAAAACTGGTGGAACTGGGTACTTCAATGTCCTTGGAAAACAGAATGAGATTTATCCAAGTATATTCAAATGTAATCTTAATTACTAATCAATCTAGATCTCAAATATTCACAAGATTATAGATTTAGAACAGGAAGGGACCTCAGAAGTCATTTAATCCACATCTTTTCTCCCTTATTCATTCTTTTTTTTTTCCTTACAAATGAGGAAACTGAGATCAAGAGGACAAGAGATTTACTCAGGGTCACAAAGACAGCAGTGCTAAGTCTTCAGACTCAGATTTTCTGGTTCCAAATCTAGCACAATTTCCAGAGCATCACAGATTTACAGATATCCTCAGTTCCTCCCATTTTTGGTAATGTGGTGGGCATGATAGTGGGTATCAATTAGCCCATTAATTGGAGAAGTGTTAAGAATTGTTGTGTTTTCCACTTTCCTTGGAAATGTAATTTCCTGACAGAGAAGCAGAGTGAGCAGGCCTTAAAGGGAGGGAGACCTGAGTTCAGATCTCACCTCTGACCCATAGTAGCTATGTGATCCTGGGCAAGTTACTTAACCTCTGAGTAGTCTAGGCCAGAAGCATGGATCACAGGCAGTCCACAACATTCCTGAGTGTGGCCAGAACCAGATTAAGATTTAATTGGGAAATATTTAACAAAATAAAAATACAATAAAAAGTAGATAGCATTACATTTTAAAACTAAGTGAATATGTAGCCACAAGCATCTTTGTAGAGATTAGTGGCCCTCATTTCTATTTGATTTTGAAACCATTTGTTTAGGCAATTATTTAAGACCATAAGTTGCAGAGAAGGGGCTAACTAATTTTCATTAGAAGAGGAAGTTTTTTCACTTGAGATTTCCCTATACCCTTGAAATTACAGACAGATCTCTATTCCTACCTTATAGGTATGTCTTTATCTTCTCCCACTGTTGGCAATGTAATAGATAGGAGGATGGGCATCATCAACCCACTCATGGGGAGGGAATGTCACAAGTATCCTTAGCTCCACTATCCCTTGTAAAGTCATAGGTAATAGGTGATACTGGCTGCCTGAATGGGGATGAGAACCGTAGAAGAGCTTGCTCCTACTCCACCTATTTTCTATCAGTCTAGGAATGTTCTCTAATGGGTTCTTAAGGAGCCAGTTTCCTATTTTGACATAGGGATATAACCTTTTTTTATTCAATACTGTGGACTTTGAGGAAAGCTAGATGTCTGTTCTTTTAAGAGGGATCAGCCTCACTTTTCAACAGATTTATGCTGGAAGAATTTCACAGTGGACAGGTATTGCATTACCTTCTGGCTGTTTGCCTGCCTGCCCATCTCTCATCAGTTCAGAATGCCCAACTGGGCCTAGGAGATGTAATCCAGTGCCATCTTCTTTATATAAATAATTTTGTGCCATATGTTTGTAAGCTTAATTATTGCTAAGGATGGTACTTTTATTCTGTAGGACTCATTTTTGATTGATTTGTTCATTGTTGAGCTAAGGTTTTACCTGATGATCCATGGGCAAAATGCTTGGCAGTTCAATTTATATTGAATTGACATGTTCCTTATTACTCTAAAAATGCCCATGAAGTCTATATTCTGATGGCCACAGTCAGTATTTCTCTGTCCAGAGCACAACTGCATAGTTATTTTACAGATCCAACTTTACTGTTATGCTAAGAATAAGACCAAAAGATCCTCCCAATTCTGGAATTAAAACAGACTCAGGGGTGCAAATATTCAATAACTAGTAGAAGTTGGGGTAGTGTTCTCTGGTCCCTGGGCTTTTTAACAATGGGTCCCTGCAGTTTAAACTAACAGGATATGTATAGATAATACAAGAAATACTATTTTGCAATAAAACTAAGAAAAATAGAGACCTTCGATCATTGGATCACAGACCTAGAGCTGAAAGGGATATCAGAAGCCTTTTAGTCTAACAGCCTTATTTTGCACTTGAGGAAATGAGGCCTAGTTAGATTAAGTGACATGCCCAAAGGTCCAGAAGAATAGTTAAGTGTAAGATGTAAGACTGGATTTCAGGTCCTCCTATTCTAGAACAAGTGCTCTGTCCACAGTGCTGTCCTACTTCTGTGTTTGACTCTCTTTTATACCTGGTTCATGGAGACGTTTGGCATGCCAATTGTCTCTATTAATACTCAACTGAACATAATATAGAGAAGAGATGATTATATATGTACATGCCAGGAATTCTATTTCACTGAAATGAAAGCAAGCTAAAACATAAGTTCCACGGAAGAGCTTCAAGGGAAAGGAAAAAAGGTTTCTCTAATTCAATTTGCTTGGACTTCAGAGAGTGCTCAATAAAATGGAGTATATGGAGGATGACTTTGTTAACCAGAATCAACTTTTAGTAATTGACTCTTTCCCAGAAGATAGAATGTTACTTTACCCTAAATGTACATGTTGTCTAAAAGCTCTGGGTCATCCTGGAATTTTTATTAAGAGATCTAGATAGACCAGTGACAACTCTTAGACATTATAATTTCTACTAAGAGCTATCAATACTAATGATGTTGTCATTTAATAGGAGGGAAGGTTTCTATTTAGATTAAATTATTTTGGTTTTCTGCTTATAAATGCCAGGGATGAGAGAGAATGTTGCACCTCTGGTCCTTTTAAGACCATCCTGATCCTTGGGAATGTTTATCATTTTCTTCCAGAATTTTGGGTTACCTAGCAGGAAATCTGTAATGATCCCATTCCTTAGTAGTCTGGCCTCTACTTAATGACATCACTCATCCAGATACATGAATAGAGAGGTCTTAATTTCATTTATTTCAGATCCAGAAGGCTCCATACTTCACCATAAAACTAATTGAAATATATTTCTTTGAGATGTTTGGACTGGAATATAGCAAAGATTTAATTGAATGAGTTGGACAGGAATGTTAAAATGAACCAACTATGATGTGCATACTTGAGTATTTTTTAGTGTTTGCTTTTTTGGGCATTGGTTTTCCCTAATAGACAAAACTTCCAAAGGTCAAAGGTCATTTTAGTAAACAAGTTTGTTGATTGTAGTTTCAGCCTTTCCTCATGTTTGTCAGCACATATTTATATTAATAATATTAGCTTCCACTTTATAGAGCTTTATTATTTGCAAAGTGCTTTACACACAGAATCTCAATACCTGGTGATGCTTTGTAAGTCTGAAATTATTGTTTGAATGATCCTATTTGTTTTCTTAGTGACTTGGATTTAACACAATTTTTGCTCCTGCATCTAATTTAGTGCCTTTGTAGGATCTTTGCCTTTGTGTTCCTATTTTAAGAACTGTTTTTTACCAAACACTCTTTTGCTTGGTTTGTTTCTTTACCATTGACTATGTCACAGTGAAGTATAATAGCTTATATTCTTCTGCCTTCAGGTCCAATCAAGTCTTTCCTTCCCCACACTGATACTTCAGTCCTTTAATCTCTTCCTAGAGTTTTAGAGTCTTTGCCCTGTAGTGTATGGTTTCCCATAGGATTTCACAGTGTTTCAGAACTGAGTTGTGGTCCAAGTACTGCCTAAAGCAGAAATGTCTTCTACTTCACACAATCACAGAACCTCCCTGGAGGGGACTTCAGTGAACATCTAGTCTGACCCACACCCGAGAGAGAATACTTATTACATCATATGTTACAAGTGGTCATCCAGCCTTTGCTTGAAGAATTCTGTTGAGGAGGAACCCATTACCTCCTGAGGCAGTTCATTGAACTTTTGAATGGCTCCAATTGTTAGTCATTCTTTCCTTTCATCAAATCTGAATCTGCATCTCTGTAGCATCCACACGTTTTCCCTGGTTCTGTTTTCTGAGGTCAAGTAGAAAAGTCCAATAATCCTTCTTCCACATGACCACCTTTTAAACAATTAGGAACAACTGTCCCCATAAAGTTAGATTGGATGAAACTTTTAAAGATAGAAATGTGGTAAGACCTTAGTTAAAAGTTATTTCTCCCTCCTGAAATTTTCAGAGCACTTTGCCTGAATTTTACCTTTGTGATTATTTCAACATCCCTTGCATCTCTGAAATTGTCTCTTCCTTCACCCCAATAGATTATAAACTCCTGGAGAACAGGGTATATGTAATATCTACTTTTGTATTTCTGGTGTTTAGCATAGTACTTGACACATAATAATTAGCATTTATATAAATTTGTAAAACTCTTTACATATGTTAACTCATTTGATCTTCTCAACAATCCTGTGAAGTAAGAAAGAAAGAAAGAAAAAAAAAGTAACAAGCATTTTTTAGGCACTTACTACAGGCCAGGCACTGTGCTAAGTACTTTTAAAATATTATTTCATGATCCAACCATTTTGAAGAGCAATTTGGAACTATGCCCTAAAGGCTATAAAAATGTGCATACCCTTTGACCTAGCAATAACATTTTTAGGGCCGTAACCAAAAGAGATCATAAAAATGGGAAAAGGACCCACATGCACAAAAATATTTATAGCAGCGCTTTTTGTGGTGGCAAAGAATTAGAAATTGAGGAAATGCTTATCAACTGGGGAATGGCTGAACAAGTTATGGTAATGGAATATTATTATGTTATAAGAAATGATGAGCAGGCAGACTTAAGAAAAACCTGGAAAGACTTGTATGGACTGATGCTGAGTGAAGTAAGCAGAACCAGGAGAATGTTGTACACAGTAATAGTCATGTTGTGTGATGACTAACATTGATAGACTTAGCCCTTCTCAGTGATGCAAGGATCTAAGACATCTCCAAAGGTCTTATGATGGAAGATGCTATCCACATCCAAAGAAAGAACTATGGAGTTTGAATGCTGATTGAAGCATACTATTTGCTATTTTTTTCTTCTGTTTTGTTTTATTTCCTCTTTCTGGTGGTTCATCCTATTGATTCCAATTCTTACTTATAACATCACTAATGTTAAAATATGTTCAATAGGAATGTATATGTATAGCCTAAATCAGATTGCATGCCATCTTAGAGAGAGAGGAGGGAAGTGAGAGGGAGAAAAATTTAAAACTCAAAAGCTTGTGAAAGTGATTGTTGATAAACCAAAATAAAAATTAATAAAAAAACCAAAAATAGTATTTCATTTGGTCCTCAGAACAATTATAGGAGTTGTGTGCTTTTATCTCCATTTTACATTTGAGGAAACTGAGGTGACAAAGATTAAGTGATTTGCTGAGGGTCATAGAGCTTGTTAAAATGTATCAGGCTGGGGGCAGCTAGGTGGTACAGTGGATAGAGCACCGACTCTGAAGTCAGGAGGACCTGAGTTCAAATCCAGCCTCAGACCAAACACTTGACACGTACTAGCTGTATGACCCTGGGCAAGTCACTTAACCCCAATTGCCTAAAAAAATGTGTAAGGCTGGATTTGAACTCAGATCTTCTTGACTCCAGGTCCAGCACTGTATGCATTGTATCACCTAGGTGTTATTATTATCTCCATTTTACAGATGAGGAACCTAAGGCACAGAAAGAAAAGATGGCTTGCCTAATGTTACACGGCTAGTAAGTATCTGAGACAAAATTTAAACTCATGTCTTCCTGACTTTGAGTCCAAAGGTCTATCCATTGCATCACCTAACATAATGCTTATAGAATTCGGTGGAAGCTACATGCTGTCCTTTTCCCTTTGCTACTCCTCTCCCAAGTTTAAATTATGAATATATATTGTCCCTGAGATCTCATCAATTGTGTTTTCATCCATGTGCATGAATAATGTTCATATTTCATTTATTTTTCAGATCATATATTACTCAATAATTGCTTTCTGCAATGAAAGTCACAGAGCTAAAGAATTAACAATTTCTGGACTGTTCTTTTCAACAGTATTCAGCTTTTTCTATGTTATTATGTTAAAATGAATCTCCCATCTCACAGAAATCATAGATTTCCTTGGTAGGTGAATCACTGGGCTGCCTGATTCATCTCCCTCTCAGGGAGGAAGCTCGGTCTAGTGGTTCAAGCTGTGATGTGTGAGTCAGTTGTTCTGTTCTCATTCCCATCATAGCTCCTCACTGGTTGGCCAAGTCCCTTGGCCAATGAAGATGATCATTTCTTGTGTACCTCACAGAAGGATTGTCAGTGGTGATGAATTAATGTCTGACAAATACTGGGGAGGGAAGAAAGGGGAGCAGCTTAAAAATAAATCAATTTCTCATTTTAAATAACACCTTTTGTGGGTTAGTGTCCTCCTTATCCCCTTGAACATCTGACACCTCAGGATCTTACTAATAAATTAGGCCTGACACAAGATAGTTCAGTCAGATGATGGAAATGGTATTTGTTCACTCAAATTATTTTACTCTGCACAACCTAAGGAAGAAGGGGTCCTGGCAAATCTATTGGACTTTCAAAACAAGGTAGAGTGATGTTTGCCTCCCAAATATTTCCCAGTCTTATGTTTTCTAAGCATATTTTTATTCCATTGTTAAATTCAAGGTTTTCGTTGGTTAATAGCAAACATCTTATTTGTACTTATCATAATTCAACATGTTTACAGCCCTTGGAGAAGTTTTATATATAGGGTTTATATATAATACAGTGTTGTTTAATGGAAAGAGTGGTGGTCTTGGAGTCCAGTGAAACCTAGATTCAAATTCTGGCTCTAAAACTTACTAGCTTGTGCGATGATGGGAACAGTATAACATTTCTGAGACATAGCTTCCTCATGTGTAAAACGGATGTCTATAGTTCCCACTTCAGGGGCTTGTTGAGAGGATCAAATATGATAACATATGTAAAGTATTTTGCAAAACCTTAAGTGCTGTCTACATATTATCTACTAACATTAGTGGTTTGGAGTTTAATACATCAAATAAAATGGCTTTTGAAAATAAACTGTAATCATGTGGCTTTGTATAGGTTACTATGGTTATCTGAAAAATTTTCATGAAGATGAAAAGATGAGGTCTATTCCTAGAACAATATATCCATTACAATCTAATAACAAAGTGTTTTTCTAAGTACCAGCTATGTACATAATTTCATCCTAAGTACTGTGAAAGATACAAAAGAATTAGAAGATGCTGCATTCCTGTCCTCAAGATGCTTTCAGCCTAATTTTTGAAACAAGTCCCATTACAAATGAAACAACTGAATAAATTTACAAGGAGATAGTGAATTCACCACTGAATCAGGTGGCACTGACTGCAAGCAAGTGCCATAGAAATGTCAAGGAGCCAGGGGGTGCAAGATAGGTATGGGAGGGGGGTGTCAGGCTAGTCAATGAAAGCTTGCCTATGGGGCTAGGGCTGGGATTGAAAGCACTGGCAGGATTTATTTGAAGGTAGTTACACAGCCATTTAAACTTAGTTTAGTGTGCTCTTCCAATCATTGTTATTCTGAGCAGCACTTATTCCCTTTTTGTAGAGAGGAGGAAATGTCATTAACATTCATATAGAGGGAGCAGCTCCAGAGTTCATGTCATCTTATTTTTTATGAATATACCTTTTTTTTTCTTCTAGGACTTAGTGCCTGCCTCATGGGTAAAAAGAAACTAGCATTCTTGAGGAACAGTCTTAAACTCACCTGCTCATTGTGTATTCCACAATGAATTCTATCTATAGTTGAAGAATTATCTCTTTCAATGCTTTAAATAAAAAAGCTTTAGCTCATTTGAGTTTGTCAAGCCCCAGGTTCAGGGATAAATAGCCTCTAGATACAATTCATGTCCTTGACAGATGACTCCCTATTCAATTTTTCCCTATACCTGACCACTCTTATGAACTCCAGTCCTACATTTCAGGTTGTCTTCAGGACACTTCCACCTGCATGTCACACTAGCTCCTCAAACTCAACATGTCCAGTACTGAGTATCATATGTTTTCCTTTAAACTGGCTCCTCTGACTTTTATACTTCCCTCTGGCACCACCATTCAATCTGTTTTCTCAACTTGAAACCTTGGCATTATCTTTGAATCATTGCACTCCCCCATCTTACATATCTAATCAGTTACCAGGTCCAAATGACTACATCATCATACTACCTCGAGTATCTGTATTCTGCGGCAGCAAGGCCGAGCAATGGATAGAGTGATAGCCCTGGAGTCAGGAGGACCTGAATTAAAATCTGGTCTCAGACACTTAATTGCTGTATGACCCTGGGCAAGTCACTTAACCTTGTTTGCCTCTGTTTTCTCATCTGTAAAATGAACTGGAGTAGGAAATGGCAATGCATTCCAGTATCTTTGCCAAGAAAACTCCAAAATGGGGCCATGAAGAGTTGGACACATTGAAACAACAACAACAATAACAGCAACAACAACAACAAAAAGGTCAACAGCCAGAGATAAAAGGTCAACAGTCAAAGATAAAGAAAGATGCCATTCCAGAAATAATGAATAACCTAAATGAGACACAGAGCATGATCTGTTGCCAATTTGCCTGGAGTACAGAGTGCACAGAGGGAATAATAGGAGATAAGACTATGAAGATATGGTGCAGCATTAGGTTTTGGGGATCAGGAGGCCTGAATGTGAGGCACAAAGTCATCTCTTTTACTTAGGAGAAAATTTGGTGCCATTAAAGATTTTTAATCAATACCACAATTTGCTTAGGTCACATTTGGAATAATGTGCTGGGCACCACATTTTGGGAATATTGTTAACATTCTGTGGTTGTTGTTTAGTCATTTTTCAGCCATGTCCAATTTTCTGTGACCCCCTTTAGGGGTTTTCTTGGCAAAAATACTGGAGTACTTTGTCATTTCCTTCTCCAGCTCATTTTATAGATGAGGAAACTGAGGTAAACAGGATTCAAAGACTTGCCCAGGGTTACAGAGTTAGTAAATGTCCTGAGGTCGGATTTGAACTCAGGTCTTCCTGACTCCAAACCCTGTGCTCTATTCATTGCACCATCTAGCTGTCCATTAATATTCTAGGCATTATTAATATTCAGTGGCATTCAGAAAACATCAAATGAAAGGCCTTGAGATCACGCCAGATGAGGGTGGTTTGTAGGAACTGAAGATAGCTAGCCCGCAGAAAAGAAGGCATTCACATGGCATCTCTCTTTAAGTGTCTGAAGGGCTGCTATATGGATGATGGATTATTAGACATATTCTGCATGGTCCCAGAGGAGAAGCTTCACTAAAAAGGAATTAGGAAGTTTCAAAGAGGCAGATCTAGGTTTGGTGTAAGGAAAAACTTCTCATCACTAGAACAATTCAAAAATAGTATGGGCTACCTCAGGAGAGAGGTTTTAATTTGTAAAATATAATCTTAAAGTAATCCATTGTAGCTCTAAAAGGAATCAATCAAAGTGTGCATCTTAATAAACTTAAGGAAGAGGAGGCTATCCTACATTAAATGTGTCAGGGAGTTAAAAATACTAAACAATCAATCAAAAAGTGATTCTGTATATTTATATGCATACTATGTATTATCAGCCAGCAGTTAGTTTCACAGTGGCACAGAAAAGAATGTACAATAATATATTCATGAGCTATTGAGTATAGCCCTATGCATTTCTATGATGCATAACATATAAAATTTGTCTCTTAAGACTATAGCATGCAGCCCAGCTAAATATATCTTTTCTGTACACTGTTATGAATGACCTTTTATTTTGTAAGAGAGATTTTGCAGAGCAATAACCAATAGTTTCTGTTACTTACAATAAATGATACAATTTGAAAGACAACACTAGAAGAACTGAAAAACAGCAGGAAATTACAGATTCTCTTAGCATAATGGAATCTTAGTGGCAGAAGGGCCGCTGGAGGTCTTGAAAGTCAAATACCTACTTGAGGTATTGATTTGGCCTATCAGTCCAGTGTGATTCTCAAAGTATGCATTCAGTCCTTCCTTTATGCAAGTCACAAATAGAGGCAAAACACAAAAGTCAGAATGAAGAAGTCCTTTCCCTCAATGAGTTTATAGTCTGCTGGGGTTGGGATGGTGGTACAACATACAAACTGAGAAGTCTACATAAGTATGTGGGCCCATATATAATATATATGTATATACACACATATGCAATTTAATGAGATAAGAGAAAGCACTAGAAACTAAGGGGATCAAGAAAGGCTTCTTGTAATAGGTGGCATATGAGCTGAGTCCTGAAGGAGGGAGAGCATTCTAGCTGTGAAGGATAGCTGATGCTGAGGTATATCGGCACAAAGTGGGATGTCATCCTAGGAGCAGCAAGTAGGCTGATTTGTCTGGAACATGGAGTGTATGAAAAAGAGTAATGTGTAATAAACCTGGGAAAATAGGCTGTGTCCAGATTGTGAAGAGTTTTAAATGCTAGCCCAAGGAATATGTATTTTATCTTAGAGACAATTGAGAGCATTAAAAATGATTGAGCAGGAGAATGACATGGGCCAACTTGTGCTTTAGGAGAACCCTCCCTTAAATCCAATTCACTTGCATGTCATGGCATTACCTCCTTGACGTCATGGTCCTCTTTCTCTTCAAGACGAAGTCCACCTTCAGTCCACATAGGGTATCACACCCTTACTGGCAGGCGCTCTGCCCAAATGGAATGTAAATCTTAATCTCTGAAACTTTTTTTTTAACCCCATATCACTCTTGCTCTCATAGATATGTCCAGGCCAAGCCCTACTCGGGCATTGTTTGTGCTCTGATTGTCTTAGAATGAATGTAAATAGCAATTGTTTCTATTTTGGTCAGAAACCCTGTGGGTCTTCCACTCCTGGATCTATTTTTTTTTTTGAAACAGGTCATTCTTTGCCTCATTTCTTATTAGGCCTTAATCACTGAATGGGCTTTGCCTCAGTCAAACTAAGATCTGTTGAAGACCTTAGCTTGAAAGGCCAAAGTCCCCCAGTGCATTCTGCATCATCTCCAGTTGTCCTGATTTATATCTGGACCCAGATGGCTCCAGAGGAGAAAGTGAGGCTGGTGACTTTGCACAGCCCTCCCTCACTTAAATCCAATTCACTTGTATGTCATGGCATCATCTCCCTGATGTCGTGGTCCTCTTCAAGAATGAAGGACAAATTGCAACCTATCAATTTGGCAGCTGTGTGGAGGTTGGATGAGAGAAAGGGAGAGACTGGAAACCGGGAGTCCAATCATGGGCCTGCTGCAGTTGTCCACAAAGGGAGGTGATAAAGAACTGAAGTAGGTTGGTGGTCATGTACAAGGACACATGGGAACAGTGAAGATAAAACTTATAATCCTTGGCAAATGATTGGATATGAGTGTGAGGGAAAGAAAGGTCTCCAACTATAAGCTACTGGCAGAGGCTTGGAGATCTAGAGGGTGTATCTGAATCTTATTTTTAAAAAGGAAAAAATCCTTGGTACATCCACTTCATTTTACAGATGAGGAAACTGAGGATCAGAAACAATAAGTGGAAGTATGTAGCAGATACCGGAAGTTGAGCTAGGTTCTTAGAGTCTAAATAAATGCATCAGCAATTTCACTCTACCACACTTCTCTGTTTTGCCTTCTGGTGCTACACTGAATAGATTTTATCCCTCTTCTACCAGAGGTGTCATACTTTCTGTCCCTTGGTTGCAATGGGCTACAAAACTCCCAAGTATTTCTGAACTAGACTAAAATGTAATTGGGAAATATTTAACAAAATAAACAAAAATACAATACACCATAGACAATATTAATTTGTGGTTTTATAAGTCAATATATGGCTCATAGGGATTCAATTTCTATTTCAACTTAACACCACTACTCTACACTATTCCTTTAAATATCAGGCAGTACTCTCATATCTACAAAGTCTTCTTTTCTTCAGGGTAAATGTTTTCAGATCCTTTAGTCATTTTTCCTATGGCCTAGTCTCCAGTTCTCTTGCCATCCTTGTCATGTGTGGCCAAATTTGAGATGTGATTTGACTAGCACAGAGTAAAGTGGGACTATTATCTCCACCACTGTAGGCACTATATGTCTATTAATACATCAGTTGTTTTGTCAGCCATGTCACATTACTGACTCACACTGACCTTGTAGTTTAGTTAGGCACATACATATCCTTTTCAAATAACTACTATTAAGCCATATTTTCCAGCTTGTCAAAATCTTTTTAATATCCTGATTTTACCATCTGACATTTTAGTTTTCTCTCTCAGCTTTATCACCTGCAGATTTGATGAACATGCTTTCTATAATTTATTCCAACTTGTTATTATTGTACTTATAGGCAAAATCTAGATTTTCCCCCATATTGATTTTTAGGTTCTAGCTAGAAGGAACCGAGGTCAAAGACAATGAGCTGTGTCTATGTCTAACTCTGAAATTTGCAGTGCTATTTTTTTTAACTTGTTAGCCAATGTCAAGTCAGTTATATTTTTAAAAATTATATTTTAAAAATGTTGCCTTCACATGTGAATTTTCAGTTTTATTTTGAACTGAGACATGGAGTCAAAAATTAAAATTTTTTTCAAGCACACCATTTGTCTATAGTACATGATTGCCCTCCAGGGTGCATTCTGTAGTCACAAAAATATTTGTTTATGGCTGTCTTCCATATCACACTTTGGTCTTTGCTTCTTCTGTTAATGTGCCATTGTCATCTTATAGATTTGCTAGAATTAATTGCTTTCTCTGTCTAATCCATCTCACATACTGCTGTCAAATTAATCTTCCCAAAGCACAGTGTTTATCATGCCACTTCATTATTAAAACACTCATACTCTCACACTTACATGGTGTAATGGAAATCTCATCATATTGGGAATCAGGGGACCCAGGTTCTAATTTCTGCTCTGTTCCAAATTAGATGTAAGGTTTTGAGATATTGATTAGCAAGTCAAGAATAATAGCAATTTACATTTACATTACGCTTTGAAATGTGCAAATATACATTATTTCACTTGAGCTATGCAATAATCAATCAACCAACAAGGATTTATTAAGCATTTACTATGTATCAGGTACTGTGCTAAGCACTGAGGACACAAAGGAAAAATTTAAAAATGACTTGTGCTCTCAAGGAGCTTATGTTCTAATGGAGGCAGGCAACATTTACATAAATTGGTACATACAAAGTTATTATAAAGTATGTGGAAAGGTAGCTGTAGAGGCGAAGATAATAGGCACTGCAGTTTTTATTTTTCCCATTTTATATGGGAGGAAACTGAAGCTGAAAGAAATTAAATATTTTGCCCATTATTCTACCAGGTAAGAGATTGAACTTGTCCCAAGGTCTCGATTCTATCCTCTGCAACATTGTACTTCATCTTCCTGGTCTTTTCTATAAAATGATGAGGTTGTACGAGGTGATTTCAAAGTCTTCTCTTGCCTTTAATGAATTATGAACAACTCCGTCTCATATATAAGGCCCTAAGTTATCTGGTTTCACCTTATCCAGCCGCCTTTCTCCCTCACTAATCTACTGTAACAAGAACCCACACCAAGCGTCAGACTGTTTGGCTTATTAGTAATCCTCTCCAAGCCCGTGTTTATTCCTGTCTCCACGTCATTGGGAGTGCAGCTACCCATATTTGAAGTGCTTTTCTTCCTCATCTCAGCTTATCCCTACTATGCATACCTTTTAAAGAAAGTTTTATTTATGTACTTTGTTTTTATGTTTCAAACATTGACAAATCACCAGATCACATCCACTCAGGAAAGCTTTTTCTATGTATGATTGTTGTTAATTTTGCTGCTAACATGGTTGATTAAGTTTACAATTTTCTTAATATTGCTAATATTAAACCAACCCTGCATTCTTGGTATAAATCCATAATGATATATCATTTTAGCTTCTTTCATAATATTTTATTTCACATTTTTGTATTAATATTCATTAAGGACATAGGTTTTTTAAAACTCTCCTTGATTTATATATCAAGACCATATCCATGCCACAGAAGGAATTTGCTAGGATCTTTTCTTTTGCTATTTTTTTTCAAACAGTTTATATACTATTGGAATTAATTATTTTTTGAATGTTTGATAAAATATGTTTACAAATACATGCAGCCCTGGAATATTTTTTCTTTAGAAGTTCATTTATTGCTTATTCAATTTCTTCCTCCCAAATTTGGTTGTTTGAATTATCTATTTCTTGTTCTGTTAATTTGAGTATTTTATATTTTCATAAAAATTCATTCATTTCATTTAAAGTGTTGGTTTTACTGGTATACAGTTGAACAAAATAACATATAAACCTTGAAGGCCTGGTTGACATCTTTGTGAGTAGCCTAAGACTACTAGTGACCATAGCAGTATCATTCCCCCATGACTTCTTTTACTCTTGTCTGTTCTACAAATGTGAGCTAAATTATAAAATGTGAATGGCAAATAAGTAAGCTCATAAAGGGGATATTTTTTGAACAATAGCCAAATAAGAGTGACTTTTTTTTCAGTGGTGAGGTATCCACTAGCTTTCTCTCAATCTTCTCTCTGTTCTTTCTGACTTTGCTTCTTGCTCCAAACTTGGGAATCAGGATCCACTGCCACTCATAGTCCTAGTACTGTCATTTGGCTCTAGTGGACCTTGGAGGCAGCATGACTCAAGGGAAAGAACATTGGCTCTTGGATTAGAAGACGAGTTCAAATCCTGTCTCTTATGCTTATTCCATGTGTGACCTCAGGCAAGTCACTAAATCTCCATGGGCCTTAGTTTTATCATCGATAAAATGAGGTGGGTTTGTCTTTAGACGGCCTGTGAGGTTCTTTCAGCTCTAAATCTATGTACTATAACTTCTCTACCTTCATCCAAAATCTTTATGGGACTCCTTTGTGATTTTACAATGTTTCACTTCTTTCTGTTCAGTCCTTCCCAGGTCATTTAGATTTTTGCCCTTTCCCTTAGCAGTCAGAGCAGAAAAGACTCTAGCAGATTGGGTCCATATAGGCAGCATTTCCACCTGAGACTTTGGCTCAGTAGTGGCCCCAGTAAGAAATTAATGAGATAGGGAGCTCCTCCCTATGCTGCTCAGTTCTATTCTTATACCTCCTTTCTGAGCAAGGTATAGGATATATGCATATAGGAGGATTATAATTTTCTTTTTATTGGATGCTTTGTCTTTCTTAGTTTTTGTTGTTGTCATATCACATTGTTGATGCATTACTGTATTCATAAGTCATTAAAAGTTCCAGATCTTTCTTAGATGAATTTTTAACTATGTATGCCATTTCCATTCAATATTCTTGAAATTGATTTCTTGAACCCAAGTGTAAGACTTTATATTTATTCCTATCAAAAGTCATCTTATTAGATCCAGCCCAATGTTCTATGCTGTCATAATCTTTGTGAATCCCAATCCTATCATTCATTGACACAACTATCTCTCCCAGCTTTCTGTCATTTTCAAATTTAATAATCATGTCATTTATGCATTTATCTGAATCATTGATGAAAACAGTAAACAACCTTCTGTTCTTCCAAATCTCTGAAATCCTTATTTTTAATAAATCTAATTTTCAACCTACTTCATGATACCTGTCCCTTCCAGGTTCCATATGTTTCCAATCTATTATTCCAGTTCTCATTTTACTTCATTTTATTTACTTTTGATCCTCACTATGGAAAGCGAATCCTGCTATTCTTCTTCTGATGACCTTCTGTCAATTTAGATTTAGGTATCTGCTTAGAATGTGGTAGGAGTTGATTATTAGTTCATGCTAGTTTAAGGTAATTTGACTGTGCCAGTTTAGGACCTATAAATATATGAGTATGAATATATGCGCATATATATATATATATACACACACATATCTATCTATCTGTCTGTCTGTCTGTTTACAAGAAGGCTTTGCCAATTTCTGGACAAGTAGGGACTCCACCATAGAGAAAGAACACTATACTCTATTCTAAGGAGATATGAAAGATACTGAAACTGGGACCTTATCCTAGAAATGAATGAAACACTTTCACTGACTTAAAGCCTAATGCTAAGCTTTAAGAGAATGAGAAGTTCAAAGTGAGTGTCTTTTGAACTGCTGGTTTCTTCTTCATTGGAGATTTTCAGATAGGAGCTAAATGACTACCTTCTGGGTATGTCATAATGGGGGTTCTTACTTGCTTACACTCAAGGGTGGCATACATATTTTGTGATTTTTATGAAGTCAGTGAGGACACAGAGACCTGGATAATCAGGAACTTCAGATTTGGTCAGCACATCTGGAAGCAATGAAGCTACAGTTAGGTAGAGCCTTTTGGGAAGGATGTCATTTCTCTGTAAACCAAAAAATAGAAGCATATGGAATGTGTGAGGGACAGGTTTCATGAAGTATGTGAAAGTTACATTTATTAAAAATAAGGATTTCAGAGATTTCGAAGAACAGAAGGTTGTTTTTACCATTTTTATCAATGATTCAGATAAATGTGTAAATGACATGATTATTAAATTTGAAAATAATGAAAGCTGGGAAAGATAGTTGTGTCAATGAATGATAGGTTTGGTATTCACAAAGATTATGACAGCATAGAAAGAACCTGACTAAAGAATTATTCCATAAGGAACCAAGTTAGGGAAAAGACTCATTACTTCTTACCTGGACTATTTATTTCAAATGACCCTGACCCTGATACTATTCTCACCTCTATGGGGTGAAGAGATCTTTACTTAAATTCAGCCCCATAAGAAAATATGATTCATTTCCTTAAAATTTCATATTATTTCTTTGTTCAAAAATGCCTAATTGCTGTCTTAGGTTTGCAGAATGACTTCTGAAGGTCTTCAGTGTATTAGGGATCTTGTTTTGACCCTTGATTTTAATATTTAAATATTAAAATACTTAATATTTTATATTGATAAAATGGATAATTATCAAATTTTCATCACAAAATTTGAGAAGAATGGAATAAGGCCTGAAAGACAGGATTTGAAATGATCACTCCTGACTAGAATATTAGGCCAAATGAAATAAGATGAAGTTCAATAGGGATAAGATAAGAAATCTACTTTACAAGTACAAGACAGAGGAAGGCATGACTAGATGATGGCCTATCTATAAAAAACCTGGGGATTTTAGTAGGCTGAAGGATGACTATGGATTAACAGTGAGATTTGACAGCCAATAAAGCTAAAACAACTTTAGCCTATGTGAAGAAAAATGTAGTGTCTAGAACTAAGCAGATGATAGTTCAGCTGTGCTTTGACCTAGTCAGAGTATTAAGGAAGGACATTGCTAGACTAGAGAAAGACCAGAGATGAAATTACTAGGATAAAGAAGAACCTTGTATTCATTACTTATGAGGAGAGGTTGAAGGAAATGGGGAGATTTAGTCCAGTGAAGAAAAGACTCATGGGAGGCAAGTTTTGTTGTCTTTTTTTTTTCCAATTGTGTCCAACTCTTTGTAACCCGATCTGGAGTTTTCTTTGCAAACTTAGAGTGGTTTGCCATTTCCTTCTCCAGCTCATTTGACAGATGAGGAAACTGAGGCAAATAGGATTAAGTGACATACTCAGGCTTACATAAGTAGGAAGTGTCTGAGGGCAAATTAGAACTCAGGTTTTTCTGACTCTAGGCCCTTTACTCTATCCACTGTATCATCTAGCTACCACAGAAGACAAAGACAGCTGCCTTAAGTATTTGTAGGACCATCAGTTCAAAGAATGATTCGACTTATTCTGCTTGGAACCAAAAGGAAGAAGTAGGAACAGTGGATAGAAGTTGGAAAGATGCAGACTCAGGCTTGATATAAAGAAAAACTTCCTGTCAATTAGAGCTGTGCACACTTGTAGTGGATCATTTTAGGAAAGAATATCCCTCAATAGAAGCCTTTGAAAAAGGCTCAATGACAACTTGTCAGATATGTTATAAAAGGGATTTTTTGTTCATGAGTGGGTTGGATTAGATCACCTGCAAGGGATCTTCTAACTCTGATGATTTTTTGATTGTGTTGTACCACTCTAAAGCTTCTCATTCAAGGCCTTCTGTAATCCATTCCAAGCTACCTTTTCTGGCTTTATCTCCCATTACTCTTCAATATGAAATCTCCACTTGAAATAAATTAGTTTACTCACTGTCACTTGAGTACACTTCACACTTTCCTCTCTTTCCTCATCTTTACTTATGCTATTCACTCAACTAGGAATAATCTCCTTCCAATTTTGCTTATTGAAATCTTATGTATTCTTAAAGGGCCAAATCAGAACCCACCTCCTCCAGAAGCCTTTTTTAATTAGTGATCTCTTACTACTCTGAAGCTCTGTAGCTTTTATGGTATATATAACATATTCATGGGGCACCTATAATACCAAGTGGTATTATAACAGTTTTTGTACATGCCTTATTTATCCTACTGGAATGTAACCTCCTGAAGGCAGTAACAATGTCTTGTATTTCTCCCACAAAGTCTAACACATACTAAGTATTCAGTAATTATTCTCTGAATGAATGCATAACTAATTGCTACATAGTTAATATTTTAATTAGGAAGTGCTTATATTGGAACTGAGATTTTTTTATCACATGAATTCTATAGTTATTGGTTTGCTTTCCTCTTAATAAAAATGTTTGCTTCATAGAAGCCAGTCAGCTTTCAAGTAGAAGAGGTGAAACTCAGTAGTGGTTGGGTTGTTTAGTGAATAGACTTTTGAAGGTTTTTGGATGAGGCCTTCACCCAGTAGAATATATCACCCTTAGAAGGAAATCTAGGCCATTCATGCTTCTCTGACACAAAGATTACATGTATGTGAAATATTTAAAACTTGATTCAATTCAACAAACATTAAACGCTTATGTACAAATCACTGTGTTGGGGGAGGGAGAATACAAAGACAAAAAAAAGTGGACCTCACCCTGAAGGAGCCTATATTCTATTCTGGGGGAATAGATGAAATAACATTCAGCTTAACCCTTACCCTAACCTTCTGACTCTATCAAATATCTTTTGATGTTCACACAAACTTCAAACTTTATGTAAATGAGGAAAAACATAATAACTCTTTTAAGGCCTATCATACTGCTCCTTTTTTACAAGATTAACATCTGAGTACTTTCTGTGAAGGTTAGATAGGGATTAAAAAATCTCAAGAAAGAAAATTCCACTAGAATCTTTGAATGAAATGCACTTATTTTATGAAAAACTACTAATTATCATACCTCTAAGGAACCTCTAATGTCAGATTTGTTGAAAAAAAATATTGACTCATCAAGGAAAATTTATGAATCAATTTGAATAATGTGTATCATTATTAGTTTTCCTAAACCAATTGATTGCTTTCTTCTTTGAATTTATGGCATAGAATCATGGAACTTTAAATGTAGAAGGGACCCTAAAGATTATTCCAACTCCTTCATTTTATAGATAATGAAATTGAGACCCAGAGAGGATAAGTGATTTGACCACGATCACACAGTGGTGAGTGGTAGACTTTGGACTAGGCCCATTGTCTCTCTTTGGGCATTATTGAATCCTGCCTTATAACAAGTCAGATTGTCTTACATTGTTATTCAATTTTCTTATAATGATTTTCTTTAAAAATTGTTTGTGTCTTATGGGAAAAGGACCTATATGTACAAAAATATTCATAGCAGCTCTTTTTGTGGTGGCAAAGAATTGGAAATTGAGAGGATACCCATCAATTGGGGAATGGCTGAGCAAGTTGTGGTACATGAATGTGATAGAATACTATTGTGCTATAAGAAATGATGAACAGGCTGACTTCAGAAAAACCTGGAAAGACTTGTATGGTCTGATGCTGAGTGAAGTAAGCAGAACCAAGAGAACGTTGTACACAATAACAGCCACGTTGTATGATGACTAATATTGATAAACTTAACCTTTCCTGGCAATACAAGTATCTAAGATATCTCCAGAGGCCTTGTGATGGAAAATGCTATCCACATCCAAAGAAAGAACTATGGAAGTTGAATTGCTATTTTTTTTCTCTTCTGTTGAGTTTTGTTTCCTCTTTCTGATGATTCCTCCTATTGGTTTTAATTTTTACTTACAACATCACTAATGTGAAAATATGTTTAATATGAATGTAAATGTATAGCCTATATCAGATTGTGCACAGTCTTGGGGAGGGTGGTGGGGAAGAAGGGGGAGAAAAATTTAAAACTCAAAAGCATATGGAAATGATTATTGATAAATCAAAATAAATTAATCAAAAAAATTGTTTGTTTCTTGTTTTTCCAACTAGGGTGTAAGCAAGCTTCTTTAGAAAATCAGGGAAAATGCACACACACCCACACACACACCCACACACCCACACACACACATACGCACGCACTATCTTACATAGTACCTTACCCATTGCAGGTGCTCAAGAAATATACTTGTTAATTGCTATTACCTATTGGTATTCAGGTGCAGGATCTTAAACGACTGAAAATAGCAGTTTAGGCTTTAGTTAGTTGGAGAAGTAATAGCTAATGCTTAATTATTAATGATAGAATCATGGAATTGGAAGACAAACTTAAGAATCATCTCACAGATATGTAAATTGAGGTCAAGAAGTTAAGTGATTTGCACAAATCTTGATGGACCAGAAAGGAAGATAAATCAAGGGAAAAGATCCCAGGAGGCAGGAAGTCATAACATGATGGTCAAGTCAGGTCATATGCTCATAATCATATTCCTTTTTGAGAGGGCCTGATATTGCTCCTTAGCTTATTTATAACAATATCTTACCTTCTGCATTCCAAGCTCTGCAAACCCTCAACATCAACAGAGTTGTTTTCCATTTTCCAAGGATGGAGTCTCTTTTAAATTGGAGTTAGGAGGGCACTTTCCCCATTAATAAATGACTTCCTCCCTCAATCCCATTCATAGCACTCATTGGAAACTAGTTTAAAATCAAGGGAGCCATGCCCTATTAATATTAGAAAGTTGTCCCCTTATTAATTGGACTGGAAGAAGTGAGGGGGAAGATGCCCTTTCCTCATTCAAATAGCTAGTTTTAAATTATAATATGGCAAAGAATGGCTGTAATGAGAAAATGTAATAGTTCTGCCCCCATCCCCAAGATGCTGTGTTGAGATCTATTATTATTATTAATATTTCAATGAAAGCAATATCTAAGCAACCTAGTAGACAAGCTAAGACTTGCAAAACCTGACCTTGGATAGCTCACATTGCTACAATTTGTTCCTTTCTTGTTTCAGTTTTCTCATCTGCATAATGAGGGAGTTGGGTTTTATGAACTCTAAGACCATTTCTAGGTTTAAGATTTTGTAATTGTGTGAGCAGACTAAGAATTAGATTTCAGATGTCTTTTTACTTGACTTTCTATTACAACTTGACGTATCTATGGCATTAATAGTAATAGGTAGCAAAGAAACTAGAATGGTTGTCTTGCGTCCAGACTGTAATTTTGGCCAGTAGTTTTGACCTTATCCTTTTCACTTGAGCAGTTAGCAAAAGGTAAATTTACACTTTTATTTCACTTTCTTTTCTCTTCCCATTGTACAGTGGAAGTGTTCATGCGTTACCAAAAGAAGCTGTGAGAGAAGTGGAGGGGAAGAAGAAGAGGAATTGAATAAGTCACAAACTGAATAATCAACCCATGAAGAAGAGCTGTCTGTTCTTTAAAGTGAGTTGATGCATTTCTGTTTCCCTAAAGTATATTGTATCGGATAGAAATTAATGTAGTATTAACATCAACTAATAAAATGTTTTTATTTTTTGCTATTAAATAAAAAATTGTACAATGTGAACGTGAGAATAACATGAGACAATAAAAACCACATACACATGTAAAATAAAACATTTTTACCTGTGCTAACCAGCAGCTTTTCTCTCTCTGTTCAAAGATTAAAGAGCATCTATGTGAGAGATATTTTTGTCACTCAAATTTTCTTCATATGCTTTATTAAAAATTAGATTAGGGAGAATGATACATTTCAAGAGTGGTCTCCATGAACACCACAGAGTATTTGGAACTATTTCCCCACCCCAAATTTAAGATTAAATATGGTAAGATTAAATCTAATCAAATTAGCCATCCATTCATTCCATCTAAAGTACATATTATGTGCAAGGCACTGGGAATACAAAGACAAAAATGAAACCTTTTTTTTTCCTTCTCAAGGACCTTATATTTTGCTTCAGACAACATTTTGGGAATAGGGGATACCCTGCAAAGTAATACAGACAAGAGACAGAATGTCTCCAGGGAACAGCAAGTGGGTCTGTTTGACTGGAACAAGGTGTGAGTAGGGGACTAATGGGTGGTTAGCCTGCAAAGATAGTTTCATGGGGATCCTTGTAAATAAAATGATAACCTTTAAATCATATATATATATATATGAAGCCTAAGGAGATGATTATGTGAGATACCTTTTAAATGATAGATATATGAAGCCTAGAGAAATAACGTAGGCCTTATTTCTCTTCCTGAACACAGGATCCATAATCTCAAAATATATAGATCCATGTAATCCTTGAATGATTTATTAAGCAGAATTAACACACAGATCTGACTATCCCCAGCTTCCAGTTCAAAATGATTCAGTGATTCCCTATTGCTTCTTTGTAAAAAAAAAAAAACAAAAACAAAACGAACTCTGTTTGACATTTAGTATTATTCTCAAATGATAATAGGGATATTCCCTTTTTTAAAAGTGTTCATATTCTTTAACAATTTATCTACTGGGAAATGGCTCTTTTGGTTGTATGCTGGTATCAATTTTCATATATATTTTATATCTTGGACTTTAATTTGTAGTATTTGATGCAAAATTTGCACTTTATATTTTGTCTTTTTAATTTACCTTCACTGATTTTATTTATGCAAAAGTTTTTAAATATGGTGTTTTCAGAATGGATGATTTTGTTCTGTATGATCTCCATTATATCTTGTTTGGTTAAAGATCATTCCTTTTATATGTGTGTTGCATATCAACTTTGTTTCTTATGCAATAAGACAGCAACAACAATAGATAACATTTATATATCATTATAAGGTTTGCAAAGTGCTTTACATGTTATTTCATTTGATCCTTACAACAACTCTGCGAGGCAGGTATTACTATCATTCCAACTTTATAGATGAAGAAAATGATACTGAGAAAGTTTAGATGACATGTCCAGGATAACACTTTGACTTTGTTCCAATATTTCTTGTTATCTCATCAACTCACTGAGTTCCGTTTTTGCCATTTTGTTTTTCAGGATGTCCACTACTTGGGTAATGTTTTCTACTTTTGAGGTCTTTATTCATTTTTAAAATTTAAAAAAGTTTTTAAACTCTTTCTTCATTTATTTTGTCTACTCTTAGAGTACCTGTGGTTGACCTAACATTTTTTTCTGGAGTTCTATTTTACACATTAGAACGTTATTTCCTTTCTCCAGATTTTAGCAGAACAGTCACCAATCTTCATTGGTAAAGGATATTTCCTCACAGGGAATTATCTACATTGATTATATCACAGTTCTGCATAAAAAAGAAATTACAAGATAGAACAAATTAACCTTTGGTGGCTCTTTTCAGATAAGGTGTATCCCCACACATATCAAAATCATTGAGATGAAATGACACAAATGACCATAGAGAGAATTTTCTTCAATGAACCACTGAGCATTGATTAAAGTGTTAAATAGAAACACGGATGTATATTTACCAAAGGTGTTTGCCAGTGTGATCATTCATATTTTGTATGAAATCTAAGTAAATGGATGATTCACTGTTTATAGTGCAGTTGTCTAGATGCTCTTATTTATAAATGAATCATATTAATTATATTGAACCCCCAAACAATATTAAGTACTCAGTAATGTTCAAGGAAGTAGTCTAACCATCTCAGAAGTTCCCAAAGTGGGTGATACTATCCCCTGGGCAGCACTGGAACAATGGGGGTGCAGTAGTAGCCTCAGGTGCAATTGGGGGTCACTGAATAAAAAAGTAAGCATAAGGAAAGAAGAGAAAATAAGAAAATTTTGAAAAGTGTTCATACATATTTCATCTATTGTGTAACAGTCATAGTGATTACATTATTTTTCAAAAAAACACAAAATGCAAGTTATAACTGGTCAGTAGTCAAATACACTGAAGGTATTAAAGCAAATGTTGGCAGGTTGTTGGGAAGTCCAGCATGCATTGACTGGAATATGTGTGTGTAATGACTTGTTTACAATACAATACTATACAGTTAAATGATGCAATATTGTGTTACCAAATTTCAATGCACAAAAAAACCACAAATTTACAATGAGTTATTAAATTTAAGATGCATCATTTTCTTTTTTTAAAAAATTTATTTATTTATTTTTAGTTTTCAACATTCACTTCCATAAGCTTTTGAGTTCCAAATTTTCTACCCATCTCTCCCCTCCTCTCAGCCCAAGACAGTATGCAATTTGGTATAGGCTCTACACATACATTCATATTGAACCTATATTCACATTAGTCGTGTTGTAAAGAAGAACCAGAACCAGTGGGTGAAACCACGAGAAAGAAGAAACAAAAAAAGAAAAAAAAGAGGGGGAGAAAATAACATGCTTCAATATGCATTCAGACTCCACTGTTCTTTCTCTGGATGTGGACAACATTTTCCATCTGGTGTCCTTTGGAGTTCCTGGATCCATACATTGCTAAGAAGAGATACATCTATCAAAGTTAATCATCACGTAGTGTGGCTGTTACTGTGCACAATGTTCTCCTGGTTCTGCTCACTCCACTCAGCATCAGTTCATACAAGTCTTTCCAGGTTTTTCTGAAGTCTGACTGCTCATCATTTCTTATAGCAATATAGTATTCCATTACATTCATATTCCACAACTTGTTCAGCCATTCCCCAACTGATGGGCACACCCTCAATTTCCAATTCTTTGTTACCACAGAAAGAGCTGCTATAAATATTTTTGTGCATGTGGGTCCTTTTCCCATTTGCATGATCTCTTTGGGATACAGACCTAGAAGTAGTATTGCTGGGTCAAAGGATATGCACAGTTTTATAGCCCTTTGGGGATAGTTTCAAATTGCTCTCCAGCATGGTTGGATCAATTCAAAGATGTGTCATTTAAAAATATTTTATATATTTTTTGAAATGATGCAAATTTCAAAAAAAAAATTAATGGGTTAAAGAAAGTAGATTTTCAGGGGGCAGTGAGTAATTTTTAAAAGGGGGCTGTAGGCCAAATAAGTTTGAGAACCTCTGATCTACAGTAAGAAAAATTAAGAAAATTAAACATATTACCTAAACCATGACAAATGACTACTAGGGCAGTTCCTTGAACTTTCCCCCAATTAAACATAATAAAAAAATGGTCAGTCCTAGAATTTTTTAGCTTTTGGATTTCTTCCTTTTCTACCTGGTGAACAGAGACCTTGAGTCTTGTAAAGATATTTCACAGCATCCAATGCATTGGAAATTTTGCAATAGTCCCCTACAGCTGATATCCCCCAAATCATCAGAAGCTGAGATGCATGTAAGGAGGAATATTTGGAGAGAGGAAGAAAGAAGATAAAAATGGGACAGAAATTCCCCTTAGCCCTTGCATAAAAAATATGATCATTTAAATAATAATGTTATATAATAGTAGGATGATGATTAAAACCCCTAGCCAACTGTCTTCTGACTCCACTACTGTACTTAAATGGCAGTGGGACCCTTAAAAGAAATATGAGAGTTTGGAGGGTGAGTCGAGGCAGGACAGGAAATGGGTTCTATTTGGGACATATGAAGTTTTAGATGCCTATAATACCGTGTGGAAAGCATTGATATTGGGGTCAGAGGACCTGGCCTTAAACTTCACCTCTGATGCTTGTTACTATGTGACTTTGGGTAAGTCACTTAACCTTCCCGAACCCCATTTTATTCAATTGTGAAGTGATGGGGTTGAACTACATGATTTCTGAGGCCTCTTCCAGCTCTAGATCCATGATCTTATAAACTTAAGAGACATTTGGTTGCAGAAGACCAGCAGGCAGTTAACTATTTGAAGATGGAGCTCAGGACAAAAATTACGGTTAGATGTGTTGATTTGAGATTAATATGCATAGAGATAATAATTGGACCAGCAAGTACTGATGAAATCACCAAGACAAGGAGTGTATATCAAGCAAGGAATAGGACTCAATGTAGAACCACAACATTTTGGCATTTGTACCCTTTTCTCCACTCATATAGTTATGACATTAGTTTTAGTCCTCATCTTCTTTCTCCTGTACTATTAACATAATCTCCTAATTGGCCTCCACCTCCAATCCATCCTCTATGCAGCTGCCATAACCTTCTTAAAGCATTGTTGTGACAATGCCACTCCCCTCACTCAAAAATATTTATGGTTCTCTGTTGCCTAGAGGATAAAATACAAACTCTTCAGGTTCACAATTAAAGTGCTTTTTAGTCCCTAGCCTTCCATCCAAGCTTATTTTACATCACTCTCCTTGAAGTACTTTTTGTAACAGCCAAATTAGCCTATAGGCTATTTCTTGAACTTGGTGTTCCATCTCTTGCCCTTTTCCTTTGTACAGACTCATTCCCCTGCCTGGAATACACCTCCTCCTCAAGTCTACTTCTTATAATCCTTAGCTCCTTTCAAGACTCTACTCAGGTACTAACTGCTTTGTGAAGCCTTTACTGATCCTTCTAGATGTTAATGTCTTTCTTAAATGATCTTATATTTATTTACACGTGTACCTATTACACAAATTTCCCCTGTGGGGATCTAAACATTTTGGGGACAGGGATTGTTTTTTTATATTGCCTTTAGTGTCCAGTACTGTGTCTTTCACAAAGTAGGTGCTTAACAAATGCCCGCTGAATAAATGAATGATTGATAGGGGACATTTGTGTCATGCTAACACCCAACAGGTTCCAAAGCTCTTTCACATACTTTTATCTCATTTGTTCCTTGTAATAACCCTCTGAGTTAGCAGAGTCCTTTCTTCAAGATTGAAATCTAAACCAATAAACAGAGCACAGTAACATAAATGATAAATGAAAAAACCCAAGTGCACTATGCTACCCATCAATGTCAAGTTTATTAGGAGTCATAGAAAGATTTGTTCTGTTGTGTTATACTTTCACTATGGCCCTGCTTCCTTTCTGAACTCTTGTGTTTTTTGTCTGTATGATTGCTAACTTAAGATGAAAACACTTAGAAACTGATCTACCACCTAATGAGCACCGTGTTAAGACCAAATAGTTGGCATGAAAGTAGCCAGAGAAGCCAGTCTTCCATGATACTCTCTTCACAATTTGGTTCTGTAATACTATACTCTTGAGGTTTTGCCTTCTGTGTCTCTCTGACCCTTGCTTCTCAATATCCTAAAATTAGTGTGGCTCCTGTAAGGGTGGAAAAGGGAGATGAGTGAGAATTATTGTTGCTCATCATTCTCAAGGAGGACCAAAATGGCACCACTATGTTTTCACAGTGTGTCCGACTGTGGCTGATCAGACCAACAGGGGCTCGGAATGCTCTATCTACCACAAGTCTGGAACAAATAGTTTATATGAACGTTTGGGCTGGGTTCTCTAAATTTGTGCATCTTGCATTTCTTTTGAGATACTTCAATTCTGCTTTGCTCATAAAGCATAGCACCTTCTCTGATGTGGGCACGCCATGCTGGGAGGTCCTTTGCCAGTGTCTCCCATGTCAAGCAGTCAATTCCAAGGTTCTTAAAAGAGACCTTGAGAGTGGCTTTGTATCACTTTTTTTCTGACTACCATGTGAGTGCTTGGCCTTATGTGAGTTCTCCATAAAATAGTCTTTTAAGCAAGTGTATGTTTGGCATTCAAACAACGTGGCCAGCCCATTGGAGTTATGCTCTCTGCAGTAGAGTTCAAATGCTTGGCAGTTTAGTTTGAGAAAGGGCCTCAGTGTTTGATAGCTTATCCTATCAGGTGATCTTCAGAATCTTCCTAAGACAATTCAAATGGAAGCAATTCAGTTTCCTGGCATAGCACTGGTATACTGCCCAGGTTTCACTGGCATACAACAATGAGGTCAGCACAATGGCTTTGTAGAATTTCACTTTGGTAGTCAGTCTAACACCTCTTTTCTGCCACACTGAGCTATTTCTGGCAATGCATGTGTCAACCTCATTATCAATGTGTACATCCCTGGAAAGTATACTGCCAAGGAAAGCGAACTTATCCACAGTATTCCAAACTTCATTTGCTATAGCTGATGGTTCCATGTATGGATGGTGTGGTGCTGGCTGATGGAGTACCTGTGTTTTCTTGATATTAATTGTTAGGCCAAAATTAGCACTAGCAGCAGAGTATCAATCCAGTCTATGTTACATCTCAGCATCTGAGGCTGCAGTGGGTGCACAATCATCTTCAAACAAAAAATCATGCATGAACACTCCCTCAAATCTGGTGTTGGCTTGTAGCCTTTTCAAGTTAAATAATTTACTATCAGTGCAATAGCTGACCTTGATTGATTGAGGATGTGTTCATGCTCATTGAAGGCATTTGGCAACATGTTTGAAAACATTATGCTAAAAAAGCATGGGAGCAAGCACACAGCCTTGTTTCACTCCTTTGGTGAAGGAGAAAGTGTGAGAGCATTGTCCATTTTCCAGAATCCAGGCAAGCAGGTCATCATGAAATTGACATAAAATACTGATTAACTTCTCCAGGCAGCAAAATTTTGATGTAATTTCCCATAAACCTTCACCAATGACAGTATCAAAGGCCTCGGTGAACTTGACAAATGTTGTGTACAAACCTTTATTCTGCTCTTGACATTTCTTCTGGAGTTGTTGGGTAGCAAATACCATATTGACCATTGCTTGGTCCTTTCTGAAGCCACACTGCCCATCATCCAGGTGAAGGATCAGCCTATTAAGGAAGACTCTAGCAAGAATCTTGCCAGCAATGACTAAGAGAGACCCCCCTGTGATTGTCACAGGACAGTTTATTTTCCTTTACCTTCTAGAGATAGACAATGGAGATATCCTTGAACTCCTGGGGGATAACCTCCTCTTGCCACATGACCTAAAAAATTTCAGTCAGCCTTTGTATAAGCAATGGACCACCTCCCCCCACCTTGTAAATCTCAGCTGGAATAGAATCAGCACCAGGTGCTTTGTAACAGGAGAGGAGCCGAATGGGCACTCAGAACCTCTTCTTCAGTTGGAAATTTGTCTAGAGAGGGATAGACTTCAACCTGAGATACACAGTCAATGGCTTCAGCATTGACTGATGACAGTTTGTTGAGAACTCTATGGAAGTGTTCAACTCATCTCTCCAGGATCATGTCCTTATCACTAATCAATGTGGCTTCATCAGAACTGAGTAGTTGAGATACACTATGTCTTTGGCCCATAAATAGCCTTCAGGGCATCATAAAAGCACTTTGAATTATTATTATCAGTGTAAAACTGAATTTCATTTGCCTTCTTACTGAGCCAAGAATCCTGCATCTCTCTAAGCTTTGCTTGTACTTTACTTTTGGTGGGGTTAAATGCTGCCTTCTTAGAGATGGAGGAACTATCTTGTTGGTAAATCCTGTAAAATCTTCATTTTTCATTTAGCAGCTTCTGAATTTCCCCATCATTTTCATCAAGCCAGTCTTGATGTTTGCGAGTGTTCTGTTCCAGATGAGCAAATGCAGTGCTGCACACCAAATCTCTGAAAGCTGCCCACTCCTTTTCTGCTCCACTGTTGCCAACCATGTGTTGGCTCAACTTTCCCTCCAAGTTACTAATGAACTATTTCCACTCAGAGAAGTGCTCTAATCTGTTGACATTAAGTCTTCTGGGAGTCATTTTGCCTTGAGGCCACCATTTTTGATGAATGTGAATATTTAGCTTGGAGAGGATGAGTTTGTAATCAGTCCACACGTTGCCTTTGTCACTCTCATATCCTGCCGGTCTCTTCTCCTTATGATCCCGTAGTCTGTTAAATGGCAATGTTTGTTGCAAGGGTACATCCATGAAGTTTTATTGCATTTAGGTAAATGGAAGACAGCGTTGATGATGAGAAGGTCATGAGATGCACAAGTCTTCAGAAGTTAGTCACCATTGCTGTTGCTGTTTCCAACTCCATTCCTCCAGAGGACTCCCTGCCATGTATGGTAGTCTGAGCTTACTCGAGCATTAAAGTCACCCAGATTTATAAGCTTGTCCTCTTTTGGCACATTGATGATAAGGGTCTCCAGGTCTTCACAACATTTTTCTTTGACTTCATCAAGATTCATCATAATGGGAGCATAGGCACTGATGATGGTGGCATGGCATTTTCCTGTAAATAGCAGTCATATTGTCATGAGCGTGTTATTAACTCCTCTTGGTAGGCCTACAAGCTTGTTGATTAGATTAATTTTGATTAGAAAACTTATGCCAGCTTCACATCATTCTCCTTCACTGCACCCACTCCAGAAAAACATGTATCCAACTCTGACTTCAGTAAGCTGGCTTTTATTTGCCAGCCTTGTTTCACTCAGGGCTGCTATTTGAATGTGATAATTTCTGAGTTCTCTTGCAACAAGAGTTGTTTATCTTTCAAGTCTACTGGATTTTGTGTTGTCTATAAGTGTGTGAACATTCCATGTACTGATGGTGAGTGGAAGTTTTTGTACATTTTTGGGTGTGTTTCAACCGCGGGGTGTGATGTTCCATCTGTTGTGGTAAACAGGCCAGGGTTGGGTAAGCAGACAATTTTTAGGGTACCTTTTATAGCACCTTCTTCATATCAGGTAGTGAGCAGTGTGGTCCTTAAAAGGCTGCTCAGGCTCCCAGGGGGCTGCCAAATCTCACTGCTGTTTTCAGTGAGAAGATGATCCTATGGCTTGGGCTGCCTGGGTGCAGGGTTGTGACTATAGCTACCAGTGTATTCACACCTGCTATTTCGTTACTTGCCTGTCACCAGAGGACTTTGTAGGTAAAAATGGTAAAATGGTATGGGTAATAAATGAGAGAGATAGTATTGGAAGAATTAATACCACACTTAGGCACAGGAATTGTTGGGAACTCCCCATTGCCTACCAAATAAAGCATAAATGTCATTTCAGAATATGAACAGGAAAACTTCCTGCCTTTTTCTTACCTTGCCAGACTTCTCATACTGTTCTCCTTAATTCATTCTTTACTACATCCAAATTGGGCTGTACTCCTTTGTTTGTTTTTATTCTGTTCTCTCCAGTTTACTTGTCTTTGCTTTCTTCTCATATTGACCACCTCAATTATGGAGTCTTTAATCACAACTGGTAAAAGGAATGACTCCGTCTTCGAGTTTCCCAAAATACTTTGCCTACACATGTCTTACACACTTCTCATCTATGTGCTCTATTGAAGTTCTTTGTAATATATGGGTAGTGGAAAGAACAATGAATTTCATGTTAGTCATCATGTGTTCAAGTGCAGACTAACATTTCCAAACTTCAAGGCCAGTAATGGTTTTTGACTAAGCTGTTTAGATATAGGGATGGCTTGGGGGTTGGAACCATATTTCAGGGAAGAAAAATATTACTTAATTATCTAATAATCTATTCCAAATATTTTTTTTTCTGCTGAGTAAACGTACCTAGACTGATTGACCCATTTCACCAAATTATTTGTCATCTAGGAGTATTTGCATTAGTTCCAAATTTCAGGAGTTTTCATATTGCTGTTTTAATGTAGGATTACTTTTCCAATGATGCTGCAAGATTTTATTTTAGTGAAAGGAAGTTAATATATGTCATTATTTGCATATCTTGGTTACCTTGACATTATATTAAAACTTAGCTGTAAAAGAACTTACTTGAATTGGACTGAAAGACTGCAGATAAATTATCCTCTGTACAGGGCTTAGTGTGATTTTACCTCTAATTATCATGACTAGTTAGGAAGTTTTCTTTTCACTAGTTGCTATGACTGTGACTTATGAGGACCTTCATCTTATTATTAGGGTGAGCACTCACTTTTTTGCTCTATGTGGCTCTAAATCTATGAAAAACTTTAGAAATACTAGATGAAAATGAAATTTGGAAGGAGCAAATAATAATAATATTATTAATAATAATAAATCACTTTGTATTTGATATGCATGAAATATTGTTAGAGGCAACCAAGAGAGATATGCTATTAAAGTGGACAAAGTAATGAGGTGTACACAAATTGAGAGTTGTTGGCAATGTGTAGAGTGAGATAATACTAGATTTGGAATTGAAACACCTGGATTTGATCTTGATTCTTCCAACTACTAAAATCGTTTAACCATGGGAAAGCTACTTCCTGTTTCAGGGCTCTACTTTCTGTATCTGTAAAATGAGGAGGCTGGATCAGATAGCATATAAGATACCTTCTAATTCTAAATTCTATGACCTTTGAACAGGAGCTAAGACTTTTTAAAGCAAGAGTTAAAAATGTTTAATTGGTTTTCCTTTCCTTTCAGGCCAATCTCACAAAATCTGAGACTGACTTTGAGAAGTCACAGTCCATTCTTTTGCTTCCCAGCAACATTGTACTTAGTCTATCCTACACCAATAAATAGGATATTTGTGCAGGGGGTTTCAAAAAGTCTTTAAGTAGCTTGTTCTATATCTTAATCAAAAGTTAAGAAGTCTTCTTCATGGCTTAATCTGCTGTGACAATCCTTATTGAAAATGTAAAGTGCTTGGACATCATTATCAAAATTTATAGCAAATAGACTTATATTTTCATAAAATCTTTAAATATTGAGTAGTTCATTGACTTTTTTTTTTTATTCAGAGATAAGGTTTATTGTGTCACCAATAGAATTGGGTGGGATTTTAAGAATCCCCACATCTGATGAGGATTGGACTGATATTTTTATACAGAAAAAGACTGTGAGAAAATCTGGATGGGACCAAGGAGTGGCAAGTAGTCTGGGGTGGTCTGGAGGTAATGAGAAAGGGGCTTGGATGGGATTAAAGAGTGTCTAGTAAGCTGATTATGTAATCAAGGTGGGCTGGGGTGGGCCAGATACCTCAGGTCAATGGCAGGAACTTGGTTGCTGAAATTTGTGGGAAAGTTCAAGGTCTTTTAGGGGTCCATCATTAGTGCCCCATCATTCCCCCCTCAAACAAATGGCATTCAAAATCTTTTGGGGTAAGGGGTGAATGTCTTGGCTTCTGAAACTGCTTCCTATTGGCAAGGGGTGTAGAACTGTCCCTGCCTGGAGGGGGTCCCAGAGAGAAGTTTAACTGCAACTGAGCATAGGTTGCACCCAGGGGACGATGGGTGGACATGGGCTGGTACTCTTTGTTTGCTACCAATTGTAGGTGAATGGCCTGTAGTCTGGAAGACAAAAATCTGGTCTTGACTGGAGAAGAGCTTGAGGAGATCAGGCAGGTTTCCTGGTCAGAGAATCAAAATATGTTGTGGTCTAGGGGTGCTAGGAACCCCAAAATACAAAGCAAGTCTGCTTTGAAAGAATTCGACCACTCGAGCTTTCTTTTAGTCCAAGTAGCAAGTTTATTAAGATTCTGGTTGGGTGGGCAAGATTCCTAGTGAGTCTGAAGCATTTGTGATGCCAATACATACAGGCAGGATTTTAAGAATCTGCCAGTTCATTGACTTATAATATGTTGCATAGTGCTTGGCTCCACGACTTGCATAAAGGCAACTCTGTAATTTATTTTCACAGTCAAGTTGAGTTATTTGACATTGTAGTATAGTGGATAGTTACTGAACTTGGGGTCAGAACAACATAGGCTTGAATTCCACAGCTCTGGTGCTTTGCTCAAATCACTTAATTTATTTGAGCTTTAGTTACCTCAACTGTAAAACGGGGATAATAGCAGGGTTGCGATTTCATGATGTATTGTGGAGGAGCTGTCTCAAAGAATTCAGAGTCAGACCACCTCTAATACAAGTATAGGCATTTATTAAGATTGATGCCTCTCATGAAGTGGGCTAAGTTCCAAGAGGAACCAGCAACTTTGCTGAAAGCAAGATAGATTTTTATAGAGTAAATATGCAATTATATAACAGGAATTATGAATATTAAAAAGGCAGGAAGGATTTGTTAAGGGAGTAGGTAATAGGGGAGGGGTCCCAGCCTCAGTGGAACTGTGCATGCGATTACCCACAATGCATACAGAAAAACCTATTGGGTATGTATGTATGATAATGATTTTATAATAAGCATCTCTATGTCATAAGTTCACCTAAGGGACAGCTTTTGCAATTACTGCACAGGTGCCTACTTAGGGAAAGTCCCTTCTATTGTTTTGGGGTCCATATCCTTCTTGATCACCTTTGTGGTGCTGCTTTCTGATTGACTGAGTAGTGTGGTCCTGTCTGAGACTAGATGGATGTGGTTGTGGTTGAGACCATGGACACACCTGCTGTTTCTGTGGGAAATACGAAGAATGGGTCTGGGGGTAGTGGCTAGCTAGAGGCAGTGGCTGGGATCTCAACACATAGACACCTCTGCTGTTTCTGTGAGAAATATGAGTTCATGGATACACCTGTTGTTCTAGTGAACAGTGAGTCATATATGAAGAAGTTAGGATATTGAATGGGGGGGCAATGGCTAGGTAGAGGCAGTGGGCCTGCTGTTCAGTGGGGCCTATAAGGAAGTTGGAATATTGGGGCTGGGGGCAGCTTTATTAGGGTTCCATCAACAGCACCTACCTCACAGAGTTGTGAGGATCAAATGCTATAATATACACATTTAGCATAATGTATGTAAAATGTTTTGCAAACTTTCAATACCCACATATATACTCAAATACACATTTTGTATATAAATTATTATTAATACCAGAACTAAGCAGAAGAAAACCTTTTCTGGTAACGGTATAAAGCAGGGCTTCTTAAACTGTCTTCCACTCGTGACCCCTTTTCTGTTTTGCCAGTGTTCCTTGTTGCTTGATCTGCGGGCATGTGCAGTGCAAAGTGTACATGCTTTGTGTTTAGGACCAAGGCTGCAGCGAAGTTTCATGACGCAACATGGACAAGCACTGCCAAAAACACCTCGAATTCATTATGCATTTGATTTGGAATTCATTTTTGGTCATTATGTGTTCAGAAACCTTCTACAGTTGACAAATTTTTCGTGATCCCATATGTGGTCATGACTCACAGTTTAAGAAGTTCTGGAAAGGATAAATTTCAGGAGGGATGAGAATGTAGGAGAGAACTGTAAGAAAGCTTATATGCATGGATGGTGATGAGGACCTTTACTGAGGTGGTGGCAGTGGGAATAAATAAGAAAGGACAGACTGAAAGATGTTGTGGAGGTGGATTGAATAGGACTTGGTGGCTGACTAGATATGAGGTGAAGGAGAAAAGAGACTCAAAGATAACTCAATGTTTCATTCACCATCTGTAAAATGGGGAGAGTTGGACTACATGGTCTTTTAAGGTGTATTCTGGCTCTTAAATGGAAATTAATGAGATTTCCAACGGAGCAAGCAGAGAGAAGAGAAGAGGATTAAGTACGCATATTTGGGGATTACCTGCAAGGGAATAAGGTTATAGATTTAGAACTACAAGGGACCTCTGGGGCTATATAGATATACCTCTGCATTTTTCAGATGAGGAAACTGAGGCCCACAGAGGTTAAGTGATTATGGAAATAGTAATCACCAGAAAGAGTTTTAATTCTAGTCCTCTGACATCAGAGTAAGTGCTATTTCCATTGTACCAGGAGGAGTCATTGGAAGAGCCAAAGCCGGAGTGGCTAGAGAAGTAGGAGAAATGGGAGTACTCTGCTTTTGAGGACAAGGGAGAAGAGTGGATCCAGCTGCACAAGGTGGCCAATAGTGCTAAAAGCTACGAAGAGGTCAAGGAATACGAATGAAGTCTGAAAAATAGGCATTGCACTTGGCAATTAGATCACTGTTAACCATAAAATGAGAAGTTTCATTAGAGTGGTCAAGGCGAATGATGGAATAAAATGGACTGAGGAGCAATCAGGGAAGGAAGTTGAAGTATTGAGTGTTGATGGTTTTGTCAAGTCAACAAAAATTCATTAAGCATTTACTGTAAGTCAACAATCATTTATTAAGCACTTACTGTATGGTAAGCATTTGTCAAGAAATTAAGCAGTGAAGGAGAGGAGAGGGATGATTTGACATATGGATACAACAGATGATTCAAAGGGATGTTTGTTCATTGCTATTGTTTTTGGAGGAGGAGGCCTGGGCATGTTTGTGGGCAGACAGAAATGACTTAAAGGAGAGAATGAAGGCATAAAGGGGATACAGGGATTGTTGGGGTAAAGTTCAAGAAGATTAGTGAGGGAATAGGATAAGAGACTCACTGGTAGTGGTGGTATCTTTGGTGAGGAGTAGGAATATCTTTTCTTAGGGCATCCTAAGAAGTTATGAGGTGATGCTGCAGAGAAATTATGAGGTGTGGAGGATGGGAGAGAACGAGTTCCTAGCAGAAGATGATATCAATCATCTCAGTGAAGTAGGAAGCTAGGGTCTTGGCTGTAAGTGTGAGAAGGATGCTGGTTTGTGATTTTTGCTATGGAGAACACAATAGAAAGTTCATTTCGATTCAACAGACTTGTATCAGCATGTACTCTGTGCCAGGCATTGAGACTAGAGAGACCAAAACAAAATAATTTTATCCTTTCTGGAGCTTACACTTGAGTGGGGGTGGTATCAATGTAATATGCATGCAAATAAGTATGTGAGGCTAGATCTTTGTATGTTTTTCTCCTATTTCTTAATCTTGTTTAAAGTATATTAAATCCTAGACTTGACATATATGAAAAGTAAATATTACTTGACATTGATAACAACTTTTTCATGTATATGTAATGAGAGACCTCTAGGGTCATATCTCCAGTGATCCTATGGATTTTAAACAACCCTGTCTGTTGGATCCTGATTATCTTTCCCTCTAAATTCACCCTGTCTCCAAAGTTCCCTGTTTCTATTGAAGATGCCACCATTCTTCCATTAACCCAGAGTTTCCAGCATAAGATCCTTTTGATTGCTGGAGAAAATGCTGTTGTGACCCTGAATGACTATGTGAGGGTTGGAATTGGTTTGAGTGATTTGGAAAGGAGTTCTTTAATCCAGCTTTGAGAGAGGTCACACATGGTTCTAGGTACTGTTGGGGACCTAGTCAAGACGCAGGGTGGAGAAGGAAGGAGGGAAGGAGAAAGAGAAAAAGAGAGAGAGGGGGAAGCTCTGGGAAGGCCGGCATACAAATGAAATAAAATTCTCTGCCTGTCTATCTGACTATTTTTGCCCAACCTGTGATAGAGCCTTCCAAGGTCTTATTGGTCTGATAAGCTACAGTTGAACACAATGTACCTTGACTCCAACATAGTGATGTCATTTTGGTTCTCTTCAAGAATGAAGGACAACCACCAAGATTAATTGGTCTTTGTGTATCCAGTATCTCATCTCTTTAATCTATCCACTACATAGCTGCCCAATCTGATCATCCTAAAATGTGGGCCTGTCCACATCATTTACTTATTCAAGAAGCTTCAGTGGTTCTCCATTGCCACTAGGACAAAATATAAACTCCTCTGTTTGTCATTAAAAAAAAAAAAACAACAACTTTACAATTTAGCCCCAGCCTATCTGTTTAGACTAGTAACACTTTACTTCCGTCATGTACTATGTTCTAGCCAAACTGGTATAATTACTGCTTCCCATCCGTAATATTTCATTTCCTACCTCTACACCTTTGCATAGGCTGTTCCTCATGCCTGAAATTATCTCCTTTTCACCTCAGCCTCAAATGCCACTTCTTTTAAGAGTTTTTTCCTGAATCTCCCCCCTGTTGTTAGTGTTACCTTCCCTGACCCTGTCACTGTCTCTTTTGTATATCTCCTCCATTTACTTATTTATGACCAGTCTGTATTGTCAGGGAATGAAGTAAGCTCCTTGAAGGAAGAAACTTTCTCATTTTTTATAAATATCTTCAGTGCCTAGCTATATGCCTGACATATAACAGGCACTTAATAATTGGTTATTGATTGACTAAAATAAAAACACTAGCATGTACTTTCTTTTTTAAAAAAATTATTGTCAAGTTGCTTGTCTTCTCAATGAGGAGGAAGGGAGGGAGAGAAGGAGAGAATTTGGAACTCAAAATAAAAAAACAAATGTTTAATATTGTTTTCACATGTAATTTGGGAAAAATAAAATATTAAAATTGAAAAAATATATTTTATTTTTAGATTCATATTTTCTCCCCTATACCATCTCGCTTTCAATTGAGAAAACAAGAAAAACAAAACCACTGTTATAATCATGTATAATCAAGCAAAGAAAATTCTCACATTGGCTATGTCTCCCCTCACCTCTCCACCAAAAAAAGTTTCATAACCTTTCTATTTGGACATAGTACATTTCATCTTCAGTTCTCTAGGATTGTGGTTGGTCATTGTGTTGATAAGAGTTCTTACGTCTTTCAAACTTGTTTGTTTAGTCATAAACTTTTTTTTTTTTTTTTTAGAGAAACATGGTGTTTAATGTTAAAGCTCGGCACACTCTAGCAAGGGGCTTGAGGCTGGAGTCAAAGCAGCGGGATGGAGGCAGGAGACCCTTCACAGAGGCCTCACATGGCAAAGAGAATGAGGAAGGCTACCATCAAACAGAAGAGCCCCATGGCTTCAGACAGGGCAAAGCCCAGGATGGCATAGGAGAAGAGCTGCTGCTTGAGGGACGGGTTCCTGGCATAGCCTATGATTAAATTGCCAAACACTGTCCCAATACCTGCCCCCGAGCCAGCCACACCAACCGTGGCGGCCCCAGCATCAATGAACTTGGCAGCTGTGTTGATGTCCCAGTAAATAGCACAGGTCTGGAGCTGTAGATGGGCCAGCTGGAGCAGGGTACTGCTAGAAGTGGGCTGTTCAAAACGGATCTCTGACCTATTGAGGACAGATGCAGATACAGGCCTGACCAGACCCCTGGTACAGCAGCAGATCAGGGCTGGAGAAATGAGGAGGGTCCCCGTGGTCTGCATTCTGCTCTATGTGCTGTGCCCCGCGCTCCTTCCTGCTGCCCAGCCCGCCTCAGCGGCCGCTAGCTCCGCTCAAGGAGTCATAAACTTTCAAGACCGAACATCTTGCTCTTGCTTTATCAGCGTTTGGCATGTAAATAACATTATTAAAGAGAACAGCTTTTCTCAGTACTATTTTCTTCTTAATATTGGCCTGTCACAAATTCCCTCCAGAGGCCTATTTGGAACTGTTAATAAATTCTGGTTGCTGTATAGAGAGATCAACAGATCCAGAATTGAATATACAATGATTACAACTATAGGAAAGAAGGAAGAGAGGTAAGCAAGAAAAAAGAAAGTAAAGACCAAAGTGGCTGAGCTTCAGATAGACCTTATAGGGATACAGAACAAAAACGTTTTAGTTTGTTTATTGTTTACTAATTCACTTGTTTTTTTTTTACCTTGTTAAATGCTAAGGGTTTATGTAAGTTTTTATTCCTCATGTGTGTTTATTTTGGTAATTGATTTAATAATAATTAAGTAATGAAACACCAGTTGTCTAAGTATGTACAAAAATGTGTTGAAGTGTGAAGTTTTTGTCACTTGGATAGTTGGAAAAACATGTAAATTTTTCTTCCTTTAAACTTTCTCATTATGGGCAATTTGGGACTCAGAAGAATTAGATTTTTACCTTTAGAAATAACTTTCTTTTGGGGAAATTTAGAAGTGATATAAGAAAGTTTATAATTAAAACATCTTTCAAATGATAGAATGTATAGTATACTCCTGAGGAGACTGGGAAAACAGAAATTACTAGGAACACCATTTGACATGTGATCACAGAGAAGATAAGAGTATAACATTTGTGCAACAAGCTTTATGCAAGTTTAGCAGCCTAGGTAACTTTGGAGATGCTTCAAAGCATTTCAGTTGCCTTATGGGAGAATTTAATTTGCCAAAACTGCTAATGGAAAAGCTGGAGTTGATTTTTATTTTTATGGAATAACCTCATAGAATATAAAAACTAGAAGGGGCGTTAAGGACCATCTAGTCCAACTGTTTAATTTTACAGATGAGGTCCAGAAAGGGGATGCCCTTTGGCCAAGGTCATAGGATAGAGGCTATCTCTTGTGTATTTTACTTTGATTATTTATAAATAAGGCTCCAAGATTGCTTATCATTATTGTTTTGTTGAAAGCTTTTCTGCTGTTTGTTCATGTGGATGAGGAATCTGGGTTGATAACTCCTATCAAGTGAGAAAGTACATTTTCCACAATCTAAGTCTAAAAATGACGCTTACATAACCCTGCAACTGAAATTTCTCAGAGCTTCTGTGTATCTGAATATTTCCTTCTTGACAACAACCCTCTGACAGAGCTGTCACTAAAGTGGTTAAAGTGGAAAAAGTTGGTGTGAGTGGCCTATAAAATTTTTGCAAAACAAGCATATGTTTTTAACCAATCCAGTCAAGGAAAGTTATTTAGCATTTGGACCTCTTGAATTCCTCAAAGTGTATATGAAGTTAACCCCTTGAACTACTGCTCTCCCACAGAAGGGTTGTGCTTTCTGGAGAAAAATGGAAAAGAGTTAGCAGATAGTACTAGAGCAGGGGTGGGGAACCTGTGGCCTGGAGGCCACATGTGGCCCTCTAGGTCTTCAAGTGTGGACCTTTGAGTGAATCCAAACTCTTCTGTGAAGTTTAGGTTCTGTCAAAGGGCTTCACTTGAGGACGTAGAGGGCCATGTGTGGCCTTGAGGCCACAAGTTCCCTACTCCTGTACTAGAGCTAAGGCAAGGAAAAGATGCAATTAAAAGACCTGTAAATCTTAACTTTAAAACAATGTAATAGGAGCCTGAGTGGTACTATAGATGGAGCCTTAATAGTGAAACCAGAGTACCTTGGTTCAACTCCCACTTCTGATATTTCTCCCTCAGTTCCCTCATCTATAAAAGGAAAGGGTGGAACAAAATGACAGTGAGGTCCCTTCTGGGTCTAGATTTATGATCTTTGACAGATAATAGCTGTATGACAGTGGGAAAGTCACTCAATCCCTGTGTCATGATTTCATCTATAAAATAAGGTAGTTGCACTTGATAGCTACTGAAGGTTCTAGTGCATAGTCAATGTTCCTATTATTTGGCCTGTCTATCAAATCACCACTACCTCCCCTCACTGAGTTTTCATATCTTTTTGATTTTGTTCTCACAAAAACAGTGTGGCACACGTAAGGCAAGTGATAGCACCCATGTTTATAGCTTTGGAAATGGAGGAACGCAAATACAGTGACTTGTCTAAGGTCACACGGCAAGCCCAAGTTTCCCTTGAGCCAGTTGAACAAATTTACCATAAAAGTGACCCTATTTGGAAATCTTTAATTTTTTTCAGGTAGTCAGAATTTTGTGCAAGTTCTAAGAACTGTTGCTTAAGCTTAATTTGTCTCCCAGCTGGCCCCTTTCTTCCAGATTGCCCTCTCCCTTCTTTCTCTCTTTTCTCACTCATCTTTTAATTTATAGATTTAAAACTTGGATTTCAGAGTCAAATTTGTGTTGGCTACTCCTCTTCTAAACCTGACCAGTGCAATAAAACTTAGAAAACATCTGGTCAACGTTGAGCATTGATTACAGAGAGAACAGGCAGCACAGATGAGTGCTACTCAGCATTTATTCAAACCAGTATTGTGAATTTAAGGGGTATAGTGGATAGAGGATTACTCTATGAGGCAGGAAGACCAGTTTAAATCTTGTGTTAGATATTTGTTTTAGCTATGTGATGTTTTCAATGTCAGCTTCCACATTTTAAAAATGGGGAAAATAGTGGCACCTACCTCACACCTACCTCTTTGAATGTCACTTTTGTTCCTTGCTCTTCTCCTTATTAGAGTGTAAGTTACTTGAGGGCAGGGACTGCTCTCATATGGGGCAGCCACATTCAATTTTGAATCCATTGAAAAGCTGTTCATCCATTAATTAGTTTGAATTTGCAAGGCCAGTTTCAGAGAAGTGGAGCATTTTCTTCTAGGTGATATACCCATTTTTCAGATAAACACTACTAGATGAATGCTGATGTTTTGCAATAGAGTGAGCTTAAATGTTTGTCAAATGAAAGCCATAACTGAGACTCATCATTTATGTTGTGACAGCTATTTGAATTGCAGATTCCTGCTAGCTTGCCTCATTCTCTCCCTGGTAATATCCTTTGGGACTGAGAACTAGAGGTAAGGTCAGCTGTGATATGATTTTAGCTAATACATATCAGACAGATTCACCCTCCCCCCCAACTTGTTTTTAATTGCTTACCCTAGGAATCAGACCACAAGCAATTAAGGTTTTAGTTCAAAGAAAACTGGATTTGGGATCAGGAGACAGATTTAAAATCAGGCTCTCTCAACTTCCTGTGTGACCTTGGACAAGTTGCTTAAAGTCTCTGATCTTCAGTTTCCTTATCTATAAAAATGATGTGGAACTAGATAGCCTCTAGAACAGAGACTCTCTACTCCCTCCTGACACCCACTTTATGCTGTAACCTTTATGCTGTAAGGCACAGCTCACCCTTTGACTCTGACCTTGGTTTAACATTTTCCATAGCAAGGTTTGAATTAAGATTCCAAACCTCTGATGCACAATAGCAATCTACTTCACAATAAAGATAGCCATTGCATAGTTATATAATGGAATCAGTATGGCAGGGGTCTGAATTCCCTGTGAAATACTAGTCCAATGACCTTGGGCAGGTTGCTTAATCTCTGAGCCTCCCCTTCATCATCTGTACAATGGTGGGGATGAATGTGAGGATCAAATGAGATAACGTATTTAAAATGTGTGACAAGCCTTAAAACTCTATATAAATGTCAGTTATTATTATTACTATTACTCAGGATTTCATTCTCCCTTCCATGCCCCTGTAAGAACCACATTAAATCCCTTCTCTTCCACCCTCCAGTAGGCTGGCATTATTGAGAGATGTAGAATGAAATTTCCTAGAATAACAGCATCACCTGAACCTCTTTGCTCCTCCCAGCTCAGCAGAATTTCAGCACCTGACATAATCAGCTTCCTTGGCACTCTCCTGAAAACTTCCATTAATTAAACAAAGATAAATACCTCCATGTTTGCAGTGGTGGATTTGCAAACCTAGAAGGGGAAAATAGCAACCTTTAGAACAGTACTCTCCAGCTTTGAACGTAGTGAGGACACAACAATGTCTAAATTCTCTATAACAGCCTACTCTGTTCTCTGCAGCTTCTGTATAGTGACTCTTGCAGGAACAGGAGAATGAGAGGGAGGTGGGGAGAAGGAGAGATCATGGGTTGGGAAGAGTCAAAAATCAAAGAAATGATGAAGCAGTGGGTGGTTTTTTCTAGTTTATAGTTTTAATAAGTCATTCCCTTAGTAAGAAGAATTTGATAGACTGACAAAAGTTCTTTTTTTCATTCTATATTTAGCTTTGCAACCGTATTGGAAAAAATTTCCACAATCATAGTACTTGTCAGAATTCTAGGCATATAAAAGGCATGGATGGATTAGATGGATTAAGGCAAATTCATAATCACAGCAACATTGAGCCAGGTGTATTTTCTTTGTAAAGAGTAGTCATGATCCAAAAATAGTAATATAACATAGTATAATGAGAAGAGCAAGGTGGTCCTTGAGTCAGAATCATTGAATCAGCAAAAACTTAACAAATATCTCTTGTGCCAGGCATCATGCCAAGCACTGGGGATACAAAGACAGAATTGAGGCAGCCCTGACCTCAGGGAGCTTATATTCTAACAGGAGAGACCACACATATTTATATAAGCAGACATGAAATAATACAAGTGACTTTTGGGAGGGAGGGAGCTATCAGCTGTGGGGTGGGGTGGTATTAAGAAAGAATATAAAAGATAGCACTTGAGCTGAATTTTGAAGGAAATTACAGATTTCAATAGGTGATGAGTGAGTGAATTCCATGTGTGGGAGATTGTCAGTGTAAAGGCATGAAGATAGAGAATCAGGTATTTATAGAGGTGTTGTGTAGCTCAAATGAGATAATGGGTGTATCCACTTTTCAAACCTTAAAGCACTATATAAATGTTAGTTATTTTTATTATTATTATTAATGACAATGATGATGACATTAATAATGATAATAATTAGCTTATAGTCACCAGGCCTTCAGACTGGCAATGACTTTATTCCCTAAGCCTTCTATTGAATTCCTGCTGAGCTCAGGTAGTATTTAATAGAGCAATATAGGGATGTGTTGGTAAAACCAAGCTGGGATGGGAAGGCGTATGCAAATAAACTTTTAAGTCTAATTTTCCTTATCAACACTTTCTTGGGTCTAGACAATCAACAAAACAGTAAATCAAGTTCTGATTTGTAGCAAGTGCTGTTTTCTGAAGTGTAAATGCTCACACTGAAAATTTAACAATGGGCTCTGTAAAGCTTGTTAGAGCTAATTTCAGTATAGCCCTTCATGACCAGAACAGCAAATATCCCAGTATAGGTTGGATCAAGAAGTTGGTCATTCATTCAAGAACATTTATTAAAAACTCATGATGGCCCAGCCCTATAATAAGCAATAGAGATATGAAGGAAGGAAGGAAAAAAAAAAAAGACAAGGCCCTTGCCTTCCAGGAGTTTACATTCTAATGGGGGAGATAATATCCAAATAACTATGCAAATATACACTAGAGACCAGGAAAGGACTCTGGCCAGAAGAGAGCATTTCAACTGAGTTTTGAAAGAAGCCAGGCAAGCTTGAGGTTTGAATACCAAGTAGAAGAGATTGTATTTAACCTTCAAGATAAAAGGGAGCCCATTGTGTTTATTGAATGGGAGTGTGTGTTGGACAATTATATCCTCATTTTAAGAAATTCACACATATGTGGCTGTGTAGAGAATGGATTTTGTGGACAGAGACTTGAGGTAGGGAGACCAAATAGAAAAGTGCTGTTTGAGTGAGAGGCAATGAGAGCCTGAATTAGGGTGGTGATTATATGAGTAGTGGAGAAAAGTGGATTATGTACTCAATAGATATTATGGAGGTCAAAATTACAAGATTTGTTCATTGATTGTGTGGGATAAGAAAGATGACTTGAGAATGACACTAAAGTTTTGGACTTGGGTTATTGGGAGATGAGGTATCCCCAAAATTAATAAAGAAGTTTAGAATAGGGATGTATTTGGTGGCAATGATAATGAGTTTTGTTTTAAATGTGTTGAGTGTGCAATACCTATGGAACGTTTAGTTTAAAATGTCCAGTAAGGTCATTCATATGGGATTGGACCTTGAGGGAGCTATTAGGATTAAAGGTAGATCTGGTAGTCATCTGTATACAGATACTAATTGAATCCATGGGAGTTCATGAGATCACAAAGTGTCAGAGTATAGAAAGAAAAGAGAAGAGGACCCAGGATAGAATCTTGTGACATACCTGAAGTTAGTGGGTATGGTATGGATGAAGAACCAGGGAGATCCTACTTAGGTAGGATCAATTAGACAGGTAGAAGGAGAACCACGAGAGATCAGTGTAAGGAGAACCCAAGTAGAGAGTTTCCAAGAGAAGAAGATGGTCAATATTGTCAGATGTGGAAGACTGGTCAATGAGGATGAGTACTGAGAAGTGACCATTAGATTTAGCATTTAAGAGATCAACAGAAACTTTGGAGGGAAAGGTTTCAGCTGAATCAAGGTTGGAGGCTAGGTTGCAGAGGGTCAAGAAGAGAGTGAGAGGAGAGGCACTGAACTTCTTGAGAGAAGAGGAATAAAATCTTAAGACGGTGGATAATATTCACTAGGATATAGAGTAGGTGATAAATTTGAATAGAATGAACTTCAAAGGAGAAGTTTGCAGAATAATGGCTGTAGATAGAGAATCCAGAAGGAGCAATGGGGAGCAAGGAATATTCTGACTTTACCTCTGTGACCAATGATTCAACGGATATGAGAGAAGGTGCAACCAGTACTATAAAGAGTAGCCATTGATGCAGTATAAACTGGGGGTTGAGGGGAGGGGCTGGTCTCAGTTGAGAGACAAAAAATGGAAGAAGCATGATTGGAAGAGGTAGAAAATGAAGGGAAGTTTGTCAGATTTAGAGCTGACAGTCTCAGTGGAGAGGGCAAGAAGATATAAAGTGATATTATAGGGGAGAGGGAGGGTTGAGGTGGATGGGTGTGAGAGTGGACAGTAAGGCACAGAGAGTTACTCCTTGGTAGGTGGGGATTAATATTACAGAAATTGGAAGAGTAAGAAGGGTATGAAGATTGCTAACCACTGAGAAACCAGGGGCTATGTTTGAGTTCTAGCTTTGGTACGTACTAGCTGCATAAAAACTAATACTAAATACTACTAAATACTAAAACTAATCACACTTCATAGAGCTTTAGGTTCCTCATTTGTAAAATGGGAATAAAAATGCTTGCACTATTTACTTCACATTATTAGCTGGAGGAAAAATACTTTTTAAACTTCCAGTTGTTATGAAAATGTGAAGTTATTATTATTATTACCCTTCTTCTCATCAGGTTTCAGTGAAACTGTATCCCAACGTATGGGGTGTTCAAAGAAAACTAGCACCTCGGTATGAGGGTTTGCTAAGCCTTTTTCATGGCTGCTCATCTACCTTTGGTGTCGATTTGTACTCAATTCTCACCTGTGGCTCCAAGAAACTGTAGCATACACAGTAGCCACCTTCTGGCAAACCACCTCAGCAGATGGGCTAAACCAGGTTGAGGGTAACCAACAGGCCTCAAACCCAAGGGTGAATTAGGGGAGTGTCTACCCCAACCATGTGAAGACTGTGGAATGGGCAGATGAGAACAATTTATTTCAGCGGCCATGAAGGTGGCTGAAGCAGGTGCTGTGGAATGCTTAGTTAGACCTTGGTGAGACAGCAAAGACACCAAGGTCATCCACTGCATCCTGGGCCATCACTGATTACCTTGACTTTTGTCTTGACAGTGGACCTCAGTGACTCTGGAAAAGAGTGAGGTTGACGACTGTGCAACTCTGTCTCACTTAAATCCAATTCACTGTGAGTCAAGACACCACCCAGTGATGTCATTGGCCCTCTTCAAAGGACAAACAACAACAACAACAGCAACAACTATCTATATCTACCAATCTCTCTATTTCTGTACTAGAGATATGGCTTTTCTCTCTCCTAAGACCTAAACTCCTCCCTGGGGAGCTTCCTCCATTCCTAGTATAGTCCAACAAACTTCCACAGATCCTAAATCTGTATAGACATCCCACTTAAGGATTCACTGGTTTGTTTTTTTTTTTTGAATCATCTTACCACTTCTAAGAAGAGTCCAAGCAAGACAATTCTGTCACAGCTGGGTGATTCCTAGGTCAGGCACAGCTCCTGTGAGAACTGCTCTTGGGGAAGGTTACATTGAACAGAAATGTGAATATTTCTTTCTCAGAATACTTCTTGGAGGTAGGCAGGGCAAACACTTTTATTCCCACCGCTCCCCCCTTTCTTTCCTTGCTAACTGCTGTGCTGCAGTCCCTCCTGCAACTTCCCCAGGGTAATACGCCTCTTCCCAGTGAACCAAAATGCTCCTTTGTTGAATTTCTTGTCAGGACTTTCAGGTTAGATAGAAAAAAATGGCTTTAAAAAGGACCAGAAAGTTTTCCTTTTCCACTTTAACTTAATATTCTAAAGAAAAACAATATTCATGTTAACTTGTTAAAACTCAGAGCTACACTTAATGATAATCTTGTCTAATGCCTTCTTTTTAATAGATGATGAGGAACTGAGGCATAAGGTAGTGAAATGGTTTGCCCAAGGTCACGCAGTTAGTGGCAGAGAGGACCATAGATCTAGAGTTGTAAACTCAGTGGCCCTCTGGTATACCCACCCCTTCCCATTTTAAAGATGAGGAAACTAAGATCCACAGAGATCTGATGACCAGCTGAAGGTCACACAAGTAGTGGCAGAGGTGGTCCTAGAATCCAAATTCCTTGACTCCCAACCTTTTATTCTTCCTACAACACCAGGCTGTCACCTCACTGGCAAAACCCCTACACGCTTCTGGATCAAGGTGTCAGTTCTGGGAACGATGGCAGTATTTTCAGGGGAGGTGGAAACTTTGATTATCCTTATAAATCCCTGACTGTCTGTCCACTAAGAGTCAGGCATGTTAGGCTGCCCGAGTAATGAATATGGGAATATTCAAGGCATCCTGTGGCCGCCTGTGTTGAAGCATGCCGAGGAGTGATTGCTATTGGTAGAAGTCTCTGGGTCTCTGTGGGCCTCATTAATTTGATGTGCTTTGCCTTTGTGACAATGGAAGACTTGCCTAGTCAATTATATGCACCTGTATCTCTCTGAGCTTGTCAAACTCCCCTTCCCCTTTTGAGGCTTGAAATCACAGTGCAGAAAAGAGCAGCCATTTGGAAATGAGAAACCTCTGTATTTGTTTTTCTCCTTGCTGCTGATGAAAGGGAAGGAACTCTCTCAACCAAGCATGAATTTATCAGTTGGAAGCTTGTTTTTCTTACCAGGGTCCACTTGAGTCAAGGGTAATCTGTTTCTCAGTTTGTAGGAAGTCAATTTCAGGGGACAAATAACTTTTCTCTGGGATGTCTTGGCTTTTACAAAGAAGTTTTTATTTGGCATGAAGATAAACAATATACTTCCCCCTACTTTTGAAGGGAGAAATAATCTACCAAGTCGAGTATCTCAGAATGACCCTAATAGGACATAGCTTTACTCAAGTATGGTCTGAAAATATAAGCATTTCATTCTTAGAGTAACAGAATGTAATATAATAAGAAAAACTGGACAGATTTTCCCTTTGGGGAATATTCATTATAATGAGAATGAAGGTGTAAGAAGACATTTAATTAAATCCGGTTTTCTAAAAATATCTACTAAATGCCCTTAAAAAAAGTGAGGTGTTGTGGACACAAAGAAAATCACTACCTGCCCTCACTATCTACCTTTCTACTGGGTGATGTACACAGAGATAAGTAAATACATGATCATTTGAAGAGAAAGAGCACTAATGAGTGAGGTGAGGGTATAGGGGATGCTTCAAATAGGAGATGATACCTGAGTTAAACCTTGAAGGAAGTTAAGAATTCTAAGCTAGAGAGTTGGAATATACTCCAAACATGGTGGACAGTTGTCTGTGTGGAAGTACTGAGGTAGGATATAAAATGCCTTATTCAGGAAACAGAATTTCAGAGGAATGGACATCAGATGTTATCTTGGCCAGCACAACCAAGAATCCCTTCTACCATTATACTGACAAATTATTGTCCTGTTTCTCCTGGAAAACATCCAGTGAGGGAGAACTCTCTTCTTCCTAAAACCAAAGGGTCAAGATAAAGAAAGTAGTGTATCCAGTACAGTGGTGATAGGCTGGGAAAGAACTGAAGGGGACAGAGAATGGAGGTCATACTGAGAAGAAAGAATAGGGTTAGGGGTCATAAGGCATATAGAAAGATGGAATGTTAAAAGGTTATGATCAAAGCATTTTAGAGTTCATTAACAAGTGGAATACTAATGTGTGATAGCAAGATCAAGGGTATGACCATTTCCATTGTCTGAAGTGTAGTGAAGGAATAGGTCATGGGAACAAAGCAGGTTGAGAAACTTGAAAGGTAAGAGAGTTTGAGTGAGTATAAATATGTATGAAGGCAAGAACTGGAGTAGAGAGGGAGACTATGAATCAGGCACTGAATTTATTGAGGAAAGAGAATGTACTAAGGTTCAATGTCCAATGGCCAATAGGATATGAATTGGGTGATAAATTTGGATATCATACCTCAGAGGAGGAAGGATTATTGAGTGGTAGGTAGAAGGAGAATCTGGAATTGGCAATCTTAGCTTGGATAACTGGTAACATGGGAAAGTAGTATCATTAGGAAAGAGCAGGTCTCAGGACCATAAAATGGAAGGAATGAGAAAAGAAGAGGTTTAAGATGAAAGAGTTCATTAAATATGGTGCAGATGTTCCTGAGGGCACAGTGGAATGGGTGGTGACACTGTGCTTTGCTTAATGCATCCTGGGATTAGTATTTGGTTGTTATCTCACACCACTGAGTGACTTTGAACTTGTAGTTCAAAGTACCTCCAAATCTTTTTCACTTAAACTGTGGCCAGGACACACCTCTCCCTTCCCCAGTCTTGTACTTGCAATATTGATTTTTGAGCACATGTGAAGGAATTTATATTATTAATTAATTACATGATTAAGTTTTATGTTATTCCCATGTGTTATCATATCTTTTTGGATCTTGATCTCGCCATTTGAAATGTGAATCATTCCTTCCAGATTCACATCATCTGCAAATTTGACAAATATGCCATCCATACCTTCATCTAAATCATTAATAACAATGTGCAAGAGCACAGAGCTAAACACAGATCCCTGGGGTATCATTACTAAAAATTTTACTAGAAGAAGTTGGAAATGGAAAGTTAGAGTAATGTCAATTCATTTCAAGTGAACAAATATTCATCATATTTATCGTATATGCCAGTTAGTGCTAGATGCTCTGTATCCAAGGGAAAAAATTATATAGTTCCTGACCTCAAGGAGCTTACAATAAAGTAAGGGGCATATATCATGCATGCAAATTAGTATGATATAAGGTAGAATGTGATGGAATTGAGGAGAAATAAGACAACATGCTCTGGACAATTTTTAAGAGAGAGAAATCATTTCTGAGGAGTTGGGTGGGAGCTCAGGGAAGCCTTCAAGAAGAGGGAAAAAAGTTGGGCCTTGGAGGAGAGAATTTCAACAAGAGAAACGGAAGATGGAGTATATTCTATGTGAAGAAGAAAGCCAGTGTGAATGTATGGAAGTGGGAAAAATACAGAACAATCTCAAAGAATAGTTTAGGTGCTATTTTGTTTGGAATGTAGAGTATGTAAAATAAGGAATAAGAAAGAAGGTTTATTAAGAACAAGGCTAGAGTCAGATTATTGAAAACTTCAAATTCCAGGCTAGGGTTTATTTATAATGATTACATGAATATTATTTAAAATATATTTCACATATTAATTGATATAAGAAAAAGAATAAAATTATAATCACTTGTGTTGAACCCCAATAATTTACAGAGTCTGTTCTAAGAAAGAGACAAACGAAATTAGGGTGCATATGTCCATGGTTTAATTTCTCTCAAGCTGACTTCACGTGCATTGCATGGGACTTGAGTCCAAAACTGGGACCCTCTAAGGGGGCTAGTTAATAACTGGTTTGATTTGGGATCTGGGGGTACAAGGTTATATGCCCTTCGAAGAGTAGGTGTTCCCAAGAGATGCCAATCAACTCTGATTGGTCAAAACACTGGGAGGTGGGTTATATTAAAATGAGCTTAAGTATGTGATTTAGGACACTTAATCTAGGTCAACAGGGGCTGGCATCACCCAACATCCCACAGAGGAAATACCACCCCCAGTCTTTGGGCTATCTAGGCCAAAGAAATCTGTTTCCACCCAAGCCTGAGTAGATTAAAATCAATTCAGGCCTGCATTGGAGTTTGACCAGGATAAGAAGATTAAATGCAATCTCATTATTAGTAATGTCCTTCTGAAGAACTTTGGAGCAGAAGACTGGGAGGGGTGGTGGAGTTCTGAGTCTCCAAGATACAGATTACCAAGAGAAATCATTTTTCACACTTGAAACCTGAATTCAAGTAGCCTCAATTACTCAAGTTCTATTTTTTTAGGAAATGGAGGTCTTTACATTTCCTATTTAAGGATTCTCAATATTCATTACTCATAAAGTAATTACTGAACACTAAGTGCATAAGATACCGTGAAGGGTGTAAAAAAAAAAGTTTCCCTTTCCTCATGGAACTTGCAGCCTAGTTAAGGCCACAAGCCTCATGCTGTTTGTAAAAACAAATAAGTATTAGAACAAAACTTTAAATTCAAGTAAGACATCAAATCAGTATTGATTTAATTAATCAAAATTCACCAACTGCCTATGATGTTCCAAATGTTCTACTAGGCCCTTGGGATGCAGAGGTGAAGTAAGACATAGTTACTGTCCTCAATGAGCTTACATCTAACACGGGAGCCAGACATGTCCACAGATGCTTACAATACAAATTAGATTATAGGTGAAAAATGTGAACCTCCTTTATCTCTATTTGGTCAAGTATGTCCAATTAGTTTCCATATCTTGACATCTTACACCTGTCCCCTTTTCTCTACTAACATAGCTCCTGTCCTTGTTTAGGCCCTCATTATCTCTCACCTGGAATATTGTAATAGCTTCCTAATTGGTTCCTGCCTTGAGTCTTTCACCTCTCCAATCTGTCCTCCACTCACCTGTCAAAAGGAATTTTCTAAAACACAGTATTGACCATGTCATTTTCTTAATAAACTCCGGTGGCTCCCTATTATTAGTTATGGGATGAATAAAAGAACACATTAATTCCTTGTTTGCTTCACAATTAAGTCCTTCACAACTGGGTTCCAACCAACCTTTCCAGTTTTATTTTATATTACTCCCTTTCACATACTCTTTATCCTAGCCAAACTGACCCATTCTTGCTTTTCTTCACCCTCCATTTCCCATCATCATGCCTTTGCACAGGCTGTCCCACACACCTTACCTCTGCCTCTTAGAATCCAGAGGCTCCTTCAGACACATATGAATGAAGTGCCATCTTCATCGGGAGAACTTTCTTGATCTCTTAGTTGCTAGTGCTACCCCCATTACCTTTTATGTATTTTGTATATATTTTGCATATATTTATATGCATATTATTTTCCCAAATAGAATGGAAGTTCTTTGAAGGCAAGGACCATTTAATATCTTTTTGTGTGTTTGTGTGCATAGCCAGCAAAATGCCTGGCCTACAGTAGGCACTTAATAAGTGCTTGTTGGTTGATTAACTAATATAGCTTCTTTTTCTATCTTTGTTTGTTACTTCTACTTCCAATATATCATGCTGCCTTTACTTTCTTCAAGGAACACAGTATTTGTAGTTTGTATTGTGGGGTATCAAGTTGACTAGATGTATAAAAAAAAATATGTATATTTGTATAAGTCTTCAGGTTTTGATCCTGATTGGCTGAGCAACTGGAGGCAGCAGAGTTCCCCAACCTGCTGAGAAGCAGCTGCCAAGGTGTGCCCTCACCCAGGTTCCTGCTCCCCTGGTGTGGCTCATTAGTCCACTAGCAGCTGCGCCAGCAGCAGGAGGGAGAATCTGCATTCCTCCGAGGGGTAGTTTCTGAGATCCACAGTGGAAAAAGCTCAGCTGCTTCTATACTTGGAACAGGAAGTTAGCCTCAATTTGGGGGAAAAAGTCCCTTTATTTTAACCTTAAAAGGTCAATGTAAATACTAAGATAAACATAATCAAAAGAGAATATTTATTTGAAAGTCTTATTTCTAGAAAATTTTACACTTCAAAAATGACCCTTCAGGGGCTAAACTATGACTTGGCTCTTGGGTAGAACCTAAGAATGGTTTTTACATTTTTAAATAAAGTTTTATTGGTGGTCAGGCTTTTGTCTTCCAGCTGCCCTGGTTTGCCAATCTCTGACCACTGAATAGCACCTACTAGCTATTTTATGTGTGCATTTTAAATAACTTTCTATTTATCTTTGTTCCTTATCACCTACTATCTGGAGTGGATGAGATGATGATCATAGGTCATGGGGAGAGAATTACTCAACTCCTATTTTGCTTCTGCTTTTTCTATCAAGGAGAATGGTCTTCCAATTGAGAAAAAAAACTTTTTATTTTTTTTACATTGGGAGTTGAAAACCAAGAAAAGTGAAGAAATGGTAGGGGGATGCATACTACTCTCAATGAATTTGAATTTTCTAGCTTTCTGGAAAAGTTCAGTTCAGTGTATTGAAAGATCCTGCAGATATGGATAAAACACTATTGTTAATCATTGAGGAATCCTAGACAACAAGTAAGGTTCCTCAGGACTAGAGATGGACAAATGATAACTTTCAAAATGCAGAAGAAGGTGGAATCTTCACATTACAGTCTAGTAAATGAGCTTGATTGCTGGTAAAATTTTAGGATTCATTATTAAAAAGTTGATTTGTGCACACCTAGGGATGGAAAAAACCATTGATATGGGTCAGAATTGTTTAGTTAAGATTATATCAGATTAGACTATCCTCATTTCCTTTTTGAATAGAGTTGTTACAGTGCTGTGAATAAAGGCATAATAGCTAGAAAAAGAGAGGTTCCTTTTAACTTTGTTCTGCTAAGATAAAATATGGAGCATTATGATCAGTTCAGGGCATTATATTTTTAGAAGGATGGAAGGACGGAAGCTGGAGCATATGCAGATGAAGAGGACAAACAGGGAGAGATGAACAGAAATCATATTGTATGAAAAGATAGGTTGAAAGAACTAGAGTATTTTGCTTGGCAAAGAGTGTAGATGATAGCTTTCAAGTATTTTAAGGGCTTATCTAAGGAAGAAGACTTGTTATGCTTGGATTCAGGGCCAAAACGAGGAGAAATGGGTAGAAGTTAAAAAGGTAGATTTCATCTCTCTGTATGAAAAAAAATAAAAAAATTAAAGTGGAATATGTTTACTTGGGAAGTAGTAGGTTCCTTTTAATGGAATTTTTATACTGGCTGTCATGTGGCCATTGTATGGGATATTGTAAAGGGAAATTTTCTTTAGGTATGAGAGGGACTAAGATCCCTGGGGCAACTTCTAACTCTGAGTCTCTGTATTTCTGGGAGATCAGGAAAATGTTGTAGACACGCTAAACTTGGATTTCAGCAAGCATTTGAAAAAGTCTTTCAGGATATTCTTGTGGAAAAGATGGAGAAATGTGGTTAGATAATAATATAATTAGGTAGATTCATGGCAGATTGAATGACTGCCTCCAAAATCTGTATAGATTGAGTGGAGTGTCCCAGGTTCTGAACAACCTGGCTGGGTATTGGTCTAGCTTTTATCAATAACTTGGTTGAAAGCATAGGTGAAATACTCATCAAGTTTTCAAGTGTTATAAAGCTTTGAGACTTGGCTCAAATGAATTTGATCACAGGATTAGGATCCGCCTAAATCTCAACAGATGGAAAAATAGGTCAAATCTAGATAGATGAAAACCAATAGAACTAATTATAAAAGCCTATACCTGAGTTAAAAAGTCATGTGTTCAAGATGGAGGAAAAATATGTAAAAGTCCTGGGACTTTTACTATATTGAAAGTTCAATATGAGTCAATAGTATGATTTAGTAACAAAAAAAAAAACCAAAAGCGAAAACAAAAACAAAATCCTAGTGTGATCTTAGTTTTGAATTAATGAATTAATAGAAGAATATTGTACAGCATGAGACTGGTTCACTTTGAGCTGGTCAGATTCTATCTAGAGTATTATGTCTTAACAGCTTATATTTGGAAAATTATGCCAAGTAACTCTTTCTAGAACAGCATCATTGAGATAGTGAAGGACCTAAAAACCAGGCTACACAAGTATTGAGGATTCCATCTGGAGGAAAGAAGACTTGGAAGTGGGGGACATCATAGTAGCAATTCTGAAATATTTAAAGGGTTATCATGTAGAAGAAGTATTAAATTTGTCCCATTTGTGCACAAAAGACAAAACTATTACAGTGGGTTACAGAGGGTGAGATCTGGGCTCACTTTGAGGGAAAACATCCTACCATTAGTAGCAGAGAACTATCCTAAAGTATATTGTATTGCTTTGTTAGTTAATGAGTTCCCTCTTAGTGGTGTTCAGGTATAGTGTCAAATAGATCGATGCCTTAAATATGTGTTGAACTAAGTAACTTTTTAGTTTGTTTTCTGAACTATGAATTTATGATATTAGATTATTACAGAAAGCAAGCATTGTGTCAGATTTTTCCTTTTGTGTTCCCAATGCAAAACATTTTAATAAGTACTCAATGAATATTTACTGAATGAATGAATGAACCCTCGGTCCCCTTTTAAAAAATGTTTATACTTCACTATATGCTAATGTTATTTCTGTTTCCCAAGGGGTCCAATTTCCCTCCCTCCAACTTAAAATAAACCTCAAACATGAGAAAAAGCTGCTGTTCAAGGCCATTCTGACAATTTAGCAGCTTTCTATACTTGTAACATGTAATTTGCATATTGACTGATGTATTGCTTTGTGACATTGTGCTCTTCTTTCCCTTTTGTAGGCATCACAGGCCTAATTGTTTATTCCTACAACCTCTGGTTACTTTGCTTCACCAGATCTAACACTTAGAGAATGTAGTTGGCTGTTTCTTTTAAATATCCAATTCACACAAAGGCAGGTTCTACTATTTCCTCCCTCCATTGGCCACTTTACTGCCAGAATGATAAACCAGTTCATAAGATCATAGATTTGGAGTCACGTAATCCAACCCCCTAATTTTACAGAAGAGGAAACAGAGGCTCAGAGGGGTTAAATGATTTGCTCAAGGTTACGCAGCTGATAAGTGCTTCAGGATATGATTCAAAGGTAGAGTTTCTTGACTTCAAGACTAGCACTTTGTCCATCGCACCATGTTGCCACTACATCACAGTTGCCTATGAAAGAGATCTGATTGTAATACCTTCTCCTTTATGCTCATCAAAATGATCAAAGAGAAGAAACTATCCATCAATATTTTCTTAAAGATTAGCCACTATCAATTGCAGTACTGTCAGTTAAAGATGGATACTAGTAAAGAAGTTAACCAACCAGTTAAGTATTTATGCCTAGCATCCTTTAGTCCAGACACTCACTTCATATATTATAAAGACAACAATTGCTTTCTACCATAAGCCTTCCAGACAAACTAATGGCAATCTTTTTAGAAGTTTTTTTTTTTTTTAATAAGAATTCTCAGGCACTTTTTCTGGAACAAAACCAGTTCCTTGTGTTGGCATTTAGATAGCTGTAACAGTTTTTACAATTAAATTTAAGAAAACATAGGAAAAAGAAAATCTGAACCTTTTTAAAGTTAGAGAAATTCATACGCAAGGGGTGGAAATTTGGTCCCTAATCCCGCTCTTCAATAGAGAAAAATCACATAAAGCAAAGCATATAAGAGAGGTAATGACTTGTTAGTGTGTTAAGATGTTAACACATGGAGAATCCTTTAACAGGTGTGAATACTTTCCTGAGTGAATCAGGAGGGGCAACATGATTGGCTCTGCTGAAAGTGGGTCATGACCATGAGGTCTTCACAAAGAAAAGCCCTAGAAAAAAATTTGGCTTTACTCAGAGGGGAGTTTTGCGAGAACTCTACTAGAAGCCTGAGTACTTCCCAGTTCTGCCCTGAAGGAATAGAGTAGATTGTAGTGAACAGTGAGTAATTAATATTGAATGAGGAATATTGAGTAGCTTTGGTCTTGTGTGTTCCTTACATATGTGCTTCATTACTATTGCCATCTAAGTTTGTGTTTAGTCTCCCTATGGTTGTTGTCCTTCATTTTTGAAGAGGACCAAAATGACATAACTATGTTAGAGTCAAGTTTTAGTGTATATGACTATGGCTGATTAGACCAATAGGAACTCGGAATGCTCTATCATAGGTTGGGCACAAATAGTCTTTGTGAACCTTTGGGGTGGATTCTCTAAGTTTGAGTATCTTGCGTTTCTCTTGAGCTATTTCAGTTCTGCTTTGCTCATAGAGTTCAGCACCTTTTCTGATGTGAGCACACCATACTGAGTGCTCCTGTGCCAGTGTCTCCCTTGTCACACAATCAGTTCCAAAGTTATTAGTGGGAGAAGTCATCCTAGGTTTATGCATGGTAGTGTTTTGTAGTTCCTGTTATCATACTATCTTATTAAATGCCTTTTGCTAAGAGCTAACTATGTCTACTGGCTGATTGTTAATGAGAAGCATACTAATGGGGACTCATTAGCTACCGACTCAGAAGTGAGTACCTGCAGGGTACCACTTGAACCCTAAGGGTGACTGTTACCTTAAGCAGCCATCACATGAGTATTGAGTTGCTGAGTAGCCCAGAAGGGTGCTGCAAATATGCATATATATTCAATTAGGCTACTTTTTACTTTTTAAAAAAGGCAAATGTTCTTAAGTACAAGGATATTTACAATGGAAGCATTTATTTAAATGACTTTGTCAACAATGATGAACATTTTCCAGGGTTGAATAGAGTTCTCTTACTTGTAAAGCTTCTCACTTACTCTTAGCAGTATGATTGTGCATAGAATCCTAATTCTTTTTCCTCTTCTTCTCGCCTCTCCACCTCGGGCTTTCTTATGCTAATAGGAAATATCGCAGGTTGGAGAGGCAGCATTAGAATACTAAAAGGCATCTTTGCTAAACCATGAATTCCACTCTTCAAGCCCAATCTCTAGGATGTCCCATTTACATTTTGACTCATCCAAAGGAGAACTTGTTACCTTTCTCCCAAAAATTTCCCAAAACTAACCTCTCTTCTGAACTTTACTATTTCTATCAAGGGCACCACCATTCTTTTAGTCATCCAGATTCACAACTTTGGTGTCCTCCTTGAGTCCCTTACTTTCACGCACCATACATATCTAATCTGTTGTCAAATCATTGTGTCTACCTTTACAACATCTTTTAGATCTGTCACATTCTGTCTGCTCACACATCCACCACTTTCATGCAGGTCTTTAATTCAGACCTAAACTATTGCAATGTTCTCCTTTTTTCATCTCCCTGCCTCTAGTCTTTCCCTACTCCAAATTCTTCTTCTCCACATAAGTCAAAGTGATTTTTCTGAGGCACAGGTCTGACTTTGCCACTTCATTACCCAAATTCCAGAGCTCCCAAGTACCTGGGAACAAATAAAATTCATTTGGTATTCAAAGCCCTTCACAATCAGGACTATGTCATCCTGATCATTTACTTCTACATACTATATACAATATCTGTTTCATTGATCAACCACTCTATTTCTTATCAGGTGTCAGATCATTTTGATGATAACTACTTTGTACTATCATTTGAGATCTGGTACTAGTAGGACACTTTCCCCTCACATTATTTTTTCATTGATCATCTTGATATTTTTGATCTTTCATTCCTCTAGATATGTTTTGTTTTGATTTTTTTCTAGCTATATAAAATAAACTTCGATATTTTGATTGGTATGACACTGAATAAATAAATTAATTTAGATAGTACTGTCATTTTTATTATATTGGTTTAGCCTTACACATGAATAATTGATATTAAATTTCACCTCTGCTTTTTGGAATCCTTTCTTTCCTTCAAGACTTAGCTCAAGTACCACCTTCTCTGTCGATTCTTTTCTGACTACATCCTCCCCTATTCTCAGTCTCCCAAAATGGCCTTGTATTTGTTTAGTGTATACCTTTAATTATTTATGTCAACATCGTCTCCTTTAATAGCTGTGTAAGGTACTTTAGGGCAGGAACTATTTCACTTGTTTCTTTAAATCTTCCAAACCTAATACAATGCCTAGCACATAGACAAAGCTTATTAAATGCATGTTTACTAGTTGATTGCTTTGTTTTTGTATGGCTAGCCCTTATCACAGTACTTGGCACATTGTGAGTGGTAAATACATGCTTGTTGAGTGATGGATTGAATCCATTTTTGTCTAAAGTAATGCATATGTTACAATGTAAAGTGTAATTTCATTACTTAATCACACACATAATTTTAAGCCAGGATTTGTTTTGGGTGGATGGTTAAAGTAAGACCAGAATGATTCAGGATAAGAATATAGGCAAGTTGAGTTTGAGAAGTTATGTTTTTGATCTTTGACTCATGGTGAGGGAGATTTTAGTGTAAGATAATCAGAGTGATTTTGTTCTCTTGCATTCTTGTTAAGAAGTTAGAAGTTTATAGGCCCACAAGAATCAATGGCCTAAGGATTAAGATCTGATGTTTTTTTAGGTTACTCTCATGTCCAGAGGATATTTGCTCTTACTGGATTTGAATATCAACTGAATTTTACCCCTGTTGAAGTGGAAAGAACATGTATGATTCTAAATGTCTAAACATCTTTGAAAGATTTAAGAACTCTGATCAACACAATGATAAACCATGATTCCAAGGGACTCATTATAAAGCATATTACCTGCTTCCTGACAGAGAGGTAATGGACTCAGACTCCAGACTGAGACATAATTATTTTTGCATATGCCCAATGTTGGAATTATTTTGTTTGATTATACACACACACACACACACACACACACACACACACACACACATATATATATATTCAAACAAGAGTTTTGCTTTCTCTTTTTTTTCAGTGAGTTGGGTGAAAAGCGAGAGACTGGAGGACAATAAAGTAGAATTTATTATTTAAAAAGTAATTTTAATTAAAAAATTTAAATCTCTAATTCAGGGTCAAATACTATCTTGAAAAGGTCTCTCTAAAAGTTTCAGAATAATGTTTTCCCTTCCTTATCCACCAAATACAAACCACTTTCATTCTTGAGAAAGATTTTTGGGAGACATTGGATGAACAGTAGTTTAAAAAGAAAGCTTGCTTTAGAGTAGTGTTTCTTAAATCTTTTTTTTTGTCTATATGTATCATGGATCCGTTTGGTAGCCTGGTACATCTTCTGGATCCCTACGTATTTTCCACTATGTTCACAACTACATTCATAACTTCATAACATTGATAACATTCATAGTTAAGGAAATGCAAACTTTCAATTAGAGTTTCATGACAATAAAGATGTAATTATTTTTCAGTCAAAATTCACAGACTCTCCAAATCTCTCCATGGGCCCATTTCAGGTCTGTTAGCCCCAGGTTAAGAATCTCTGGTTTAAACCACTTTTCTTTGTCTATTTTAAACCTATGCAAGTTGATGAGCAAGTCATCTCCACTTGCAGTCATAGAAAATAAGCAGGAGAAACCCCAATTGTCAGCTGCTCAACACAAATTATTTCTTTCATTTCTCTGCTCTTTGCAAATACAACCCCAGCATCAACTAAGGAAAGTTCTAGAGGGTTAAAACATAGAATATGACACTGAATGATTTTGAGAACTTTATCAGCTCAGTACTCAAATGGAACTGGGGTTTTATTTATTTGGATGTTCCCTTTAAGAAGGCAGATCTTAACTCACCCATGACTCCTCTAGTCTAATCTATTATCTCATAAGTTCCCCATAGACAGAAGCCACCCAATGTGCTAGAGCCATTTTCACATTTATCATGACTTTGAAAGGATAGCCTTGGAGCAGTTAATATGTCTATCAGTTATCCTTGCTTTTTCTATGTGAAATTACCCCAATTACCCACCTCCACAAACTAACACTCTCTCCCTCTCCTTCTCCCTTGCATTTCTTTCCTTCCCTTTTCCTCCTCCATTGGTACCATGTATCTATATAGTAATCAATTAATAAGCATTTACCATAATGTGTTACATACTGTGTTAGGCACAAGAGTTACTAAGATAAAAATCAAATAATTCCTGCCTTCAGAGGGCTCTATGTCTACCTGTTTATTTCTCTCTTTTTTTCTCTCTCTCTTATCATGGTTACTCGGAGCAAGATTTTATTTTCAAAAGCAGAGTAATTTTTAACTTCTAACTTTTCACCCAAGTAATGTGTCTTCAATAAAAATCACTTTGGCAAGTTCTTGTTTAGGAGATTTACCTGAAGTAATATTCTCCACTAAAATCCTTCTGTGACCCCTTACATGGTGTGGAGAACCTTGGTTCTCAAAAGCAGAGAAAAAATTCAGATTGGTCCTATTTACCTTAAAAAGTTTTAAGCATAGGCCTTGTAACACAAATATACTTGTTTCCTAGGACTGGACCAAATAAATTGGGGTTGGCCAATGAGTGATTATCATAACAAATATTTGAGGACCACCTATCAAATCATAGAGAATCAGCAGTTTGCTATGATGGAGGGAGGACTGGTGTTCGTGAAATAATGGGTTTCCTGAAGGGTTGAAATATCTTCTTAGCACAATAGACATGTGTAGGCACATAGAAAATTATATATTTAGCCAGGATAAATTTTTTATTATATTAGCACTGGGAAGTTTTTGAAATAGATTCCTTCTCTCAAATTTAACTTAGGAGAAGTTTTATGCTATCTTGGGCCCAGTTTAGATTTCGTCCTTGGAAAAGGCATTGTTTCAAGAGACCAATGACTCATGCTAATCCTCAGAAAAAAAGGGTCTATTCAGAGAATTCTGTTTACTTGTGATAGATTTTCCAAATTTACTTCTTTACCCTTGTGTTTTATTATGAAACATTTGCATGAAAAGAGAAATTTTGTTCTGTGGAGAAATCCATCAGATTTCCCTCATCAAAAGCCAAATCTCACATTTCTAACCTCAGAAGGATTTATGCATAGATAAATGATGTCACAAAGAATGATGACTTCAGCTATTTCTTCTACTGGAGAGTTGTATGGACTCTTAAAAGCTAATAACCCAAAGGTCTTTGCTTTTATGCAAATTCTGCTCTTAATTAACAGCAAGGGAAGGAAGAATAAGAAAATGTCCCAGGCAGAATTACTTCTCATTAGAGTGTTTTTCAAATCTTTCTGCCCATTATTAACTTCTGTTGTGCAGGTTGATTCATTTTAGAAGAAATCTACTCTATTGAATTTGCGTCAGATTTCGAGAAACATTACATTAGGCTATTTTATTCTCAGTCCCTGGTGGCTTCTTCTTTTAGTCAGTATGGTAATGCATTACTCCAAGCATCTCTAAATTACTTTTCCTTTTCTTTAGCAATTAGTTTTTAATTCTAGAATAATTTTTAAACCTTTAAAACTAAGGAAAGCCCAGAGAAGCTATTTGTGAAGTGTTGATATTGGACATTATATTCAATAGGAAAGTGAGCAAAATTCAAAGATCAATTTAGGGTGGATTCAACATCCATTGATAATAGAGCAGTAGAAGTTCCTCTTTCCTGCAGATTATTATCTATGTGTTACCACTGCTGGAATCCTTTAGTCCTTTCTGTTCCTGTTCAAAATTCTTCTACTTATAAAAAAGGATCACAACCATTCTTGAATCTACTGTTATACCATGTTGATCTCAAGATAGCTTCCTTTTAAAAAATCATCCCTGGTAATGGTATAGTGGTGATCTAAATGTCTACTTTCCTCTTCTCAGTAAAATCATCTGAGGAACAAATTTTCTCTCTTTAGGGATAGAGATAGGAACTGAACCTGTGGTTTGATTACTATAGGAAATTCTCAAATGAAGAAACCTCCTTTAGCACAATGGGGCTCAAGATCTGTACAATTTGCTGAAGAGTTGGTTAGAGCACTGAGACAATAAGTAACATTCCCAGGTAATAAAACCATTATGTTAGACACAGGGTTTGAGCTCAGGTCTTCCTGGCTTTGAGGTCAGTTCTTTACTATGTCATGCTGCTTTTTATAAGAGCTCATTTTTCTTGGTGCCAAAGTCTGTGACATTTCTATTTTTCTGGACAAGTTTCTTCTAACATACCTGGCTTTCTCATCAAATCCAATTCAATCGTACAAATATTAACTGCCCACTGTGTACTGGCACTTTGTTAGTCAATGGGGAAGGCACAGAGTTTAAATAAGGTATAATCCTTATCATGGAAAATCAAGCATATTAGGAGAATATAGTAGAAACAGATACAGAAAAAGCAAGGAAATACATAAATGTATGAAAAGACAAGTGTGAAACAAAGAGCTATGTAAGGTCTAATGAAGAAAAGGCCATGGAGGCTGACCGCCTACTCTTGAGAGAAGATATGTAACCAGCATTTTCTGAATGTTATTTATATATCTCCTCTGTCCTAATCCAAAGAAAAGTATTATTTATTTAAATATTTCATTGATATCTTTTTTATCTATAAAATTTTTCCCAGTATTCTTCTTCCTTCCTTCTCGCAGACAGCCATCCTAAATAGCAAATTTTTTAAAGGAAAATAAATTAGAGAAAAACCCAATAAAACTAATCAATAAATCAAAAAAGTCTTAAAATAGTATACCTATGGACCTCTCACCTTTGCAAAGGAGTTGGGTGGGAGTACATTTTCATACTTTTTCTTTGGGGCAAATCATAGTCTTCGTAATTTTGCAACATTCACTTTTGATTATTTTATGGTTCTCTCCATTTCCGTAGTTCTAGTCATGGTATATTCTGTTTTCTAAGCTTTGCTTACTTCACTCTGCATCAGATCCAATAAATCTCTCCATGCTTCTCTGTGTTCTTCAGTTCTGTCACTTCTTATAGTAATATTCCATTACATTCATGTACAACCTTTTGTTTAGTCATTCTCCAATTGATGGTCCTTTACTTTGTCTCTAATTCTTTGATATCACAAAAAGTGCTGCTATAAATATTTTGATTTATATGGAGACTTTCTTCTTATCAATGAGCTCCTTGTTATATACACCTAGTAGTGAAGTCTTCAAGTCAAAAAATACGTACATCTTAGTTACTTTACTTGCATAATTTCAAGTTGCTTTCCAAAATGATTGTACTGGTTCACAGCTCCTCCAGAAGTGCAGTAGTATGCCTAACTTTCTTCAACTTCTCCGACATTGACTATTTCCACCTTTTGTTATCTTTACCAATTTGCAGAGTATGAAGTAAAATCTCAGGGTTGTTTTGACCTATGTTTCTCTTTTTCTTAGTGTTTTGGAACCTTCTTTCATGTGATTATTAATAGTTTGCAACCCTTTTTTTGAGAGCTGTTCATATTTTTGACCATTTATCTGTTAAGGAATGGTTTTTGGTCAGAAACACACACACACACACATATTAATTGTTTATATAGCTTGGATACCAAACTCTTATCAGAGAAATTTGATAAAAAGGTTTTTCCCCATTTGACTGCTTTACTTCTCACTCTAGGTATTTTAAATTTGTTTGTACAGAATCTTTTGAATTTGTATAATTAAAGTTATCTACTTCATCTTTTGTAATTACTTCTATCCCTGAGTTGGTTAAGAATATATCTCTTCTCTTCTAATTTTCAATGGTATAATATTTAATACAAAAAGTATTATTTAGATGAATGAGCCAGAAGATTCTGAGAGGTCTATAGTCCCAAGTCAGCTTCTCACTCTTTGCCTACCAGGTGTTCCAGTTGCATATTTTAGGCATGGGGAAATAGCTTTTTAAAAAGGTATAGAGATGGGTGATGTAATATCATGTATATGGCAAGTAGTTCAGTTTAACTGGACTGGAGAGTAGTAGCAGTAGCAATGGTATGTAACAAACCTTAAAATGTTGGCTGGAGTCAAACTATGAAGGGGTTTCAATCCCAAACTGAGAATTTTGCATTGTATTCTGGAAACAGGAGAAAGATCCTGAAGTTTCTTGAGAGTGGGGAGAATTATGACCATACCTGTATGCTCTCTCTTTATATATGTATGTATGTGTGTATGTATGTATGTAGTTATATTATAGTACACATGAACCATATCATACTTGTCTGATTCGGGAAACTAATAAGCTTATAATTGCAAAATTATTGTGATAATCTTATTTGTTCCTCATAACAACCATTTGAGGTAGGTAAAAGTATAATTAATCACATTTAAAGATGTATAGCTGAAGCCTATGGGGGGAAAGTACTTACTTGCTCAAGGACACACAGCTAGAAAGTGTAATTATGCTTTGCTAAGCTTAAAGCATCAGTTTAGAGAGGTAGGATGATGTAAAGGATCTTGAACTTGAAGTCAGGATATTAAATAGATTTAAAATTCTACCACTAACTTTAACCAAATCTTCCATTAGAATATAAACTTCTTGAGGGGAGAGATCATGTTTTTGTCTTTCCTTAAATCCCTGGTGTTTAGCACAGTGCCTGACACATAATAAGTGCTTCATAAATGCTAATTGACAAACTGACTGACTAAGATAAATGATGTAGGTCCTGACTCCAGCTAGGTAGCTTTTTAACCCCCTAAAACTTTTCATTCTGTGATTCTTCTCCGTGTCTTTCTGTCAATTCTTCAGTGAATAAATCAGCTCTTTTAGTAGTGGCAAAGAACTGGAATCTAATGGTATGCTCATCAATAGGGCAATGGCTGAACAAGTTATGTAATAGAATGCTATTGTGCTGTAAGAAAGAAGGAATTGGTTACAGAGAAACTGACTGGGATGACTTATATAGATTGATATAGAAAGAAGTGAGCAGAACGAGGAGAACAATTCTAGCAACATTGTAAAAATGAACAATAGGCTACCCATTTCCACACAAAAAAGTGATTAATTAAATATACAGAATGAGATGTACATTTTTGGACAGAGCCAATATTGGCATTTGTTTTGCTTGACTATGCATATATATATATATATATACACACATATATGTATATATATATATATATATACACATATATGTATATATATATATGTGTGTATATATGAACAAGGGTTTTGTTTTTCTTTTTTCTTCAAATCTAGTGGAAAGATGGAGGGGAGATGGTTGGCAGAGAAAATAAATATTTATTAATAGGAAAAATAATTATAAACAGCTAACCAAATGCACTGGAGGACTTTCTTTAGTTCTTTTGATACTTTGTGGGTGCCAGTGAAACACCCACCCCATTCTTCACTTTCAAAGCTACGTGATCAGTCTTCCTCATTTTCTAATGAAGTATGACCTCAGCGGTATATTTTTAGTTTGTGGCAATGTAGCAAAGTGTGTGTGTGTGTGTGTGTGTGTGTGTTGCAGGTGAGGACAACCTTATCAATTCTCACCCCTATCCACTCCTGGTTCTTCTCTTACACATTTTCAATTGCTGTGGGCCTCAGTTTCTTTATAGATAAAATAAATGGATTAGACTTGAAGGCCTCTAAGGTTTTTTTTCCCAGCTGTAAAACTATGATTTTTGTCATTCTATGGTACTATGCTCCAGCCTACTTTATACATCTTTCTGTTGTCTCTTTGATTCTCATGCAATTTTGATTACTCTGAGATTATACTGTCCCACAATTTGCAATCCTATAGTACCACTTGATAATATTGGGATTAAATAGATGAACTTTTACCCTTCTACATGGTTAATTTAGTTATATACCAGTAGAATGCTTTACTATCATTTTCATTTTTCTATCACAAAAGGATTATGGGGGCACTTAAGTTAAATTTTTCCCCTCATTTAGAAAAAAAGGACATTGAAAAATAAAATGAGAAATCTCTATGCTTGTCAATTTAGCAGCAAAGGCAAGATAATAGAGAGTTTAACAACCTAGAGTGCCAGATTCTCGTGCTCCTCAAGTTTGGCACCATAGATCCCATTTTTATTCAATTGTGTCTAACTTTTTGTGATTCCATTTAAAGTTTTCTTAGCAAAGATACTAGAATAGTTTGCCATTTCCTTCTTTAGCTCATTTTACAGATGAGGAAACTGAGGCAAACAGGGTTAAGTGACTTGCCCAGGGTCACATAGAGAGTATCTGAAGCCAGATTTGAACTCAGGAAGATGAGTCTTCCTGACTCTAGGCCCAGTGCTCTATCCACTATACCAGCTAGCTTGATCTAGATCCCATTAGATGAAACTATATTTGTTGAATGGGACTCAACCATATATCCCTCACTCACTCCACACCCTCACTGGCTCATTTCTCAAAAATTGCCCCTTGAGTACTTTTTAGCTTAAACCATGGAATTCTGAGAAAACATAGCCTTTGAGTACAGGGAAACAAGTGAAGCTCTCTGTAAGATGAGACTTTATACCCAGAATCTGTGAGAGAAAAAGTCAGATTCAGGGATAGAGAATATCACCCCCACATTTTTCATTGACTTTATAAGATACCCAAAAAAGTTCACTGAATCAAATTGTAGCTTATCCAAGCCAGAAATAAACAGAGAGAGTTCGGTAATTTGCATGAGGAATCAAGACAAACTCACTTTGGGTAGGCAGAAGGGCTCAATCACCAATGACAAGTCAGTCATATGACAGAACTTAACAGGGATGTTCAGGTGCTGTGTGTCATTTCCATTCCATATCTGTTATCAACAAAAGCTATTCATATTAGTATCATGTAAAAGTGAGAGAATGTGGTCCCATAGTAAATGGAATAAAAATCACACAAAAGAGCAAAAATGAGCTTTTCCTTGAGTTTTGTTACCAGGGCTGGTCCTAAAACAGGATTGTAAATTAGGCCAATTTTACCTTTGCTAACTTCCCACCTCATTTGTTGTACCCCTTCTTACCTTTTCATAAGTTGCTGCTGATAATTTGGTGGGCTCATATTTCCTATAACTGCTCAAGGACCCTATGGAGGCCTACCCTCTTAAGCTTACCCTTTCATCCCTAAATAGTGTCAGGACTACTGAAATCAAGCACAAATGATAGTCTTAAAGTCCCTTTAAATGCAGAGTACCAGGTCTACTGAAATAAAATACAAATGATATTGATAATATCTCTTTAAAGGAAGATCACAGTTGTGCTTCAAACCTCTTGCCAAGGATGTACTAATGTAAAAGAACAGAAGCACTACCCAAATTATCTTATGGATTAAATGCTATAGCAATCAAAGTACCAAGGCAATACTTCATATAGTTAGACTGGAAGAATGAAAGATCTAGAATATAAAGGGAAATAATGAAAAAAGGTAGGAATTAATGTGAAATATCATTTTCAAAACTCAAAAATAATCATGAAAACTACATGGTTCTAGATTTTAAAAAGCAGCTCCATGGAGTAGACTAGCTAAGGAAGAATCAGAAAAATTGCAACAAAGTACCTTGTGTTCAGTAAACTTGAGAACATTAAGTTTCTTGGGCAAGAGCTCTGTATTTGACAAGACCAGATAGCAAAAACTAGAAAGCCATTTTGCAGAAATTTGGTGTAGAGCAACATCATATACAAAATACTAAAATAAACTCAAAATTTATTTGACTTGAAGTATAAAGTTCATGCTTTAAAAACAAATAAGAGGGAACAAAATCAGAGATCTTTCCCATCTTTAGATGGGGGGACCAGAGTAGAGGGAGATCATAAAAAAAAAAATAGAAACTTTTGGTTACACAAAGTTAAAACTTTTTATGACAAAATTCATACAACTAGGATAAGAAGAGAGTGGCTGATTGGGGGATAGGAGCCTGGTATTCAAGATCTATAGCGAATTAAAACAAATTCATAAAACCAAGAGCTATTCCCTACTGGATAAGTAGTCAAAAGATACTAATAAACAATTTTCAAAAGGTAAATCCCAAACTACTGACAATCATTTCTCCAAATAATTAATAATTAGAGAAATACAAATCAGAACAACTGCAATTTTACCTCTTATTGGTAAATTGGCAAAATGATAAAATATGAGAATCATTGATATTTAAGCTATGAGTTGCTCCAACCATTCTGCAAAGTTATATGAAATTGTGCTTAGAAAATGACCAGAATGTCCATACAGCATAACCTGGGGATTCCATTGCTAGGCATGTATCAAAGATTTGTAATAAAAAGAAAGATCGTATATATGTCAAAATATTTTAGCAGTACTTTTTTTTTGTAATTGGAAGTAACTAGAAACAAAGGAGATGCCCATTAATTTGGGATTAGCTAAACAGATTGTGGTTATTGAATGTAATATAATTTTATTGTTCTGTAAGAAATCATGAATATGATGAATACAGAGAAGCCTAGATGAAGTCAGGTAAAGGGGAGTAAACAGAACCAAGAAAACAATACACATAATGACCACAGCAATGTAAATGGAAAATGCAACATGAACAATACAATTTGATCTGAATCCTGTGAAATATCAATGACTAAGGTTGACCTCATAGGAAAGACATGAGAATATTCCTCCTCGCCCTCCTTTTTTTTTTTTTTTTTTTTTGCAACTAAGGTTGAAGAATTCTATACATTGATAGGTTAGTTAATTTTGCTGAATTTTTTTTTTTCTTCTGTGTTACACGGAATAGGTCTTTGGGAGGGAAAGGAATGTATTGGCAATGTATTTAGGTAAAAAACAAATGATATCAATAGAAACAGGGAAAAAACCCTCAGGTACAAATAAAAACTTGACTTTGGATTCCCTCCTACTTTTAAGAAAGCTAGAATATGAAATGTGGTATGTTCAGGAAGCATGTTGTTAAACCAAGTGGATAACAGCTGTCTTGCCCAGCATGGAAAGAAATCATGACTTTGAGTAAGAGACAGAAAGTATTCTGAGATGGAGAATTCTTGCCCTCTAGAACCATACAAGTTCGTCTGGGGAGATTCTCATGGTTCACTTTGCTTACAATTAAATAGAAGGAGCACTTACTTGTCCAAACAATGAAAACCCAGACCACATAAGGTATAGTGAGTTAGTGCCAATGCTTTGAGTGGCAATTTTCATTGACATCTTGGTTTCATACACAGTTTGCATAACTTTAAGCATCCCATTTGGCTCATCTATCTAATAATTATGTACGGTGAAATTGATATTTGACCAAAGTTCCCATGAACAAGCTAAGAATTAAGGAGAGTTATCTTTATCATGCATTTATATAGTCTGCTAAAGGCCAATGAAAGCAACTGAACTAAAATTAAATATGCCATCTCTTTCTTTTTTAAATATATGCAGGCTAAAATATATAATACTGGCATAAACAGTCTGGATAGGAATGGGAATAATTTGTGAAACCAATTTCTGTTCTGACAGCCCCTGTAAAGGAGTTTTCTCAGGGTTTTCTGGTCAGTTATTTAAAATACAGTAATTTTAAAGTAAGTGTTACTTTTTCTATAGCTATAATATAGCTTAAAATGTTGCATTTGTATTTTGAACAGCATTTTCCCTTTTTTCAGTATTGTGGAACTGTGTAAGAATAATTATTTAAGCTATGAAGCTGCCAGGTAGTATGCTTCCTCGCTCTAATGGTTACCCTCCTGGTGATTTATTTCTTCATCTATCATAATAGACCCCTGAGCATCAGTCTCAAATTATCCCTGAGCCTCTATTTCCCCATCCTTTATAGGGCAATGGCCTGACAGATCTCCCCATGCAGGATCAATGTCTATGGGTATCCCCCATACCACCAATGTGAAGGCTTCACCCACTTCATGGATGATTCATGGTAATAGTGCTGTTTGCCATTGACACTGTTACTTCTAGTTTTGGCTCCAGTAAATTTTGAGGATAACCTATAAAGTTCTCTTCTACCCATAATGTAGCTAAAATATTGAACACTTAGTCAATGGCTGGATGTAACATGTCCCTGACTTTTTGAGCCACTGAGAAAGATATTTCAATCATGCCATCCTGGTAGGTCAAAAGACCCTGGCATTCATGCAGACAAATTTTGTCAGAGATAATAAATCTCAGAAGGTGAATGTTTTTTTTTTTTTTTTGACTGTAGTTGCTTTTCCCCAGATGCATGTTGTTTAAATTCATGGTGTTTGACTGCCCAGGCCACATTCTTGCTTACTTTGTTTTTTGCTGTTTGCTTTCCTTCTCAACCCATTTCCCTAATATTGACTCTTATCATGTTGATATGGTATATTTGTCCAGCACCCCACTCCCCTTACTAACCTTGATCCTCCTCCTCTGCAAGACATTTGGTTATGGATTCCCATTTAATTTTCATTGTGACCAGTATTCCCTAGCTTTGGGCAGTTACCTCTACCCAAAGATAACTAATAGTTATCTGTACTATTCAGATCTCTATTCTTCTGACTCTGCCTCAACTTTAATTCCTATGATTGTCTATTGCAGATAGGAGGGCCCAAAGCTTTCCCCAATTAATATCCACAGTCCCTCATCTTCTGCATGAGAATAATAGTACAACTTGGTTGGAAGTACTTTTTCAAATCTATTATTGAAGAAAGACAAAATCAAGTCAGCTGATCTCTATATTGAAAGCTTGTGTTTGAAGAAGGACAGATTTAAATATAAGAGTAAGATGTAGGAGATTCTGTAGAGATACTGAAGGGGATATCTGGGTACTTTTGGGGTAATTTCAAGAGCTTTAGAGTTTGGCAATGAATATTCATGTCTCAGGTCATTTCAAAAAGTATTGCTTTTCTTTCTTAAATTTTTTTTAACATGTAATTTAAAATTTGTCTTATGTACAGCTTACTTTTTCTTTTAAAATAAAGTCTGTATTCCAACATGTTACTTTCAAAGCTTTCCTAATTGTCTGTGATTCTCTCTGGTCTATATTCTGTACTTTACTTTTTTTGGGGGGTGGGTGGTGAGAAGGCTTCTTTTTCCTCCAAATTGAAAGAGGACAGTAGGAATTGATTTCTTTTGTAATCTTACGCATTTTATTTTATAAATTTAAGTACATTATTCTGAGGCATCCACAGATTTCTCCAGAATGCCAAAGTAGTCTATAATACACACACACACACACACACACACGCACATGCACACGCACACACATACATATACATACACATATATGTATATATGTATTTATATATAGTTTTAGAACTCCTACTTTTCTTTTGAGTTTTTCTTTTAGTATTGCTATCACTAACATTTCTAGAATGATATTAAATTATAATGATGATGATTGACATCTTTGCTTTACCTCTGTTCTTATTGTAAAATCCTTAGCCTTTCTCCTTTATATATAATGTAGGTTCTTGGTTTTAGATAAATTCTAGTTATCAAGAAAAGCTCATTAATTCCTATATTTTCTAAAATGTGTTTTTAATAGAAATAAGTGTTAGATTTTATCAAACTTTTTCCAGTATCTATTGATAGAAAAATGTGGTTTTTGCTATTGGTATTAATATGCTGTTATGTTTATAGGTTACTTTATATTGAACCTACCTACCTTCCTTTAATTCCTGGTATAAATCCAGCCTGGTCATAGAATATAATCTTTTCACCTTATTGTTATAGCTTCTTTAACAATGTTTTCATCAGTTTTTTTTTGTTTCAGTGTTCAGTAGGGATGTCCATCTCTAGCTTTCTTTCTCTGCTTTGTCTCTCTCAAGTTTTAGGTATCAAGACCATAACTGAATCACAGAAAGATTTTGGAAGAATACCTTCCTTTACTATTTTTACAAACAGTTTATTATTTATCAGAATAAATTCTTCCTTGAATGTTTGATTGAATTAATTTGTAAATACATAAGGTTGAGGTGTTTTTCCCCCATTGGGAGCTCATTTATGGCCTTTTCAGTTTCTTTTTCTGATAATGGATTATTTAAATAATCATTTGTTCTGTTACCTTTGGTATCTTATTTTTTTTAAAATATTAATTTTATCTAAATTATCAGTTTAATCATCATTTTTGGGTAAAATAGTTTCTGATATTTTCATCTTCAATTGTCAATGTTCCTTTTTAAATTTTAATATAAAGTTTTTATATTAAAATAAGATTAACTAAATAATTATCTGTTTTATTAGTTTTTAAAAATGCTCCTAGTTTTATTTATCAATGAAATGAATTTTTTGCTGTTAATTTTGTTAATGTCTTCTTTAATTTTCAAGATTTCTTTTTTGTGTAATAGGTTTTTTTTTCATTTGTTTTTCTAGTTTTTAAAAATTGCATTCCAAATTGATTGGTTTTTAATCTTTTTTTTTTAAATTGATGAATTTATTTAGAAATATGCATTTTTCCCTAAGTACTGCTTGAGCAGAATCATAAACATTTTGGTATGCTGTTTTATTGTTCAAATAAATTTACCTTTCTATGTTTCTTTGAACTCATGTTTGTATTTCAAATTTCCCAGCTATAGTCTTTTCATCATGAATTCATGAAAAGAGTAAGTTATTTACTTACTTAGAAGCTTATAACTTTTGCTTCTTTGAATCTTGTATTCTAAGATCTCTTGTTTTTAGTAGAAACAGCCAAGTACTATGTGATTGTGGTTCCTTTGTACTTAAACTTATTCTTTTTGGTTGCTTGTAGTATTTTTTTTCCTGGTGTCAGAACTGTAAATTTTGGCTTTGATATGCCTGGGTTTTTCTTTTGGAAGTTGATCAGTGGATTTTTTCCCATCTTCCCTTTGCCCTCTAGTTCTAATAGATCTGGACAGTTTTCATTTATAATTTCTTGAAATGTTATATCCAAATAAAAATAAATTTATATAATAATTTTCAGGGAGTCCAATTACTCATAAGCTATTTCTTCATGACCTGTTTTCCAGGTCACTTATTTTGATGGCAGGTATTTTCTCAGTCTTTTGATTTTGCTCTAAAATTTTGTGTTGTCTCATAGAGTTATTGATTTATGTTTCATCTATTCTAGTTTTCAAGGAACATATTATTTAGTTAAGGCTTACCATTTTTTCTTATAAGATGTTTATTCTCCTTCTTCTTCTTGCCTCCATAGTTCTTGTTTCATTCCTTTTTCTTAAAATCTCTTGCTGATTTTCTTGTAGTTATTCATGCAGTTGCAGAAAATCCATTTCCCCCTTTCGATTCTCTGCGTGCAATTTTAATGGAGTCTACATTTTTGGGGGGATTTTTAGATCCGTATTTTTTTTCTACTATTTATTTGTCTTCTTCAGTTTACTTATCCATATTTGTTTTCCTAATAGGAGCTTGCTGCATTTTTGGGCTGCATTCTGAATCCCTGTTGGTCTTAACCTTGCTTTTCTTGGTTTCTTCACTGACTTCCTGGGCTTAAGGCCACTGTGGATCTTTGAGTATCGACAGGGCCTTCTTGCCAAACCAAGACAAAATTCTAAGGACTTTGGAACCACTGGCCACCTGAGCTATCCTATCTAAATACTGGCACCCTGTGCTGATGGCCCTCTACTATTTTTTAAAAGTTTCTTTTTAGTTTTCTTTTATAACATTTTATTTTTAATTTATTTAATAAAGCAAGCATCCATAACACTGTACAATAAAAAAGATGATTGTACATGAAACTACAAATCTAGTATGCACAACTTGCTATTCCTTTCAAATATGGAACAAAATTGTCACATCATTTTTTCTTTCCTCCCACCCCACTGCCTGTCCTATAGATGGCTACATACATAATATGTATGTGTATATATATATGTATGTGTATATATATATATGAAATTATTCTCTACATACTTTTATTTACATTTTTTTCTCTGGATGCAAATAGCAACTTTCTTCATGTGTCCTTTGTAGTTAATTTGGATATTTATAATAGTCAAAATAACTTATTCACTCAAAGTTGTTCTTAAAACAATATTGCTGTTATTGTACACAGTGTTCTCTTGGTTTTGCTCATTTCACTCTTCATTATTTCATGTAAGTCTTTCCACGTTTTCCTAAAATTGTTGAGCTCATCATTTATTACAGTGCAGTAGTATTTCATCACAGTTATATACCAAAACTTCCTGGTACTGGCTAAGAAATATAAAGGTAGATCAATGGAATAGAGGAGACATACAATTTATGGGAGCAAATAAGCATAATAATCTTGTATTTGACAAATGTAAAGATTTAAGATTTTGAGATAAGAATTAATTATTTGGTAAAAAATTGTTGGGAAAACTGGAAAGCAGTATGGCAGAAACTGGACATAGACATATCTTCAACCATTTACTAAGATAAGGACAAAATGGATACATGACCTAGATATAAAGAGAGATTTTACAAGAAAATTAGAAGAATATATTACTTAGCAGACTTAAAGATAGGTGAATAGTTTATGAACAGACAAGAGATAGAAAGCAAAGTTAGGTATAAAATGGATAATTTCAATTACATTAAATTAAAAAGGTTTTGTAGAAATAAAAGAAAATGTAGCCAAGATCAGAAGGAAAGCAGAAAATAAGAAAAAAATTTCTATAGACAGTTTATCACTTAAAGGCCTCATATCTAAAATATATAAAGAGCTTTGTCAATTCTATAATGAGTCATTCCCCAATTGATTATGATCAAAAGGTATGAACAAACAATTTTCTAACAAAGAAATCAAAACAATTTATAGTCATATGAAAAAATGCTCTAAATCATTATTGATTAGAGAAATACAAGTTAAAACAACCTGGAGATATGATTTTACACCTACCAGATTGGCTAAAATCATAGTGGGGAAAGTGACAAATGTTTGAGGGGAGGTGAAAAAATTGGGATGCTATTTAATTGTTGGAGGAATTGTGAAGTGATCCAACTATTTTGGAGAGTAATATGGAATTATGCTGAAACAGTTATTAAACTACCTATTCTCTTTGACCCAGCAATACCACTACTTGGTTCATTTCTGAAGATAATTAGGGAAAAAGGAAAAGAACCTATTTGTGCTAAAATGTTTATAATAGCTCTATTTGTGGTAGCAAAGAACTGGAAATTGCAGGGATACCCATCGATTGGAGAATAGTGGCCCACTACTATTGCTTCTTCTGGACACAGAACCTTATAGATCACATATATCTCTGGCCCATCTCTGGTTATTATTGGAAGTTTGTATGCTTGCACTGGCTGTGGCCCTGCTGTCAGTCCACTTTCTTAGTAACTGTGGACTTCTGGCTAACTTTTTGTGTATTTTGGAGGTGGAAGTAGACATTATAGTTCGTTATTGAATTTCTTGATCACTATCCTCTATGACACAAAATTTCAGGTTTTTGCTGGAGTAAATACATAAGACCTGGGCAATCTGCCTCTATTTAGGCAATCATCTTAGATGGAAGTCTTAAACTTGCTTCCCTTCTAACTCCCTATATTTTTCTAAAGTGATTTACTATAAATTTAATATTAAAAAACATTACCAATTTAATTTACTTTGCAACTTATATTTTCATAACTATTTATTTACATTTTCGTCCTATCATAAATTCATTTCTTTTCATTTTGCTTTCGAGGCTTGGTCTCCCAATCTCACCCAGGCAGGAAGTACAACAACCATAGATGAGGCTATTCCTGCTGCTCATTGGCATAGAAGCTTTAGCCTGCTTTGTTTCTGACCTAGGCTGGTTCAACCTTCCTTAGGCAACCTGCTGTCTTTCAGCTGATGGGGGCTGGCCCCATTGGAACCAGCCTTAGTGTGAATATTGGATTGACTTTAGCCCTGTTACATACAGCTCAGACCTCCCAAGTTCAAATAATCCACCCACCTCAGCTTCTCCAGTAGCCAGGAATACAGTTATGTAACACCATGCCTAGCAAAATACATTTCAGTGCAAATAAATGCTATAACTTTCCAGTTGCTTTTTCTAACTCTTTAGGTTATTTAATTTGTACATTCATTTTAATTCACCTTTCCTGATATAGGGTCATAATTATAGTGTACTTTGTTCTTCCTCAAATCTTTTTGTTGTCTAGTCATACCACCGTTTATAATTATTAATAATAATTTTTAAACTTGAAAAAATTTGCTTTAAGATACTTTTACTTAAGATGCTTAAGCTAAGACTGTATTATTACTGGTTGTGGATGATCTAGGAGGAGGTTTTCAATTAGCTATGACTTGAATTAATTGGGCCATGATATCTGTTTCAACTCAGAGAGTCTATGCTTTGTGATTTATTCCTACTACATTTCATGTTATCATATCTGACCTATTGTTCTAGCTTGCTGAACACTTTTTTGGATCCAGACTTTGTCATCGAACACATTATAGTTCTACCTCTCAGATGCATGCTATCTGCAAATTTGACAATGTATTGTCATTGATAAAAATAATAAACAGCATAATCCCAAAGACTGATCACTGAGACAGTCCATGGGTGATGATTTCACCACTACTCTTTCTGTACTGCCTTGGTTATCTATGGAAGAAATCACTAACCTATGCTGACTTCAAGCACTACATATCCATTGTTGTTGTTCAGTTGTTTCAGTCATTTCTGACTCTTCATGTCCCCATTTTCGGTTTTCTTAGCAAAGATACTGGAATGGTTTGCCCAACTTGTTTTTAGATGAGGAAACTGAGGCAAGTATGATTAAGTGATTTTCCTAGGGATACACAGCTAGTAAGCGTCTAATGCCAGATTGGAACTCAGATCTTTCTGACTCTAGGCCTGGCACTCTATCCACTGAACCACCTAGCTGCCCTCATATATGTTAATCTAATTTTGGGCCCTTGCTTCTTTTCAACTGTCCTTCTTAGCAGTCCTTACTGACTCTTTATCTCATTTTTTATGGTACCTATTTCAGAACTTCCCTTCTGCCCTTTCTCTTATAATTCCTCCCCCACTCCTGCCGAATAATGTGCTTATAACAGATGACAGCATCCTTCTTCATTAAAAGATAAAATCCAGGTTCTCTCTTAGTCTACTCCTCTTGTCCTCAAAGCTTCTTGGCATTATCTTATTACCTTTTCTCATCTCTTTTATTCTAACAAGGGTTAGCTTTGGACCTTGATCCTATTCTCTTAAGCCTCTTCCAGAACCTCCTTTCTTCTATCTGCCTGTCTCTCTCTTCTATCTTAAATTTTTTCTTCTTCACTGATACCCATCTTCATCAAGTGTCTTCAGTACTATAAAAGAGAAAAAAAAGAAAAGAAAAAAGTTTTCTGTTGACCCTTCAAGATGAGCTGGTTAATCCACCATCTCTCTTCTTTCCTACACCAATAAAGTTCTTGAAAAAGTTGTTTCAAGGTAGTGTGCAATAGTGGTGTTGAGCATGGGGGACAAGGAGAATTAACTATGACATAAAAAATCAATAACAAAACTTAAAAAAAGAGAAAGTACTTTATCTCTACTCATTGTCTTCTCAATTTCTTGCAATTTGTCACCACTTCTGTACTGAAAATAATTTCCTAACGGTCCCCACTGTTCTCCCAACTACCAAATCCAGGAGTTTTCTCCCACATTGCTTCCTCCCTCCACCTCTGGCTTGGATAAGAGACAAAAGAGGAACGGTCAAAGAAAACCATAGTACGTCAAACATGAGAGACTCAGAAGTTGAGGGAAGGGAGAATATCCTGCAGGAGGGAGTGATCAACTACATTCAAAAGTGTAGAAATCAAAGAGGGATAATGAGTGCTGATTTCTTCTTTCAACAGCTAGATTAAAGAGAGGCCTTATACTTCTTAAAATGCCTTGATGAGTGTCAGCTGAAGGGCATGAAAATAGACAACACCATGCTCTTTAGTTAATCTCAGTATTATGTATCTAAATAGTAATAATAACCAGATTTTGGATATCAGACACATAATACACACAAAGTTCAACACCATTTGTTAAGGAGCTGTTACGTATGGAATACTCTATGAAGTCCTGGGGGAAGATACAAAGATTATGACAGAGCTCATGTTTTATTTAATGAAATCCACAGTCTAGTAGTGTAAGACACAATTGAATGAAAAGTGACATGCTAAGTACATATATTGTGTTCAAACTAAGTGTTAAATGAGGTATAAGGAAGAAAAGATATTATTGACTTGGGGTGGGGAATCAGGAAAGACTTTATAGAGAAAGAATTTTATTTATTACAAAGGAATTTTCACAGGTAGCAATTGAAGAGAAGAGGAAATTCTTAACAAAGACAAAAGTGTTAGCAAAGTTATGTAGAGGGGAATAGTCATCATAAGATATATCAAAAGGACCAGAAATTACCCTGCTGCCTAGAAGCAGCTTCTTAATATCTAGACAAAGGGAAAGTTGTAAGTTTGTGGAATATTTTGAAGGAAGAGTTCTTAGGAATAAATGACTCACGTGGGCCATTTTATCACTGTAGATCTTGGTTAGATAAATTGGTTTGTGTGTCCTCACAACCACAGGAAAGATTAAAAGTCAGGGCATTTTGATTTAGGGATTAATTTGTCTTTTTCATGATTATATCCTTTTCCTTTGTAGTTTTGCTTTTTTGCCCTTTTTCCTTGCTCCACTTTACATAACCACCATTCAGGGAAATGCCTGACTTTTCTGCTTTCCATTTCATGAACATATACTAAATAAGCAAATGTTATTAATTACTAATCAAGAAACATTTATTTAATGTCAACTATGTAGAGAGACAGCATATTCCAGAGTTTAGAAAGCCTGGCTTTAAATGAAGAAAAGCTGGGTTCAAGTCCTTCTTTGGACCTATATTGGCTGTGTGATCCTGGGTAAGTCATTCAAACTCTTTGTGCTTCAGCCAAGAATGTATTGGTAGAAGGATTCCCTTTTGTCTCTCATCCCAACTTTTTTTGTCCCAATGCAAGGACTTATTTAGTTATAGTTACTATTCATAATCAGTAATGTTTCTATGACACTTTAAAACTTAGAAAGTGCTTTTTTCATAGCAACTCTGGGAGGCAGTTCATGGCCCAATAACCAGTGTCAAAGATGGCACTGAATTGTATCATGTCCTAGGCCACTGCAGAGCTTTTACATGCAATCTATCATGTTTCAGAATGGTTTATCATAACTAATTACGTGGGCAAAAAATGGATAAAGAACATTTATTATTTAAACAATGATATTCATTCGGATGGATTGTCAGTGATCCCTCAGTATATGTCTTTAACAGATCCTGTAAATAGATAATGAATCGGGCAAAGAATTGAAAAGGAGGAAGAGTGTGATGACTTGCCTTGGGCACTTGTGGAGTTCTTTAATACCCCCAAGTTTCTCCTTGAAAAAAGTCTAGTTTTATCAGTTTACTCTATTTTTTGTATAAATTAGATTAGATAAAGTCAAGGCACAGGATAGCAAATATCATGGAATATCTTTATTCCAAGGAAAGAGGAGAAAGAGGAAAGAAAATCATTGAATCTATAATTGATCAGGGAAAGAATTAATCTCTATTCTTCCACAAGATAGGATCAAAAACACAAGGGAAAAGATATTTGTTTTAATCATGATTTAAAAAAAATTAATTCCCTTTTTTCATTGATGGCATAAAGATACATTTCAGCCTAGTTTCTGTTAAAATTAAAACAAATTCTGGATTCAACATGACTGAATTAATGAGGATATATTACATCTGGAAAAAGTTTCCATCTATAGCAGTTTTGGTTGATAAACCTCAAGGTCTTAAGGGAATGATTTGTCCAGTGAAGAGAACCACTGTCAATTATTTCTGATTAAGTGAAACAGAAGGACAACTAAATCTCTTTAGTCTTCAGAAAAACAAATACTTCTTTCCTTTTATGTTGATGTATCAAGGGAAATGGACAGTGGAAAAATCCATAAGACCATAAATGCTTATATCATCCATCCAGAATTTAGAGCCAGAAGGCATTCCAAATCAATCTGACCATAAGACAGCTATATAGGACTAATGAAAATTTACAACAAATAAGCCAAACATGTGTTAGATAGACTTGAGAAAGGAAGTGAAGCCTGTAGGAGATCCAGTGATGAAGACATGCAATCATTTATAGGGATTAGTGCTGCAAATACCCAGTAGACATTCTATTGTCAATACATTTTTAAGACCTTCCTAACTTCAGAGGTTTATTCATCATGAGATAAGACATATAGGCGGGTTTAGATCTCAAGTTGTATGCATCTCAGCAGTTTATCCAGCATGAAATGAGATGTATAGGCAAGTATAGATCTAAAGTTTCAGATGAAAATCAAGTTGCGTGCATCTTTTGCTGACTTTACTCATGCCTTTCTCTCCTTCCATCTCTCTTCTCGCCACTTGGTGACACTTTCTCTTTAAGGACTTAAAAGTTGTCAGTGAATGGAATATAAGAGATCTGATCTGCAGGATTTTCCTGCTTTCTTGACATACAGTGCTGATCCTTCATATTGACCTCTCTAATAAAAACAAGCATTCAGAATGTTTTTTGAAAGCTCAATTTTTCTACTATTGCATGAAGGCAATGTATTCAAGTCATGATGTCAGTTGACTGATGTGTGCAAAGGTAGGCTAGACCAGATTCTGGAAGGCTATAAATGTCAGGCTGAAAAATTTGTGCTTCTCTAAGCACTGATAGGGGGCTTCTTAAGATTCTTGAGTATGGGAATGAGAACCAGAACCAAGCTTTTGTAATATTGTTTTGATAGCTCTTTGGAGGATGACTTGGAGAAAGGAAAGACTGGAAATGGATAATGCAATTAGAAATTCTTGAAACAGTTCATGTCAGGGCATGAACTAATATGATGGTTTTTTGAGTGACAAGGAGAAGATGGATGTGAGAGATGTTGAGGAAATAAAACTGATGGGGCTTGGATACAGGGAATGAGATAGAGTAGAGAATGACTCTAAGGTGGTAAACATGGGTGACTGGAAGGTTGGTGGTACTCTCAATAAATGTGAATAATTTTGAAAGAGAGATTAATTTATGGGGGAAGATAAATGAGTTCTGTCTTGGATACATCAAGTTTGAGATGCCTCTAGGACATCCGGTGCATTAACTAGCCATTCCAGCTTTTTGTCTTCTGAAAATTTGATGAACATAACTTCTATGTCTTTATCCAAGTCATTAATACAAATGTTAATAGTATAATGACAAACATGGATACTTCAAGTGCTCCATGGGGGACCAGTTTCCAAAATCACATAGAACCATTTGTAACTAGTTTTTGGGTTTAGTCACTGAACTACTTCAAATTAATTTAATTGCATTATTAAATATAGCACATATTCCCCACAAAATTGCATGAGTCACTTTATTAAATGTTTTGCTAAAATTTAGGTGAACTCTGTCTACCACATTCTTTTCATGTAACAGTTCAGAAGGGATAGGGACAGAGCCTATGCTTTAATTGGTAGCTTCCAGTGAAGAATTCCCAGTACCAGTGCTGGTCAGCACCTTTTCTACAGCTTATGGTCTTAGAGAGTTGCCTATGCTATTGAGATATTAAGTATCTTGCCATGGGAGTAACTGACCAAGTATGTGTCAGAGGCTGGATTTGAATCCAGTTAGTCCCGGATATGAGCCCAGTTCTCTATTCACTACCCCATGCTGCCTTCCTTTTTTTTTAAAATCAGTTTAGTATCCCTGTCAAAAAGGGAAAAGGTTCATCTGGTATGAGTTCTTCTTGATGAGGCCATGCTGAGGAGATAACCTTATTTGGTTGTCCTATGATTATTAATATCAGTTAAGGCATAAAACAGGGAGATGTATGCTCACTAAAGGTGTTTGCTATTGTCATGGAGCAGAACTAGGTCTAAATTTAAGAGAGATTTCTTATAAATGTTGAAGTTTTCCAGATTTCCTGTTAGAGAATGATATTGTGCTGGTTGTATGAAGCCTGGTAACATTGCAAAACTTTCTGGACAATACAGAGACACATGACCTCTTAATAGAACATTTGATTTAATTGTCAATGTGCATCTATCTATCTATCTATCTATCTATCTATCTATCTATCTATCTATGATAGTCACTGAAAATGAAAATTAGCCAGGAGAAGGAAAGTGTTAAATTGCACATAGGAAATTTCATAACTCTTTTAATCAAACTCCTTTAATCCAATCATAACTCCTTTAATCCAAATTTGTCCAAGAAGTTAAGGCCCATCTTTTTAATACTAATATTATACTAGTGTAGTTCTGTAACTGATATAATGAAATCTTGTAGTCTTTGAGGAATTAAAATAGAATATCTCTCAGAGGACAATAGTAAGTTTGAGTAGGTTGTAATTCATAACAAGTATAAAACTATGATGATTAACCAGGAAGAAAGGAAAGAAGAAAGGAAGCATTTAATAATAATAACATTTATATAGTTCTTACTATGTACCAGGTTCTGTGCTAAGCAGTAGAAATTAAAATACAAGCAAAAAGGAAGACAGTCCCTGTCTTCAAAGAGTTTACATTCCAAGGATAGAAGAAAACACAGGAAAGGGAGCTGAAAAGTGGGCACATAATGGGGGGGATGAAGGTACCCAGAGTGGGGCATGATTTTGAAGTCCAAAAACCAAGAATGATGATAGGAGAGGAATGAAAGACAACCTGAACTGCTCCATAAAATAGAGGCCTCAAGAGAAAATCATTAATGGGAGAAGGGGATGGGTTGTGCAAAGGGATATTTCAGACTGAGAAGAACACAAAGACAGTTGGCTACTCCAGGGTGAGGAGGTCCCAGGTTTTAAGGGAAGTTCCAGGATGAGAAAGTGGCAGATGCTGAATAATCAGCTTCATTAAATTAATTTGTGATCAAAAAAAGAAGATGGACTGGCCATGTGGTAAGAGTAAGAATTATTAACAATATATGAACAAGTATTAACAATATTGTTATTAATTATATAGTTATTAACTATATAGTATAATATATAACACTGTAAGTATATAGTGCTTTAAGATTTGCAAGGTGTGAATGTTCTCATTTGATCCTCACAATAATCTTGTTAAGTAGGTGCTACTATTCCCATTTTATAGATGAGGAAATTGAGACATGGAAAGGTTAAGTGACTTTCCCAGAGTCGCACCCCTTATAAGTGTCTGCAGTAGGATTTGAACTTGTCTCCACGACTCTAGATTCAGCACATTTATCCATGGTACTAACTAGCTGACTACATGCAGTAGTAATTACTTCATAGCCCTGGTGCTATAATTTTCATATATGGTGAAACTTGTGGACCTCTTCTCAGAATAACGTTTATTGTCTACATTCATAGTTGAAAGAAGTGCTGAATTTCAGTTTGTTGTTGTTGTTGAGTTGTGTCAGTTGCACCTGACTCTTCGTGACCCCATTTGGGGTTTTCTTGGCAGAGATACTGGAGTGGTTTGCCATTTCCTTCTCCAGCTCATTTTATAGATGAGGAAACCGAGGCAAATAGGGTTAAGTGATTTAGGTTCATATAGCTCTGAAGCCATATTTGAACTCAGGAAAATGAGTCTTCCTGATTCCAAATCCAGTGCTCTGTCCACTGTGCCACCTATCTGCACAAACTTCAGGTAGAAGGTGGTAAAACTGTAATTTTTTCCCATCCAAATTTGCAGAGTTCCTAAAATCTGTCCTTAGATGTTGGTGGTCCATGGACTTCAGGATAAGAATGCCTGCTTTAGTTGCACTCCTTAGAAAGTTTTCTCTGAACTACTCACCTGCCACTCACAGCGATGCCTATTAACTAGGATTATGCCTTTTTAATAACCAGAAATCATGGGAACTTTGATAGTTGTGCAGTTCAACAGCAGTATAATGCACCAGATGTAAACACCCACACACACACCCACACACACCGACACATACTTAATGGGAACATAAACCCAGCAAGGAAGCTACTTGTGAAAAACAGACTCTAATAATACCTTTCTGGTCAATCCTCACCTCCTTCTCCCTCTTTCCCTTTTTCAAAGATAACCGATTCTGAAACATTAGCATGGTGAGCTATTATATAACAAAAAACAAAAGAAACTTGTCTTTTCCTTCATTTGCCCCAGCCCTAACACAATGGAGGCAATCTCCTGGCTGCTGAAAGCCCCAACACAGGAAAGAGGCATTCTTCGTAGTTACTGTCAGCAGCTCCTGCTTTCCTATCCCTACAGCTCATTTGTCCTGTATACCTTATTGTGGAAACACTCTGGGAGGTTTCCACATCTGTAAAGTGAGAGTGTTGGCCTACAAGGGCTATAAGATATCTACTAGATCTAACATTCTATGATTCTATTATTTGCTCTCCCTTCATATCAGCAATGAATTTCTTTATGTTAGGCTGAGAGATATTATTTAGTTGCCTTCTCAGAAGACATTTTTAGAGCTTTAAAAAATAGTCCCAAAGCCATAAGTCTCTTTTTAGTAAGAAAATTAAAATAGGTTATACTGATAATTATACAAATATTAATTGTGTACCTGCTATTCCTTTTCCTTAGCATTTCTAAGTTATTACATATGTCTCAGTCAATTAGGGCTTTCCTACACAGTAAGCAGTGTTACTACGGAAATGTATCATGCTATTAGTTATAAAGGAGGAATATTATAAAACAAATGCAAAGACTTTTCCATGTTCTGAGAAATTCTGCTGAATATCCTAATAGCACTTCATTTTTAAGATAATGCTTGATCCAGAACTGAGTAACACTCTTTGGGAATTTTCTTATAGAACTTTATTATTTACCCCAAAATGACACTTGACAAAAACTTTTGATCCCAGCACTAAATTTGTTACCCATTTGAAGTCTAAAGTTAAAACACCCATCAAAGACAAGCTATTTCTGCATTTTACATATGGGTTGAAACGAAGCATTGCATTTTGGATACTATTTGAACTAATATGATTAGATAATAAAGGAGTAAGATAAGATGGTCTATTCAGGCTAAAATATCTAGAAATTTTTTTATCCTTCAGTAGAAAACAGTAAGGAGTGATTAAATGAAGGATATTGAGAACACATTTTCTCTACCTAACAAACATTTATTTAAGCCTTGTGGACTGGTGAAGAGGAAAGAATATTCAATCTTGAATCAGAAAGTCTGAGTTCAATTTCTAGGTCTGTCAGTTGATTCATCCTGGGCAATCCATACTCCATTTCTTCAGCTGCAATAAGGGGGTAAGGGATACTTGAACTACCTTCCTTGAAGGATCGGGGTGAGGATCAAGTAAAGTCATATGTATAAAAGCAATTTGTAATAATAAAACATTGTATATACATATATATATACAGAACTATTGTCATTTCTCTTTAAAAATTCATTGTTACTGTAGGAATTTCAACTTAAGGATGGCTTTCTGCATCGCTAAGTTAATATTGGAAAATGCTACTAAGGAAACAAGAGACTTCTTTTCACACATCCATATATTCTAAGGATGTGGATATATTCTCTGAGGTGTCAAGCATTTATTAAATACCTGCTACATGTCAGGCATTGTGCTAGCTGCTGGGATATAAATGCGATAAAAGAAGCAATTCTTGTTTTCAAGAAGCTTTCATAGGATCAGATGCAATCTTTCCTGGAGATGGAAAGAGGAAGAAGAAATGTTTGGTTATTTCTGGAATTTCCTCCTATATCTGAATTGCTCTGAAAGCTAAATGTCAAGGATGATGTGCCTTTTCCTGTTAGGAAAAATGCTTACATATAAAAATGCAAATGAGATCACCATAATACATATTTATTATTTATTTAGAGGTGTTCCAGCCTGTTTAATAAAGTATATTTGTTTTTGCTAAGATGATAGTGAAGAATCATTAGGCAAAGAGGTAAATATTTATGAAGATAAAGCCCAATACTATATTTGCTATAAAGAATAATAAATTTTAAACTCACAAAAAGTGACTGATAATTATGCATATGCACATGAATATATATATACACAATCATGTATATGTATGCACATGAATCACATATTCCCATAACTTCATACTAAAGTTCCATCAAATTCAATTCAATGAACAAAATTGATTGAACTCCTACTATGTGTAAGGGATTAATAATACACGAGTACAAGTGTGACTTTAAAGTAGTGATGTAAAAGGCAAAATCAAACTCCCTAAATATGCATCTTAATTTAAATAACTAGGTGAGTTGTTTTCCTTCAAAGTAGGCATCTAAGGACGTATGTACTTATTCTGGTGATGCTGCCATTTAACAAAACACGTTGGGAATTCCCACTTAGGAATTGCTTTCAGAGTCTGCAGAACAACAAAATTTTCATCCCTTGAGAGCAGCCATTTTTAAAATGCCTTATTTTTTAATATAAACTAAAATATTAGCAAACATGAACGTCTAAATATACAAAGAAAAATAAAAAGATGACTGAATATGAAATTCTGGACTTTTCTTATGCGTAGATCATTTTCCCTTCACAAGAAACAGCTTTACAAACAGTTCTGATTTGTGTGTATCATCATCATTGTCATCATCACCATCATCACCATCAAACATTTGTTAAATGCTTACTATGTGCCAGGCACAATGCTAGACATTGAGGATAAAAATAAAATTAAAAAACAAAACAAGGTCCTTGCCTGCAAGAGGCTTACATTCTAGCATCATGGGCGATACAGCATGTAAACAACTATGTGCATAGAAGATACATACAGTGTAAATGCAGGGTAATCTCAGGAAGAAAGCACTAGCAGTGGTGGGGAAAGAGGGCTGATGTGGGGTGAGGCAGAAGAGTAAAGGCTTCTGATAGAAACTGTGATTTAAGTTGAGTCCCGAAGGAAGCTTGGGAAGCCAGTAAGTGGAGGTAAAAAGGAGAGCATTCAAGGCACTGGGAAAACCAGTAAAAAGATTCACCACTGCCCTCCTTGTTTGTCTGTGTCTCGTTCTGAACTTTCTTCTCTTTTCAGCTATTTATTTTAATGATCCATTAACTTATTTTCTCCTCTTTTCTATTAGCCTCCAGCTCTGCCCTCCCAAAAAACCGAATTCAAAGGCCCTATAACAAGGACAGGCATGCAAAACAAATTCACATATTGGTTCCATCTGAAAATGTATAACTCAGTATATACTCCTAGTTGATCACCTCTACACTAAGAAGAAAGAGGTATGTTCATCACCACCAACATCATCATTCATTCACAATGATAGACCTATCTCCCAGGGTTGTTTTGAGAAGAGAATGCAATAACTATAAAGCTTAGCACAGTGCCCTGTATATGGTAAGTGCTATATAAATGTTAGCTATTATCATATAAATTGTTCTGGATCTGCTTGCTTTATGTAGTATCAGTTCTTATAAGTACTCCCAAGTTTCTTTGAATTGCTTCCTTTTGTCATTCCTTACAATATGATAATATTCCATCATGTTCATATTCTGTAACTTATTCATCTCTTCCCTAGTTGATAAGCACCGAGTTTACTTCTAGTTCTTTACTACAACAAAAAGTATTGCTTTACTTTTGTACGTATGGCTCCTTTTCCTCTTTGTGTGATATCTCTGGGATACATCCTTAGTGGTGGTACTTCTGGGTCAAAGGATATGTATGGTTTAGTTCTTTTTCAGTGAGTGTATTTGGAAATTGCTTTCCATAATGGTTGAATCATTTCAGAACTCCAGCAACACCGCCCCCCCCAACAATTGTCAGTTTCTACTTTTTTCATCTTTGATAAACTGGTGTGAGGTACATTTCTCTTAGTTAATTGGAAGATCTTTTCATAGGATTGTTGAAAGCTTGCTTTTCTTCTTCTGAGAATTGGCTGTTTATAATTTGGACCATTTATCTGTGGGCTAATGGCTTTTATTAATATTTCTTTGTGTCAATACTTTATATATCTTGGATATCAGACCCTTATTAGATTAATCTTTTTGTGTAGATTTTCCTTGGTTAACTGTGCCCCTTCTAACCCTAACAACATTGATTTTTTTGTATATGTGCAGAGACTTTTCAGTTTTATGCACTTAAAATTACTCATTTTATCTTCAGCAATCTTCTTTATCTCTTTTTTGGTCAAGGCTTATCAATAGGTCTTGGCTATATGATATATAATAAATTACATAATGATATAGCCATAATAAACGATACATCCTAAATGATATATCCATATCATTTCTGTATCTATGTGTGTGTGCAAGGTTATCTTTTTCCTTGTTGCTCTAATTTCTTTATGATATGACCTTTTGTATCTAAATCTTGTATCCAGGGGCAGCTAGGTGGTGCAGTGGTTAGAGCACCAACCCTGGAGTCAAGAGGACCTGAGTTCAAATCTGACCTCAGACACTTCCTAGCTGTGTGACCCTGAGCAAGTCATTTAACCCCAATTGCCTTAAAATAAAAAAAAACAAACCATAGGCTAAATCTTGTATCCATTTGGAACTCATTGTGCCATATGGTATGAAATGTTAGTTAAAACCCAATTTCTACCAGACAGATTTTCAGCTTTCCCTGAAGTTTTTGTTAAACAATGAGTCCTTACCCTAGTGGTTGTACTCCTTGGGTTAATTGTTCATCATAGTACTATGTTAAATTACTTCTGGGTCTTATGTACATAATGTGTTCCGCTGATAAGCTTTCTTTTTCTAAACTAGCACCAAATTTAGTTTAGATAGTTTAGATAATTACTGCTTCACAATATAGTTTGAGATCTAGTACTGCTAGGCCCCTTCCTTATAACTTTTTTGTTATTTCCCTTGAGATTCTTAATCTTTTTTTCCCCTCCAGATACATTTTATTTTTCTTTCATCTATTTCCACAAAATAAACCTTTCATATTTTGATAGGTATGGAACTAAATCTCTAAACTAATTTAGGTAGTACTGTCATTTTAAATTATATTGGCATGAAAGAATAACAAGCAATTACTATTTCTTTGTTTTTTTTTTTTTAAAGTAAAGACTGTTTAGCAGTTGTATTTATGTAATTCCTGTGTGTTAGTAGCTGGACTCCAGAGATTTTATACATTCTCTAGTTATATTTATTTATTCAGGAAAAAGCATTATACTTGTTGCTCTAAGTACTAGAGACACAAAAGAAAGGTAAAAACATGGTCCCTGACCTCAAGGAACTCACATGTTAATGGAGGAAATAACATGGAAAAAATTGTAAGTAAATATAGAAGAAAGGCATGAGTGAGTATATGCATATGGGGTGAGAATGGGCAGAGGAATCCAGAAAGGCTTGCAGAAAGGGGGATTTGAGTTGAGTCTCCAAAAAATCCAGGAAGTGGAGGTGAGGAAGAATAGCATTCCAGTACTAATGGAAAAATAATGAAAAGACTTGGAATCATGAGATGGACTGTAAGTTGTAAGGGATAACAAGAAGGCCATTGTAGGTGGATTATGGAATATATGGAGGGGAGCAAAATTCGGAAGAATGGAAAAGTAAGAAGGGGAAAGTCTATAAAGGGCTTTAGAAGCCAATCAGAGTATTTTACATTTAATCTTGGAGGTATTAGGGAGGTATTATAATATAGGTATTTTAATAACTATAAGTTATATGTAGGTATTATAACTGTAGGTTATATATAGGTATTATAATAACCATATGTTATTATAATATATGTATTATATAGGTATTATAATAACTACAAGTTATTAAGTAGAGGAGCATCATGGTTATCAGACATGAAATCAGGGTGGATTGGAGTGGAAAAAGACTTGAGTCAGATTGTTGTAATAGTTCACTTGTGTGGTAATAAGCACCTGCAACAGGGTAATGGTTTGTGTGAACTGAGAGAAGGGGCCTTAAAGGAAAGGTTTTGTAAAGATAGAAATGTTGAGACTTGACAATAGATTGGATACTGGTGTTTGTGAATGGTGAACAGAGTTTGAGACAAGGTTGTGAGTCTGGGCGATTGGGAGGATTGTGGTGCTTTCAACAATAATAAGGAAGATTGGAAAAGAAGAGAGTTGCAATTTAATTATCTTTATTTTCCTGCTTATACTCACACATACATGTTTATTTATACATACTTATATGTTTATATATGTATATATATATATATTTCAGTCATTTTTAGTCATATCTGATTCTTGGTGGCTCCGTTTGGAGTTTTCTGAATAAAGATACTAAAGTAGTTTGCCATTTCCTTCTCCAGCTCATTCATTTTGTGTGTGTGTGTGTGTGTTTGCATGTGCACACATGCATGCATGTGTATGATCTTTGTGGGATTTAAAAAATGTTCTGTTACTTCAGTGGAGTTGTTTCAATTAAAATTTAGTTGATTCTATATGGGTTTTCTACATCAGTCTTCTGGAATTTTTCCATCACAGATAATGATATCAAATGATTTTAGATAGATACATTTTTCATGTTAATGAATAGTATATTTACTCCTATGCTTTTTCATAATTTTAACATAAATGTACTGCATATGTACTGCATATCATCAAAAGTATATTTTGCATCTATTGAAATGAGCATATGATTTTAAATTATCTTTGTTATTAGTGTAGTGTACTATTTTTATAGCTTCCCTAGTATTAAAACAACTGTGCATTCTTGGAATAACATGGTTATAGGGTATAATCTTTTTAATATATTGTAATGACAGAATTCACTTGCAAATCCATCTGATCCTGGGATTTATTTTTTTAAGAATTCCGTTAGGTTTATTGAATTTCATTTCCCGAGATTGGACTATTTAAATTAAATATTTCTTATTCTGTTATTTTGAGTATTTTATGTTTGTAAATATTCATTCATTTCATTTTTCAGATTTATTAGAATGTAATTGGCTGAAATAGGTTTTAAATAATTTCCTTTATTTTCACTTTTTATCAATTCTCCTTTTTCATTTTTTTATATTGGAAATTTGGCTTTCTTTTTTTATCTTTCTAATGATTCACCTATTAGGTAAAAATGATTCTTATTTTATTTTTCAATTCAATGGAATTATTTTACTATAAGTTTTGTTAATATTTAATTTTTAGACTTTATTTTTGTGTTTAGTAGAAGTTTTGACCTGTTGCTTTCCCAACTAATTTAGTTTCTTGCTCAATTCATGGAATTGTTTCTTAACCTAAAATATTTTATTAATATCTTTTGTTTTTGGATATTCCAGATTGCTCCCATATCTCTATTTTGTTTTTCTTTCCTGGCAAGTCATTGATCATAAAAAGGGCTTTTTAAGTTAAGAAAAAGAGAGAAAGGAAGGAAAAATACTGTAAAATTCACCAAAACATAAAAAGCTAACATTATATGCAATGTTCCACATCTGTGGACTCTCCTCCTATATTTGCAAGGGAGTGGGGAAGAGGTGTGTCTTTTCATATTTCTTCTTTGGGCCAAAACTTATTTTTTTATAATCTTATTACACTGATTTTCTACTGTTATGTGGTTTTTCTTTCCATTTATATTGCTATAGTTGTGCATATAATTTCTCTGGCTATGCTGCCTTCATTTTGCAGCAATTGATTTGTCTTTCTATGCTTTTCTATATTTGTCATTCCTTATAGCCCAATAATATTCCATTCCATTTATGTATCACAATCTGTTTAGCCACTAACCAATCAATGGGCATCTACTTACTTTCTGGTTCTTTGCTACCACAAAATGTGCTGCTATAAATATTATGGAGTATATTGGGACTTTCAAAGACCTCTTTCTGTAAAGTGCTTTGCAATCCTTAAAGTGTTATATAAATCCTATTATCACTATCATTGTCATATATCTAGTGATAGAATCCCTAAGTCCAATGGTCTGGGCATTTTAGTTATGTTATTTTCATAATTTCAAGTGCCTTTACAGAATGGTTGCACTGATTCACAGCTTTACTGAGAATATACTTGTGTGCCTATCTTCCGAGAATGCCTACAAAATTGATTATTCTTATCTTTTGATATTAAAAAAATCAATTTTCTGGTTATAATTTAAAACCTGAGGGTTATTTTTATTTTTTGTTATTAGTGATTTGGAGCATTATTTCATATGGTTATTAATAGTTTGCAATACATATGAGATTTTCTTCCTTGACTGCTTATTGGGGAATGGGTTTTGATTTTCTGCATTTCTATTAGATAAATTTCTTTATATCTTGATACCAAATCACTGTAAGAAAAGTTAAATACAAATATCGCTTCTCTTCTTATGCTATATGCATTCATTTTGCTTATGAAGAATATTTTTAATTTCATGAAATCAAATGATCTATTTAAACTTTTAAGATTACCACTCTCCCTTGTTTGGTTAAAAATTAGTCTCCAGCTCAAAGCCATGAAAAGTATATGATTTGCTCTTCTACTAAGTTTTTATGGCATGATATTTGTTATTCAAATTACTTATCATTTTGAATTCATTGTGGAATATGGTATAATTTTTTGATCTAAGCCTAATTTCTTCTAGACTGCTTTCTAGTTTCCTATGAAATTCTTACCAAGTAGGAAATTTAATCCTGGGACATTGTTGCTTTGGGATTTCTTATAATTATTGAGTTCTTTCTGATTCTACCTTGCCTAGGCTGTTTTATTGATCTACTTTTCAATTTCTTAACCGGTATCAAACGGTTTTAATGATTGTTGCTTTGTAATATAGTTTGAAGTCTGGATATGCTAGTTCCCTTTCCCCCCATTTTAAAAATCATTTCCCTCAATAATCTAGGTCTTTTGTGTGTATCCACTCTCTTAGTGCATTTTATTATTATTTTATCTACTTTTCTAAAGTATCCCTTTGGTAGTTTGGGATATATTTTTCTCTTTTGTTGATAAAAGTATTTAGTGACAGACATTTTCCTCTAGGGAGAATTTTGGATGCATCCCCAAATTTTAGTATATTATTTCATTATTTTCTTTAATGAAATGATCGTTTCTATATATTTTCTTTTTTCCTACCACTGCTTTAGGACTAAATTATTTATTCTCCATTAGTGTGAGTCACTTTTTAAAATTTTTATTGATATGTTTTGTTTGTTTTTTCCATTACCAGTGTTTTTCCAATATTTCTCCCCTATCCTCTACAAGAGTCATACCATACAATAAATATTGCAGAGGAAAAAATGTAAAGATGAAAAAAATTAGCAAAATTCATCAGTTCATTGCAAACATCTGTAAAATATGCAGTGTGCCACATGGACCTCCCACCTTTGCAAAGGAGTGGGGTTGGGATGTCTTCTCATCTCTCTTCTTCAGGGTATCCTGGTTCTGTCATTTTACAACATTCATTTTGATGGTTTTGTGGTTGTTCTCTCCATTCATGTTTTTTGCCAAATAAAGTTGGATCCATACCTCTAACTAGGCAAATGCTTCCAAAGAAGTTGAAGGTAGAAGAAGAATACTTTTTTTGACCAAAAAAAATCTATACATTTTTTCAAGTGGCACCAAAAAAAACCAGGAAAAAAGTGAGTGTCAAATAGAAGATTAGCTAAAGAGTGACACCAATGTCATATTATTGTGTCTCTGTCACCATTTTTACCCAGTCTGTATCAGTTCCGCATCTGTTTCATGCCTGTGCCATTGTTGTCATTGTTGGTAGTAACATAATCATGGATATCACCATTCTCAATTATATTATAGTATTGCTATCATTGCTATCACTATCTCTATCAACGACATTGGTATTACTGTATTTTCAGCATTACTATATTTCTACAATACTACTATATTTGTGAAATTTGTAAAATTAGCATCAATATCATCGTCATTACCATTGCTTTGAAGAGTGTCAGCATGAGAATGATTATCGCTATCCCCCAACTTTTTTTTTTATAATAATCATCATGGCTATAACCATTGCTGGAGTTACTGTCTTTATCCTTATCCTTTATCCTACTGTTTCTATCACCATTACTTTTATCAAAAAGGCTGTCACCATTCCCATTTTTGTCTTCACCATTGTCATCAGTCCTGTCCCCACACTGTTGCAGGTAACATCATGGTTCTCATCAATATTGCTATCATGATTGTTAGAACTTTTATCATCATCATCATGGTTGTCAGTACCCTTGCTGCCATCACCATAATGGATGTCACTATTAGTGTTATGGCCCTTTTCATTTTGGCCATAACCATTAACAGCCTCTTTGGTGATGTCATCATGGTTATCACCATTATCATAATTATTGTTGTGGCTATTACCATTTTCATCATCCTTATCCTGGAATTTACAATTTTTTGGGATATCAGCAGCATCCTTATGTTGGTTGTCATCATTGTCAGAGATGGTTTTCTCATTGATTTCACCACCATTATCTTCACTGATTCACTTTCATCATCTTCAGCAGTGTTGGATACAGATGGGAATGTGGAACACACAAAGGAGTCTTTTACTTCTTCAAATTGTCCTTGGATAATTTGGGCTGTGAAAGGAAGCTCAAAGAATTCTTCATCAGAACTAAATTGATATGCACTGATATTGGCATCACTTGAACATGACATGGCCAGATCTTGGGCCAGAAGGAAGCCTGATGGTATTGCTTCATTATATTTCATTTGGCTTCTTGATTTACTCTCTGTCTTCAGTTCTTTCTCTCCCATTTCCAAAATGTGTTTGCTTCTTTCTCCCAGTTCTCCAGGTGTTAGCTTCAACATAGCTTCCAGGTTGAGAAGGTGGAGACAACCATTATATGTTCCTTTTTCTCAGTCAGGTTTCTCAGTCAGGAACACAGCTGCAACTGGAATCTAGACTCTGAGTAGAGACTCGAATCATTTCTTCAAAGGCCCTTTTTTGATTATATATTTTATTGTGTTATGATCAGTAATAGGCATACTTTACCTTTTGGTTTCACTACAATTTTTCTTTTAGGCAATTGGGGTTAAGTGGCTTGCCCAGGGTTGCACAGCTAGTAAGTGTCAAGTGTTTGGTCTGAGGCCGGCTTTGAATTCAGGTCCTCCTGACTTTAAGGCCGATGCTTTATCCACTGTGCCACCTAGCTGCCCCTACTACAATTTTTAAATGAAGTTTTATGTCCTACACATGGCCAGTTTTTTTTAATAAAAGTACCATGTACAGCTGTGAAATATTTACACTAATTTCTATTCCCATTCAATAATTTCCAGAGATCTTTCATATTTAACTTTTCTGAATTTTTATTCTCTTCTTCCCTACCTTTCTCTTCCCTCTCTCCCTTCTTTGTTTCATCCCTCCCTCCTTCTTTGTTTTCTTCCTTCCTTTCTTCCTCCCTGTTAGCCTGCCTTTCTTTCTGTTTGTTGTATTTGTCTAGGTCTGAAGGGACACATGGAAGTCCCAACTATTTTAGTTTTGCTGTCGATGTCTCCCTGTAATTTAATTAATGTTTCTTTCAAGTGCTTGGAAACTATGCCATTTAGTGTAAACACACACACACACACACACACACACACACACACACACACACACTCTCTCTCTCTCTCTCATACACATGTGTATATATCTGAAGTTATTTTATTATGGTAAATTTAAGAATAATGTAACTTCCCTGCTTATCTCTTTTAACCATGTCTATTCTTACTACACTTTATCTGAGATTATGATCTCTAACCCCTGCTTTTAAAAAAAATTGTGTAAAGCATAATAAAACTACACTCTAGCCCCTAAAGAATGCTATGCAGAACATGACTGAAAGATTTTTCCCTCTTTGTTTTTATAGATTCTAATTTATCTGGACAGATTTCTTTAATGATTTCTTGTTTTGAATTTTGGGTTTAGGCTAGTTCCTCCTGGCATTCTTGGATGGGGTGGTAGGCTTTTTTTTTATTCTATCTTTTCTGTGTTTTAGATGACATGGATGCTGCTAATCCATATGGTGTAACTGGTTTTAGACCCTACCGTTTGTTTCAGTCCCTTCTGTATCACCTCCTGGTAGCCCATTGAGGGTGCTGGCATCAGCTGGACTCTTTGTTCTTCTTGCACAATTCCCAAATGAGAGCAGGAACTGTATCATTATTGAACTATTGGTATGTTGGATCTGACCCAGGCCTCAGACCTCTTGCCAGGCCTCTTTGATTCTGACCCCCATTTGCTGAGTTGGTTCTGTATCCTACTGTGATTCTCAGTATTCTGAGGATTGTATAGCCTAGCCTTGACTACATTGGCACTGATTCATGAGCACTGGTTTTATTACCTCTTCTTGGCTTATTTGCCCAGGGTTAGGATCTGACTTTGGATACCTGGATACTGGACCTCTCTTCACACATCTCCTGTATTTTCCTTATCTCCACTTTTCAGATTTTTTATTTTTCTTCAAGGATCTGATCACCTAAGCTGAGTGCATTTTCTCACTCTTTAGATTATCCTAGAGACTTTTTTTCTGGGTTTACAACCAGCTTCTTTTACCTTGCATCACACTTGCCTCTTCTCCTCTCTCCTCAGTCAGTTCAATGTATGATCTTTGAGGGCAGAGTATATTTTAACTCTTCATCTCCATATTCCTAACATCTAGGATAGTACTTGCCCATAGTATGTGCTTAATAAGTAGTTGTTGAATAGAATAGAATTAAAAATGCGCCCATGCCTTTAAGAAACTTCTAGTTTGGTTCAGGTGTCTGCACATATATATTGGAAGCATCTGAAGAGCACATTTTGGATTAAGATTGACAAGTAGAAAGGAACTTGACACAACCTGGATTTATAATTGTTAGGTGGGAGATAAGTAGTAAGTCAGGTGTAGCAATCATTAAAGGAAGCCTAGAGGAATTGAGCTTTGAGCTAGGTTTTGAAATAGATAAAGGGCCTAGATTTGCTGTCAGGAATGAATTCTAGGTAGAAGAAATTGTATGTTAATGACTTATGTGCAAGACACTGTGCTAGGCACCGGGGGTGAAAAAAAACAACCAAAGAACATAATACTTTGACTCAAGGAGCTCTTGATCTAGTTAAGAGGATGAGATGATCAGAAAAAGTTCCTGGGTTTAGAATTAAATAAATTAGAAACTGATTAATTACACAGGAACAGACCAAAAGGAGTAGCCTGAGAGATTTAGTGAGAGGAGGAGCTTCTTCTACCTACAGGTATATCTTATTTTATTGCACTTTGTTTTATTGTGTTTTTTTTTTTTTTCAAATTGAAGGTTTGTGGCAACCCTGTATCAAGCAAACCTGTCAGCACCATTTTCCCAACAGTATGTAGTCACATAATGTCTTTGTGTCACATTTTGGTAATTCTCACAATACTTCACACTTTTTCATTTTTATTATATCTGTTATGATGATCTGTGATCAATGATCTTTGATGTTATTATCGTAACTGTTTTTGGGCACCATGAATCATTTCCATGGAAGATGGTGAACTTAATTGATAAATGTTGTTTGTGTTCTTATTGCTCTAAGGAACGACTATTCCCTCATTTCTCTCCCTCTCCTTGGCCCCCCCTATTCCCTGAGACACAACAATATTGAAGAATATTAGTTGATAATCAGTGGCTGGGTTTGAGAAGATTGACTCCAATTTTGAAAGAATTGGCTCTCATAAATGGAACACAGAGTGGCTGATTACAAATACTGGATTTTCATACAGCTTCTAACCTGTCATGTGTATAGAGAAATCTCCTGCCATTTAATTATCATATGAAAATGGATTTAGAAAAACTGTGCGCTATGGTAATTTCTTTGCATCCAGTTGCTTAATGAAGCTACTAGTTTAGGATATATTGAGGACTTACTTACTACATGAGTATTCTTAGGTAACAGGAGATTGACATGAAGGCTAAATTATAAAGTAGTCTACTTGGATAATGGTAGAGCTGAAGCTATGACAGTACAATATAGGAACCTTCCTGCCAGTCTGGATCAATTGAATTTGTTCAAAATACAAGAAATATTAAAACATATGTTTAAAGTTTGAGTCTTTTAGAGTTTTTATAAGTTGGGAATGCAGAGCTAACCCGAGTAAGGTAACTAAAGAATGATAAAGTATAGTGAAGGAATATCCTTAGAGCTGCAAAATTTTTGAGTCAGAAGATGTCTTTTCATGATTATATTATCAAATTTCCTCATTTTGTGGGAAAATGAGCCTAGAGAGAATTGTTGTGTGCACAAGAGCACACAAGTTAGAAATAGACAAGGAGCCAGGAGTCAAGTCTTCTGGTTCTCAGATCCGCGCTTTTCCTACTACAAAGTTGCAGTGGGGGTTACAAAATGCTATCCTTCCATGGCACATGGGTAACTACCCAAGGACAAGCCATTGTTAATCTTAGCTACCTACCCTTCACACTTGTTTTACTAAATGTTTCGGGAAGTAACTGCAGGACATTTGAATAATCCAGTCCAACTCCTCTAGGGAAAGATGAGGGACAGAGGGTTGTTATGTATTGGTCCTTTGTTCTCGAAGAGGACCATGACATCAGGGAAGTGATGACATGACTTGCAATTGACTTTGATTTGAGTGAAGGAAGGCTGTGCAAGGTCACCAGCCTCACTTTTTCCTCCAGAGCCATCTGGGTCCAGTGGCCAGATATTCATCAGGACCACAATCAGGGAAAGAGTAGGACTGCTTCTTCAAACCCTCTTTGGGAAGTACTAAGGCATGTGAGGGATATGTTGCACAAATGCTGGGATTAAAGGAGAGAAACAGTACTGATTTACCACAAATTTGTGTAACTCTAGTGTGTGGAGCGTCTCCAACCTCAATGAGGTACCTCACAGCCTCTTTCATAGGGTATGTAGATCCCTCATCTTTGCTTGTTCACTGCTATGTCCCCTCACACTGGCAGGTGTGAGGTTCCCAGAGGAACATGACTATTACAAGTTTACATTCAAGCATTAGTGTTCCAATTTTCCCACATCTTCTCCAGAATTTATCATTTGCCTGTTTTGTGATGTTGGCCAATCTGATAGGTGCGACATGGTACCTCAGAGTTGTTTTGATTTGCATTTCTCTAATAAATAGTGATTTAGAGCATTTTTTCATATGACTATAGATGGCTTTAATTTGTTCATCTGAGAACTGCCTGTTCATATCATTTGACCATTTATCATTCGAGGAATGATGTATTCTTATAAATTTGACTTAATTCTCTACATATTTTAGAAATGAGGCCCTTATCAGAGACACTGGTTGTAAAAATTCCCAATTTTCTTCTTTCCTTCTAATCTTGGTTGCATTGGCTTTGTTTGTGCAAAAAACTTCAATTTAATGTAATCGAAGTTATCCATTTTGCATTTTGTAATGTTCTCTATCTCCTGTTTGGTCATGAATTTTTCTATTCTCCATAAATCTGGTAGGTAAACTATTCCTTGCTCTCCCAGTTTGCTTACAGTGTAAGCCTTTATATCTATCCATTTTGACTTTATTTTGGTATATAGTGTGAGATTTTGGTCTATGCCTAGTGTCTGCCATACTCTTTTCCAGTTTTCCTAGCAGTTTTTGTCAGATAGTGAGTTTCTTATCCCAGAAGCTGGGGTCCTTGGGTTTATCAAATAGTAGATTACTATAGTCATTGACTACTGTGTATTGCAAATTTAACCTATTCCACTGATGTACCACTCTATTTCTTAGACAGTACCAAGTAGTTTTGATGATTGCTTCTTTATAATACAATTTAAGATCTGGAATGGCTAGGCCACCTTCCCCTGCATTTCTTTTCATTAGTTCCCTTGATATTCTGGACCTTTTGTAATTCAAAATGAATCTTACTATTTTTCCTAGTTCCATAAGATAATTTTTGGTAGTTTGATTGGTATGGCAAAAAGAGCATTTTCTGAACATTTATTTCATCACTAGCTCCATATGAAAAGCAATATTTAAAAAACAGTACCTTAAATATGTATGGGGTTGAAAACAAAGGTTCTATTGAATGGTACAAGAAGAAAGAAAGGCTTCGCCATAACCCTGCAAGAAGCCTCGTGTACAATTTAGTGTGATAGGGATCACGTATAAAGTAAAACTTAAGAATAACAATGTTTTGGGTTTTATTTTAGTTGTAAAAATACATGCCTTCAGAGACTTGTGCCAGTGTTAGAGAGCTGGTCCCCTGGGGAGGTTGTCAGGTGCCATATGCTGGAGGAGATCTAACCTTCTGAACCGCAGATAGTGGCAAATGGAAGAAGCCTAGTGGTGGGATGCTGGGAGTTACAAGTACCCTGATGAATAAGAGCTAAACTTCACATGAAGCTGGAGAAGGGACAGAGGAAGGGAAAGTGAAAGGGAGGGGAAAAAAGAGAGAACAAAAATGTTAAAGATGGCCAAAAGTCTTTCCTTCTCCCTTCTGTCCTTCAGTGTGTTCAACAAGAGCAGAAGGCTAAGACAGGACCTTTGGTGGTATTGGTGGTTTGGGGAAGGTTAGTTCTGTTTGCAGAGTCCTTTTATATGGACCAGAAGTAAATTTGAGAATTTACATATATTCTTTTTTTTTTTTTTTTGGTGAGGCAATGGGAGTTAAGTGACTTGCCAGGGTCACACAGCCAGTAAGTGTCTAATATCTGAGGCCAGATTTGAACTCAGGTCCTCCTGACTCCAGGGCCAGTGCTCAGTCCACTGCTCCACCGAGCTGCCCTGAATTTACATATATTCTTCTAACTAATGTTCATGTTTTCAGTTGTCTCCTTCTCCCCCAATCCCCACCTTTATTTATCAGTTGCACAATCCTAGGCAAATTATTTAATATCCCTCAGCCTCAGTTTCCTCATCTGTTAAATTAGGGGGCTGCACTCATAATTTCTAAGATCTCTTCCAGCTTTATAATCCTATGATTTAAGTAAAGTGTTTCTTTTTCCTGTAAGATTGTAAATAATATGTTGCAAATTTGGTGAGGGTCCCAGTATACTGGGGATAATCAATCAGCCTCTGTAGCCTCTCTTGCTCACAAATCCGATCAAGTACCAAGCCCTGTTGATTCTACATCTACCGCCTCTCTTCTATGTGTACTTTACCTCATTCACATGATTATCACCCTAGTTTAGACTCTCTCTCATGACTGAACTGTTGCTGTAAAGTACTAATTGCTCTCCTATAACCATTTTCTCCCCTGTCTAATCCAAACTCTACACTGCTACCAAAATAATACAGCTCTGAATGTTACTCCCTTGTTCATGACTCCTCAATTGTAATAATATCATCATCATCATCATCATCATCATCATCATCATCATCACCAATGATGATGTGCCAGGCTCCATGCTAATTGCTTTACACTTATCTCATTTGATCTTTACAACAATCCTGGGAGGTAGGTGCTATTATTATCCCTATTTTTTACAGATGAGAAAACTGAGGCAAACAGAGGTTAAGTGACTTGTTCAGGGTCATTCAGCTAGTAAATATCCAAGGCCTGATTTGAATTCACCTGACTTCAAGCCTGCTGATACACAAATTTCTATTTGTCATTTAAAGTCTTTCCACATTTTAAATCCATCCTACACTTTCAGGCTTATTTCACATTATTCCCCTCTATATACTTTGCATTCTAGTCAAATTGGTTTACTTGCTCATCCCTAAACTTGGTTTTTTATCTATCCCTTCTTAGCCTTTTTTTAGGCTGTCTCCTCTGCCTGGAATGGACTTCTTCTTCCCCTCTTCCTCTTAGAACCCTCAGATTCCTTCAAGGGTCAGTTCAGATTCTGCTTCCTTTTCTGACCTCCCTAGTTATTATTGGACTGTTCTCCCTTTTTTATATTATCTTGCATTTACTTATATGGTTGAAAGTTATATTCCCTGGTTAAATGTAAGCTTCTTGAGAATAAGATCTGTTTTATGGCTTTGTCTTCATATCTCCATTAGCTAGCATGGTACCTTGCTTATGGTAGTTGCTTGGAAATACTTATTGGGTTGAATTAATAAATATCAATTGACTTATTTAATTGAATTATGACTTAGTTTCATTTGTTGTTGAATCATTTTTCAGTTGTGTCTAGCTCTTCGTGACCCCATTTGGAGTTTTCTTGGCAAAGATGTTAAAGTGGTTTGCCATTTCCTTCTCCAGCTCCTTTTAAAGATGAGGAAAAGAGGCACACCAGGTTAAGTGATTTGCCCAGAGTCACATAGCTAGTAATAGTCTGAGGCCAGATTGGAACTCACCAAGATGAGTCCTGATTCCAGGCTTGTCACTATATCTGCTGTGCCACCAAGCTGCCCCATTAGTTTCATACAGAAGCACAATTTTTTTTTCAGGAGAAGAAGGGGACTATAGGGGTAGTTTCTAGGGTGTTTTCTAGCATTGTAGCATTTTATAAATTAATAACTGTGATAGCGCACTGTGGTGGGCAGAACCCCAAAGTTTTCACAAGGAAACAATAAATTCATTATGTGTGTATAATTGCTTATTAGTATAGCCATGCTTAATCCATTAAAACAACCTATTGATGCTGAAAAATGGGAAATTGATAAAAGTAAATACAGTGATTTTATCATTCTTTTTAGAGATATTTAACCACTTAGTGTCTTCAGAAAGAGAAATAATAAAAGGCTGGCTGTTTCCTTTGGGTTATTCTCTGGAAACTGTTCCTAGATTCCAATGAATAGATAATTTTCTAAAATGACTTTATAACAATTGGCTTTGATAACAATAAAATGGCTTTACATTTTAAAACATAAGGTCTTACATTATAGCAAAATTTTATCATTTTATCTTTTTTTACAAGACCTGTGATTTTATCCATATATAGAGAGATCATAAAGAAACTCCCACTCCCAAAGCAGGCCAGTACCTGTTCTATAACTTCGAGTTTTAGAGAGATGCTTTGGGCTAGTGAGAGGTTCAGGGTCAAATGGTCAGTATGTGTCAGAGGCAGGACATGAACCCAGTTTGCCCTGACTCGGACGCCAGCTCTTTCTTCACTGAACCATTCTGCCTCTCCCGCAGAGTATTAGCACTTTGCAAATTGAATTCTATTAAATTCAATGAACATTTATTACAGTTTTGCTAACCTTTATATCTCTAATTATAGTCAAACAGTTCTATCATTAACAACAAAAAATGACCACATGTGTTATCACTAATGGACAACTAATATAAAGTTCAAAATCTGTAAGATGTGGTCTTTCATTAATTTTACTTAAATATTTCAAGAACCATGACAAAAATTACAATCTCTCCATTCCTTTAATCCAAGTGTTCTTAACCTTTTTTTTTTGTCTGTATGTATCATGAATCTCTTTGGCAGTCTGGTGAAGCCTACGGATCCCCTCTCAGAATGTCTTTGAAAAAAATCATAATTGAAGGAAATGCTAAATTTGATTGAGAAATTGGTGAAAATACAGTAATTTTTTCCCTTTCAAATTCATGAGCACCATGAAGTCTATTCATGAACCCACTGAATTCCTGCTTTAGTACATAGTCCTCAAGGTTTTCTTGACTTCTTTCTGGTATGTGATGAACCTCTCCAAATTTAGCCAGCCATGCTCTTGAACTGTAGCTACCTGGGTCCATTGCTGGGTCTGTATATAGCTTGGTAGGCCCATTCAGAGTTTTGTACTGGCAGAGCTTCAGAAACCCAAAGCAACCTTCACGATACAATGAGGCATCAGAGGAGGAATTCTGAGGACAAACCTCTCATTAGAGCCTGTTTATCTGAAATCTTACAACAGCAAATGCAAATCATCATTCCATCAGGTGATAGGCATTTTAAAAATCCAAGTTTGATTGATTTAAACAGGAGAGAATTTCTATCCAGCCTCACCCTTCTTGCATGTATAAATGATGAGGCAGATGCACATAGGCTAGCCATCATCCAGAAGGCTGTTAGCTTCCTTTATATAACTCTGATTCTGCACCTAGGTTAATGTGAAGTAGCTCAAAACTTATGTGTCTAGAAATTTTTGCTGGGAAAGGACAAGATGACCTAGGAAACAGATCAAAACCTTGGCAAATGGCTAAGGAACAGGGTGTTTGCTTATTAGATTGAATATTAAAGCTTACTTCCAAATACTCCATATTAGAGTGGGCTTTTTCCAAACAAGTTTTCCATGACTCCCTGGGGGGTTTCCTGCAAGTACGGTTAAGCCTTAGGTGTTTTTGCTCAATTGTTCTTTTTTTTTTCTTTTTGCAAGTTTGTGTATGGATATTATTTCTGAATTTAACTGCTTTCTCTACTGTCTTCAAACTACTTTTGGTTTCTTATCTTCACCCCGTAGCAGGGCATTTGTTCCCAAGTGGCAATCAAGGACCACACCTGAAAGGGACCAACAGAAGCTTTAGTACCTTGGAGTAGAAGATGTGTTATGTTTGTTTTTTCTGTGGGCCAGATAAGGAAGAACGTGAAAGAACAAAAGATCGGATTACCACTCTCAAAACTACCATTCCTGCCACCTCAACCCTAGTACTTGACTAATCATAATTTCAGACCCTCTCCAACTCTTTTATCATGGCTGGCTAATTACAAACCAACATATATTTTGGTTTGCCACTATTTACTTTATTTGTATGATACATGCAAATGCACACACATTTATCTACATATTATATATGGGTTTGGATATTCATACACACATATAGCTAGTTAAAAGTTTGTGGCTAAATCTAAGTGCTATTGTTTTTAATGAGCAGTTTCTTGGACTTTGAAAAGTTTTTAAGCATCTACTCCACTACAACTACTTCAGTAACTTATGGATTCTATTGTTGTTCAGTCATTTAAAATCGTGTTTGACTCTTGGTGACCCTTTTGGGGTTTTCTTGGCAGATATACTAGAGTTGTTTGCCATTTCCTTCTCCAGCTCATTTTACAGATGAGGAAACTGAGACAAACAGGGTTAAAAGACTTGTCCAGGGTCACCCAGCTAGTAAGTATCTAAGGCCTGATTTGACCTCATGAAAATGAGTCTTCCTGACTCCAGTCTGGGTACTTTATCCACTGTGTCACCTAACTGCCCATTTATAGACTCTAAAGAAAAGATCATTTAGAAAAATAATCTCCCTATTTTCCTTTTCTTTTATAATTTACCTCATCTGAAAAAGGTGAATAATAGCACCTATCTCACAGGGTTGTTATGAGATCAAATGAATTAACATATGTAAAGTGCTTCCCAAACCTTAAAACACCATATATATGCTAGGTAAATCTTCTCCTTCTCCTTCTCTTCCTTCTCTCCTCCTTCTATTCCTTCTCTCCTCCTTCTTTTTCTTCTTCTTCTTCCTACTTCAATAAATTCTGAACTCTTGGGAAAGGTCATTCATAGTAATGATTTCCCTGTTTTCCCTTTATTTTAAAATTTGGTGATCCTGCATTTGCCTTTAATCTTACAGATGGAAGCAGGCTGAGTTCAGAGGCCATCAGGTCCAACTTGTAGCTGAATAGGAACTTCCTGTATAACATACTGGCCAAGTAATCATCCATCTTTTGGTTAAGGACCTCCAAGCATGGGGGACATGCATCTTCTTGATTCAAATTACATTTCAAGCAAGTGGTGATAGAGCTTTTTTTTTTAGCATTCTTTTTAAACATTTTGAGTTTTGGGACCTGAGATCAGGAAGACCTGAGTTCAAATTTGCCCTCAGAAACATCCTAAATGTGTGACCTAGGGTAAGTCACTAAACTACTGTTTGCCTCAGTTTTCTGATCTGTAAAATAGGGATAATAATGCATCTACCTCCCAAAGTTGTTGTGAAAATCAAATGAGATAAGAATTATAAAACACTTAGCATAGCACTTAGCACATAGTAAGTGCTATATAAATGTTAGTTGTTGTTGTTGCTGCTGTTATTTCACAACTCAAATTGTTAGGACGTTTGTCCTTAAATCATGCCTAAATTTGCCTCTTTGTAACTTTGTAATTGCTCCTATGTTTGCCTTATGGTGCCATGCAGACTAAGTCAAGACAGCTATTAATTTTTTTAAAGATAGCTTAATGATGTACCCCCTACATCATCTCTTCTCCAGCCTAAACATCTTCAATTCCTTTAATTTATTCTCATGTGTGTGTATTTTAAGGGATTTATCATCTTAATAAATTTCTTCTGTCCACTCACCAGTTTATCAGTTTCTTTCCTAAAATGAAGCACCTGGAACTGAACTTGTTTTCCCAGTTAGAATGTGAACTCTTTAAGAGCAAAGACTGTTTTTTGCCTTTGTTTGTAGCCCCAGCCTTAACACAGTGCCTGGCACATTTATTGTTGTTGTCCTTCAGTCATTTTTTCAGTTATGTCTGAATCTTTGTAACCCCATTTGGGGTTTTCTTGACAAAGATATTAGAGTGGTTTGCCATTTTCTTCTCCAGCTCATTTTATAGATGAGGAAACTGAGGCAAGCAGGGATGAGTGGCTTGTCCAGGATCACAAGCTACTAAGTGTCTGAGGCCAGATTTGAATTCAGGAAGAGTATTCTTCCTGACCCCAGGCCTGGCACCCTATCCACTGGGTCACCTAGGTGTCCAGCACAAAACAGGTGCTTAATAAATGCTTATTGACTGATGCTTCTCTTTTCTGCAATATCACTGACACTAACTGAAGAAACCTTTATGTGGCCTTAAATCCTCCCTAGCTTCAGTTCATTTTGACTTCTAATATTGTGTTTTTATTCTTAAAATAATATCCCACATTTTTGTATTCATCCTTTCTTACCTGACCTTGATTCTATTCTACGTGTCTTAAAAATGTGTTGCTTTATGAATTATTTTTACACATCCACTTTTCTTTTCAAACGCCTCCCTTTTTTCTCATTGGAATTATTTCCCTTTGTGTCTTCAAAACTTCATTCTTTAGAGCTTTTCAGCCCTCCTGGGCTGACTTCCCCTTTAGAATTTTCATCTTCTTTTTCTGAATCCTTTTTAATTAGGTTTACTAAAATCTCGGTTGAATGAGAGAATATGCCTAACCTTTCTCTCCCCTATGACAAATTCTAAGACAGGGTGGTCACTTTCCCACTACCAGCTCTGCTATTTGAATAAGAATTAGATTCAATATAGAATTGTACTTAGTTGTTTCCTCCACCTTTTGAAGAATGAAATCATCATTAAGGCAAGTACAGAGATCTTTATCTTTGCTTTTTGGCAAAGAGAAACCTCAGAATATAAGTATAAACTTGAAGTTTCCTGTCATTACTCTATGATGCCTGTTTGCCAGGCTTATGATATTTCCCAAAATCTTACTTCATTTCTTCTTACTTCATTTCTTTAATGATGATGTAGCTTCTGTTTTTATTTCTGTTCAATCAATAAACATTTATTAGGAGTTTACTATGTACCAAGGACTCTTCTGGGCCCTGGTGATGCAAAGACACAAATAAAACAGTTCCTACCCTCGAGAAGCATATAGTCAATGGGGGGAACCAATATATGCACATATAAACAAATACAAATATATACATATATAAAACATAATAGATATATTATAATATATATATAAACAAATACAAATATATACATATATACATACACACATATATGTGTATATATATATATATATATATATGTAAAACATAAATATGAGGTAACACTGCTATGTGGGAGAGGCATTAGCCCTTGGAAGGGAGTGTCAGCAAGGGCCTCAGGTAGGAGGTGGTTCTTCAGGTGAGCTTTTAAGGAAGCTAGGGATTCTAAGAGGCAGAGGTAAGGAGCATATGCATTTCCTGCATGGAGTGCAACCTATAAAATTACCAGTGAAGAAGGAGAGGTGCATTTTTTCAGCTCTGTTCTGTGATCCACCTTGGTCATGGTTACAGTGTTCAATTTTAAAAATTGTTTTTGCTTTTATATTACACTAATTTTGTAAACTTTTTTCTGATTCTGTTTGTTTTATTTTGCATCAGTTTACATTTCTTCCATGATTCTCTGAATTATTCATATTCATAATTTCTTATAGTGCCATCATAATCCACTAAATTCATGTATCACAATATATTCAGCTATTCCCCAATTGATGCTACTTAATTTATTTCCAGTTTATTGACAACCCAAAATGATGCTGTGAATATTTTGAAATATATGGAAGTCTTTTCTGGTTTTGCCCTTCTTTAGGGCATATGCCTAGCAATGTATTTTTGGGTCAAAATATATGGATATTTTAGTCACTTTCTTTGAGCAAATCCAAATTGCTTTCCGAAATAGCTGGAAAAATTAACTGTTCCATTATCAGTATATTAGTGTATCTATTATCTCATATCCTTTCCAACACTGAGTATTTCCATCTTTCATAATTTTTTGCCAAATTGCTGGTTGTGAGCTGAAACCTCAGAGTTTTTTTAAATTTGAATTTCTCTTATTATTAGTTATGTGGAGCAATCTTTCCTATGTTTGTTAATAGTTTATAATTCTTTGGAGAACTATATTTCATATCATTTAAGTATAGCACTTTATAATGGCTATAATGACAGCAATTATACAAATGATATAAGTGCATTAATTCTATATATGTAGCACTCTGAGTATTTCACCCCACTTGTACTCACATTCATGGGTTTAGGGCATCAGAAAAGGCATTGGAGCTGAGCGTGTTATTTCTTCCCTCTCCTCCTCACTCTTAGTTCCCAAACTAAATCAGGTTGGAAAGTCTCAATATAGGAATCCAGGAGAATGATAGTAAGATTGAAAAGGCTGTTGTGCCTCTTAAGCCAACTGAACTCTATGATATATTAAACTAAAAAGCAAACACAGACAATAAGATGATTTCGATTGTACTCTTTTCTATGATGTACTCTGGACTTTCTCTATCATACCCCAGAAACCTGCTCCCTCTAGCCTTTGAGTTCACACATTAGAAGTACTCTCTTCCCATGTGGTCTCTCCTGATAATTGGATGGATCCTTCCAGTACCTCCATGTAAAAAGGTTGCCCAGGCCAGCCTCATTCCTTTCCAGGCTGTACTCTGGATTTTACCTACCATGCCTTTGGGCCAGGTACCCAGTCCCCCTGCCCTCTTTCAACTTCTTATTATGTTTTGTCTTTTCCCATTAGAATGTAAGCTCCCTCAGGAGACTGTCTTTACTTCACCTTATATTTGTTTTCTTAGCACTTAGCACAGTGACTGGCACCTACAAAGTGTTTGATAAATGCTAGTTGACTGTTTTAGGATCTTAGTGGCAAAATGAGACAAATGAAAATTTAAAAAAAGAAGAAACCAAAATGTGATATTGTATCTTTTGAAAATTAAGAATTTGTGAATAACTTGGGAAGGTAAGTTAGTTTTATGGGGTATCACACAGAAAATCTTTGTCAGGATTGTAGATAAAATGGATCTTGACCATAGGGTCATAGCTTCATCCTGAAACCAGTTGCAGAAATTAAGCTAAGATTGACTGAAGTCAGGTTGCATAATCCACAAAACCTAGTTTTCTTTGATGAAATACATGTAGTACTCAAGAAAGTACTGTTTGCCCTTTCAATGAATGAATAGCTTCAATTTTCAATGCCACAATGACCATAAATGCTATTCCTGTGTGTCTCCCTACTTTATTTTAGAAAGGACCAGGAGGTTTCCTGTCTTAAATGTGCCTCAAATCTCCCAGCCATGTGTTTTGCTGGCCACACATCTTTAAGAAGACTGCCAAAAAGGGTTCAGGGTGCCTGGGACACCTGGTCACAGGATTATACTCTAATTTATTATAGATGGGCTATGTAACAGTCATCAGACAGCAGTAATTCATGACTACTTTTGGCCTTGTCTTGAGAGGAATTGTTGACCTACTGCTCCTAATTCCATTACTAACTTCCTGGAGCCTTCTGCTGCCTACAAGTGAGTAAATTTAAAAACAGATAATATAATGAAGATGACTAGTGAGGCAGGGATCCTAAGAACAGTGTCTACTCAGGCCAAAGATCACCCTCCTTCATTACAAATAATTGGCCAGACTGTTGCCACTAGGGTTTATTGAGGTTCTTTTACTAATTTGGGGGAAAAGAAACCAATTAGTCTTCTAAATATTACCCAGAAACAATTTTTTCCATTTCCTGCCTATACACAGGAATGATACATCAACCAGCTTAGGGACAAAATATCTTTTCAGAATACCAAATTTGTTTAGTTTCCGTACAAAGGCTCACTAGTTATTAGAGCTGCATGTTAGTGAAGAAAGTAGTACTCTGTCTTGGCTCCTTTGTATCAGGGTGTCCAATTATATCCTGTAATGATCCAGTACAAAGAAGCCATATTCATACCCTTGTGCATCATTGACATTTTCTTTACAAGGACAGCCAAAGAACCACCAAAGAGCTAACTTTTCAAATGTATACCTTGCTCATTTGACTCCTGACAGTTTGTCAGTCCTGGCCACCCTTCATATACAAAACCTGATGACTGGAAAGCCCCTGAAAATAATTCCCAAGGACCCTTGGTAAAGATGGCAAGTGGAACTTGGTGTGACAATCTCAAATTCTTGAGGTTTATAGCTGCCACCAAAAGATTATTTAGGCTTTATTGAAATAAAATAGACCTTTGTTAAAAGATGAAAAAAGGCATATATTCCACATAATTTGAAAGCAATCCACTTTCCATTATTTTGCATTGAACATAGATGGTCTCCACAGATGACAAACACTACAATGCTTTTTGGCTACTAAGATTTAAATACCACAGTATATATACCTTACCTGCAACTCTCTAGTACAAAACTTTATAATGAAGTTTAAATGCACTAAGGAATGTTTCAGAGAATGACCCAATTCTATTTATAAATTAGAACAAGAAATATTGATCTATTTAATGCTATCTGTTATTACTGGCAGTTCTGATCAATATGACATCCATCACTATAAGTCTGGCATGATCAGGACTTTTGATTTTTTAAAGCCTAGGATTTCCTCAATAAAAACAATAATTAGCCTTAGAAAGATTACCTCCTGGTCAATATTCATTCAATACATACAACCAGCAGTGTTACCATAACCTTTGGGACCAGGCTTCTATGTCATATATTAAAAAAATAGATGGAGATACTGAGTACCTTGTACTAACATTTATACGTTTTATACAGTGGATAAATTGACTATCCAATCAGTTTTATTGAGCATTTGCTGTCTGCTAGGCACTGTACTGATGGGAAAATGATTGTTGTGTAGTTGTGGTTTGTACTTTATTCTCAAAGAGGACCATGACATCAGGGATATTGAATAGAATTTGAGTGAGGGAGGGCTGTGCAAGTCACTAGCCTCACTTTTTCTTCCAGAGCCATTTGGGTCTAGTGGTCAGATATAGATCAGGATGAATCAAGGTGGCCCAGGATGCAGTGGGAGACCTTGACCTTTTTAAGCTAAGAAAGCTTTAGGAGTTCTCTCTTTGAGTGAGGCAATGTCCATTCAGTGAATAGGCCTGTTGAAGAAGTGAGTCAAGGGATGGTCCCTTTAATAAAAAAAAATAAAATCCAAACTGGGATGAGAAGACTCTCAGGCTTGCTGGACAAAAGAGAAACAATTACTATTTATCAATTCACTCTATGTCAGGAGGGCCCAAAAAGTAACCATTAAATGGTGCTTGGGCAGAGACCTGTTATTGTCCAAGCAATGATATACAGAGCGAATTGGGTTTAAGGCATGGTTTTTGAGAATGAAATCTAGCCAATAAACTCCAAGATAACTAGGTAGCCATCAAAATTTACCTTCCTTTAGGCAGAACACCCTCAGGTAAGGGTATGATAGCCCATTTCAGGAGAGGAGAGGAGGAGCTCCCAAGTTGCCCAACTGGAACTAGTCAGCTGGGTCCCCACTTGGGCAGCCTGGACTACTCACACGTTGCGGTTTGTCCTTCATTCTCGAAGAGGACCATGGCATCAGGAAGCTGATAATATGACTTGCATTGAATTGGACTTGAGTGACAGAGGTCTGTGTGAAATCACTAACCTCACTGTTTTCCTCCAGAGCCATTTGGGTCCAGTGGCCAGATGTAGATCAGGATGACTGGAGATGGCCCAGTGGGAATATGATGATAAAAGTAAAAGGGTCCTATTCTTAATGGGTTTACACTTTTTCCTCTTCTTTTTAAATAGATTTTTGGATGATATTTCAATTTTAAGCTTTCCCGCTGTATCCCTCATCTTCTATTTCTGAAAGTCATTTTCTATAAAACATTTTTTTAAAAAAGAAAAAATAATCAAAATTGGTCAATATATGAAAAATGAGACATTTACACAGCATTCTTTATTCATAGACCCCTGATCTCCACAAAAGCAGGGGGCTGGTGTCCTCTCATAGTTCCTTTTGGGAGCTAAGCACATTCTTTATAATGCCAAACCTTCATTTTTGATTGTTCTTTATCTTTACATATATTTTTTGTAATTGTATATATTCTTCTCAATTCACTTTGTTCATGTAAATCTTCCTGTGCTTCTCTGTATGTATCATAATTCTTCATTTTTTTGTAACACAATAATATTTCATTATGTTAATGTATCACAGTTTGTTTAGCCTATCTCCAGTCACTGGACATCTACTTTGTTTCCAATTCTTTTCTACCACAAAAACTGCTGATGTAAACACTTTGGTTAATTTAAAGCTTCCCCCCCCCCCCAATGATCTCATTGGGGTGGATTCTTTTTTTTTCTTTGCTTTTTGGTGAGGCAATTGGGGTTAAGTGACTCACCCAGGGTCACACAGCTAGTAAGTGTTATGTGCCTGAGCTGGGATTTGGACTCAGGTCCTCCTGACCCCGAGACTAGAGTTCTATCCACTGAGCCCCCTAGCTGCCCTTCCCTGGGGTTGATTCTTAACAATGGAATCTCTATGAGCTTACATTCTAATGGGATCATGGAGGATCACAGAAACCTCCTAAGACCAGGATGACATCTAACCTAAACGTCTATGCTGGTAGTATATTTTGCCTCCGGCACTTACTCCATGTCTTACTCTGGGCAAGTTACTTAGCCTCCTGGATCCTCAGTTTCTTCATCTGTAAAACGAGGGAGCAGGACTAGATGGCATTGAGGTTCCTTCCAGCTCTGTGTCTGCGGCTATATGATTGCAGTCTGTGAACTCTCAAATACCTGGAACAGTGCCAAGCTCTTCAAAACATGAGAAAGATCAATAGATCTGTTGTTTGAAGATCAGTGTTCAAGTCCTGACTTAGACACTCAATAAATTATTATTTATGAATCATTTAATCTCTCTGGGTCTCAGTTTTTTCTCTTGTAAAATAGTGATAAAACTTACTGTATCTACCTCACTGTTGGAAGTATTTGGTAGATTATAAAGGGTTACGTCATTCTAATTTTAGTGATTTTGATATACTTCCATACTGTGTTTTATCTGTGATCTCATTGATGTGTATACTACCATCTGTGGCAATGATCATAACCCATCCATGCTTTCTTATCCTGGCCCCCTTGTCCATGAATTCTCATAAATTGACCCTTAACAGAATCCACTCAAAATGCTAAGAACCCTTCTCTTGACACTGTGTGGATCCCAGTGGTGCACGATGGCTGTCTACTGGTTATCCCTCACGCTTACTATATGACTCATGACTCAACAGCTCTGAAAGTTGTTTGTCATTCATTCTTGAAGAGAACCGATTACATCATGGAATGATGTCTTGACTCGTGGGTGAATTGGATTTAAGTGAGGTAGAGTTTCACAAAATTGCCAACCCCACTCCCTTCTCCAAAGTCATCAAAGTCCAGTGGTAAGACAAAAGTCAGGATGATTGATGATGGCCTAGGATGCAGTGGATGACCTTGGTATCTTAAATGTCTGACCAAGCTCTAAGTGCTGCACAACACCTGCTTTAGTCACCTTCACGGCCACTGAAATTGTTCTCATCCTTTCATTGCGTGGGGGGAAGACTTCACATACTTGGGATAGATATTCCCTAACTCATCAACAGGTTTGAGGCATGTTGCTTACCCTTGACTTGGTTTAGCTCAGGGAACCTGTGGCCTTGAGGCCACATGTGGCCCTCTAGGTCTTCAAGTGCAGCTCTTTGATTGAATTCAAACTTCACCAAACAAATTGTCTTAAAAATAATTAAATAAACCCTTAAATAAAAGAATTTGTTTGGTGAAGTTTGGATTCAGTCAAAGGGCTGCACTTGACCTAGAGAGCCACATATGGCCTAAAGGCTACAGGTTCCCCTTAGCCCATCTGCTGAGATGGTTTTTCCAGGGTGTGGCAAATGCGCATTTAGGGAAGAGGTAGGAATTGCTTGACCAATTCATCACTATTAGTTTTTTTTGTTCTAAGAAATTTGACTTCATAATCTTTTGCTAGGAAGATTGATTTTATAAATTTTGTTATAATTTTGTTTTGTTTTTGCTCTTTGAGAGTCTAAAAGATTTATTTCAGACCACAGTCTACAGATCACAGTCTACAAAAAGGAGACAGGCGTGTGGACATTGCTTCTTCTTCTAAGCCTTCTGGGGTTCCCAATTGCCTCTTAAATCAAATGAAAACTGGCCATGACTCTTCAATATTCTTTGACAGCCAGTGAAAAAACTTTCAGTGCTTTTCTCACTTTCATGGTTGACAGGAGCAGGAACCTTGCTTATAGTCAGTGAGTCAATAAGCATTTATTAGGGGATTACTATGTGCCAGGCACATAAGCTAAGCTATGGGGATATAAAGAAAGGCAAAAGGCAGCCCCTACTCTCAAGGAGCTTGCTAACTAAAGGGGGAGATAACATTAAAACAACCATAAAAATGAGAGATAGAATAAATTGGAGATAATCAACAGAAAGAAGGCTCTAGCATTAAGGGGCAATAGGAAAGGCTTCTTAGAGAAGAAAAGATTTTATCTGGAACTTGACAGAAGCCAGGGAAACCAGAAAGCAAAGATGAGGAGGGAGAGTATTCCAGGCATGGGGAATGGCCAGTGAAAATGCCTGGAGTGGGAGGTGTAGTGATTTGTTTGAGAAAAATGGTAAAGAGACAATGGGTGCTCTAGTCTAGGGGGACTCTCATAAACAATGACACAGAAGCTGGAGAAAGAAAAGCAAATGAGATAGATGAAAAGAAATTTTGCTTCTGGTTTTCTGTGGCATACTTAACATAAATGCTTCCTATTCAGAAGATGTGGCCCTAGGCCAGGGCCTTCTACAGTAGCAGCCAACTACAGATATAGGTGGTTAGAGCTGGTGTAACATTTAGTGATATATTGCACTATCAAAATCTCAATGCTTCAGATACCGGGGCATCGCAAATTATAGTAAACTCTCCAAGCAAGCCAAGACTCTGCCTTTGTTTGGTCACTGTTTTTGATAACCCTGGCTTTGGCTTTTAGTTCACAAGTGTCTAATAAGCAAGTACGCTGCTGCTTCCCTCTCTTCCTTTTTGGTCCCATCCCTCTGTGGTGGGCTCTTACAGAAAACCTGCTATAGGGCTTCCTTCTATTTGTTAGATATGCTTCTGTCTCTCACCTTTCCTGGATTCTGTTTTATGGTTCCCCAGGCTGACCACCGCACTTGGTCCCAACCTCATGGTATTGCTGTACCATGTCAGACTTCAACTGGAATCATGGAAATCTACCCCTTGGCTTTGGTTCATACTACTGTTTAATATGAAGGTTTTCCTGATTACCTCCTCCCCTTTTTCAAGTTGCCTGGCACATAGTAGGTTCTTAATGAATGTTAATTTGAATAGAAGTAGAAGACAGATTAAATAAGGGAGGAAAAGGTTGGAAAAGAACCTTAAAAACTGTGATCAGTTTTCTTTTGGATTCGTGAGGCAACTGGGAATTACTGAAAATCAGAAAAGAGACTGATATGCCTAATATAACTTGGCAGTAATGGTTAATGCCATTGTTGGTAGGATTGATTAAAATGGGTGAGATGATGAAAAATGAATAAAGATGGTGGCAAAAATTTGGTAGTGCTTAGACTAACTCTTTGGCTTTGAAAATACAGTGGGCTGGACAAGGGATCTACAAATGTTCATGGTATAGAACAGTTTTCCTCTCAGAAATGAGTGTAATTGAAATTGAACACAAGTTCAACTGCAGAGCTTAGTATCAACTATGAAGCAAGTAGTATGTATTATGTATACAGTATTAATAATACAGTCAGTTCTCAAAGACTTTAAGTTTCAAAGCAGGGGCTAATCTGCATTAGTAGAGTAGTTTCTTCAATAGGAACTCCCTATACCAACGAAATTATAGGCAAAGACAAAATAAGAATTAATAATGATAGTGATCCATAGAGATATGTATATGTATATAAATAAAAATTTGTTACTATAGCTCTCATTCCTATCAGTTTACAAGTGTTTCCCCCCACAACATTCCTGTAAAGTAGAAGTGGAATTATTATTATCCTTATTTTACTCAGCTGACAAAAGGCACACAGACCAGAGGCATAAGCAATTGCACAATCCAGAGGCTAACTCAATTTACAGAACCCATTACCAGAGGCACACAGCACAGAGGGGCCAAATTACAGTGTCCCATCCACTAACTGAACTCTTTTAGTCTTCGGAGAGGCTGAAGCTGGAACAGAGGCAGGTAAGGGGGGCCCTGGGATTTTCTTCTCAATGAAAAGGTGAGCTCAATCAAGCGTGAGCAGACAATGTAGCGGGAGTGAGAGCAGTGATCTTGCCAGAGAAGGAGAGTCGATCTAAGGAGAAAGCTCCGGTGGAGCCTAGTTTGTCCCCATTCGTATTGGAGGGCTCAAAACTTCACCTCCAAGTCCACCCTGTGAACTGCTGCTACCAATTAATGTCAACAGAATTTTGAACGTAGTCCAGACTGGACTCTAACCTGGAAATGTCCCGAGCCAAACAGAGCGGGTTAGAGGCAGGTGTGTCAGGACACAAAGCAGCAGTATAATTTATTTCAGAGTGAGGAAAACAACTTGCAAGCAAGGAAGCCCTCATTTCTGAGAAGGATGGCTTACCATGTTGGGGTCCAGGTAGTGCTTATACATATAAGTGGGCTAGACTATGACATAATCATTGTTAGGTCTTGAGTAGCAGTTTTGCATGGCAGGCTCATGCATGGACAATGAAGGCATTCCTGGGTCCTCTGGGAACAGTCTCCACGTTGATCATTTCATAGCAGGGTACAGTACCTGGTTGGATTCACTTGCCTGTTACAAGGAACGGGGATTGTGACCAAGTCAAGCAAGGTTATGGATGACTCTGAGGTCCCTGGGAAATAGGGGGCTGTGAATACCTGGTGCTTGGTTAAAGCAATACACTTTGCCAGGGGGTCAGATCATCCAGAGCCCAAAGGATTGTTGTTATGCCAAGCTGGGGGCACTGCCTCCTGCTGGACTTTAGGTCTGGGAAACAGAGTGTCTCCAAAATATTTTGACACAATTATAGTTATTTCTACTTTTTGTTTCATCTCCCTTTAAAGGTCTTTGAGGTCCATGATTTTTTAATCTTTGGATCTCCCTTCACTTCTAAACTAGTGTCTTTCACACACAGCAAACATTTATAAATGTTTGTTGAATGATTATTGACTCAATCTCTTGAGCACTCTGGGCTTCAGTTCCTCTCTTTATGAAATGTGAATGTGACTTACCTGCTAATGGTCTCGTAGGAATTTTTAGGTTTAATTAGTGTCTGAAAGATGGTTCTCCTTTGAGAAAAGTGATATGTGGATATATCTTGTAGTGCATGCACATTTGCATGATCTCTTTAAAAAGTTTTTGATTCAGTTTTGCACATCAAGCAATTAATAAATACTTATAAACCACTAAAATGTCACACAACTCTGGATATACTAAAAGGATCCAGAAGTCAAGATTCCTACCCTCATGGAACTTACAATCTAATTAGAGAAGGAAAAATCACTCTTTGGGGACAGCTAAAGGCCTATTAACAAGACAAGTTACTCTACTTAAGTGCTACATTGTGTGGCATAGATCAGAATAATTTATTGGAGTTTTAATAATAACAATAGCTAGCATTTATGTAGTGCTTTAAGGTTTGAAAAAGAGACTTACAAACATTTCATTTGATCCTCACAACAACTCTGGGAATTAGGCACTATTATTATTGCCATTTAACAGATGAGGACATTGAGGCAGACAGAAGTTAAATGATTTGGCTAGGCTCATATAGCTACCAGATTTGAATGCAACTTTTCCAGACTCCAAGGCTCTATTCACCCCACCACCTAGCTGTCAAAGAAGGGAGTGATCATAGATTTAAAGAAATCTCAAAGGCCACCTAGTCAAAACACTTCATTTTACATTTTAGAAAATAATTAATAATAATAACAATGACAGAAATGACAACAGCTAAAATTTATATAGCACATACTATGTGCCAACCACTCTCCTAAGCACTTTATAACTAGTATCTATCTCATTTAATCCTCTCAACAACCCTGCAAGGTAGGTGATATTATAATCCCTATTTTACTGGTGAGGAAATTGAGTCAGACAGAGGTTAAATGATTTGCCCAGGGTCACACAGCTATTAAATATCTGAGGCTGGATTTGAACTCAGACCTTCCTGATTCCAGGCTGAGGCCAAGGTCACTTAGGCAGTGCTGGCAGGGCCACAGTTTGAATCTGACTCCTTACACTACCCAAATTTATCTTGCATTTATTTTGAATATATTCATTTATGTATGTGTTGTCTCCCTTGAAGTTATGTATGGAAGCTTCAAGAGGGAAAGATATGTTGCATTTTTCCTTTGCATACTTAGTGCCTAGCACAGTGCCTGGTACATAGTAAGATTTTAATATGTTCTAATTGGCTGATTTGATTGAATTCAGGTTTAAATAACTGGGGAAGGTAGTCTTATTTTAAGCTAGTTAGAAAGTACCTCATTGGTCTCTAAATTAATGTAAAAAAGTGAAAGGAAAAAAAAGGTCATCCTTTAGATGAATACCTAATATTTAAGTGCTAAATGGGATCTGATTTTTTTTCCCTATATATATCCTGTGGTATTATTAAATTCTTTTTAGCATGTCATCTATTCCCAGAATGATAGAAAGCAAGACAATTTAATAGAGTTTTGAGCCTGTTGTGTTTTGATCAGTCATTTTGATCTGGCTCTTTAGTTTGCCATGATGGATCTGATTGTTCTAATAACAGACCAGCAGGGTCAGAGACAAACACAATTGGTTATGATCAATTAAGTTTGGAACTTAAAAAGTAACAAAAAATAAAGAAAATTAATTTTTTTTTCTTTTTGGTGAGGCAGTTGGAGTAAAGTGACATGGTCACACAACTAGTACGTGTGAAATGTCTGAGGTTGGATTTGAACTCAAGTCACCCTGACTCCAAGGCCAGAGCTGTATCCACTGCGCCACCTAGCTGCCCCTAAACTTAATTTTTTTTAAAAAAGGCAGGAGCACAGTCCCCCACCCCCTACATTTCCCATCCATAACAGTAAGTTTAATTGTAAATAAAGATGTATTTGAAGTATTCATGTTGCCTGTACCTCTCCTCCTGAATGTAGGTACTGTGCAAATTAAATCTGTCATAGTTTTTCCAATGGCTGAATTTCCAGGAAGATCCTGCTTGTTATAGAATGGAATAGGAACTTTTTGTAAAACTCAGGAATCTTGCATTAAATTGGACTACCTTGGTATGACTTCATTAATTCTCTGCCAAGAAAGATGTGAACAATTAGCTGGATAATTACTGTCATCTGAGTCAATCTTTGTGTCTGCTCCTGGTTTTGACTTAATGGAGGCAGAAAAATCAGCAGGTCTGCTGTACACACTGTTTGTTCCCCTGATACTGACTTTGGGGAGGAGAACATTTCCTTTTCTCCCCTCATTTAGAAAAGCACTTCCCCCCAAATAGTCTGTCTCATAAAAAGGATTCTTTCTGAGTCTCCTTGGTGATGAGCTGCATATAGCATGAAGGTAGGATCATTTGTCATATCACATCATGGGTTGCTATCTACCTAGTTCAACTCGCCACCACTACTTATGCCTCCTTATCTCACCCAAAATCTTACTTAGTCCCTCTCTCTCTCAAAAATTATTTTTTCTTTGCATAAAGGACAAGATCTTTGTAAGGAATTGAAGCAAATACCACCCATTGCTTAGGAAACAGCTTTGATTTGTCACTTCCTACCTTGTCCATTCTTTAAGATGTAGCCAAGGAATCCGACATGAGTATTGAAATCATGAAGGGGCCTCCTCTGAAGGTGGGAAGGGGTAATCCTTTGCCATCTCCTGCAGCCTTTGCAAATTCTGATTGCTTGAAAATGCAGCTGTCTAGGTTACTGTACAAAATGAACATAATCAGTTTTTATTTCCCATGGTAAAACACCAACAGCTTCTTTCCCCTTCTAATAGTTTACAATTCAGTAATAATAGCTTGGTTCAGTTTAGTTTATTGAAGACATAAAAATACTTGGCAGCTTGGGGGCTGAAATACATAGTTTCAGAGAACAAGATGCCGACAGGGACCTGAAGACCATTGCATAGAATATGGATCTGCCCAGCATTTAGCACATAGGACTTCCTCAGTTAGGGGAAAGCAGTAACCCATAAATATGATTTATGTAATTAGTGGAAAGGGAATTGGGCCAATACAGTTACATGAAAAAGTACTGCAGAACCTTGCTGCCTGTCTTACCTTTCTAATAATCTCCCTTTTGACTGGAAATATACTAGCTCTTTGTATTTCTCAGGAGAAAGTTCACTTCAGGTTTTTTTCTTTTTACTCCTCTAAAGAAATGAAAAAAAGCAAAACAGAACCATTTTGTTTCTTAACAGGAGTAAACCTAAAACTTAGGCCTTGCAAATGTCTTGCAAATGTCTATAAAATTAGAGAGCACCTCAATTTTATCTAAATATCTTAAACTTTAAAGAATGTGAGATATCATGCAAAGAACCATACAGTTTTTAAGACTATACCTACATGTTAATTTAACTGTTGTTTCTCCAAGTGTATTATTTATTTATGGTCTAATGAATTTATATGCTAGTGAAAATGAACTCACTAAAAACAAAACCAGAAAACATAATGGCATTTTAACTTCTAAATGGAAGAATGTCTCATAGATTCTCTTTGAAGAGAACAGGTATAGCAGTTAGTAGTTGGTTTCTGGGGTGCTTAATCTTGCTTTTCACTGCTTGCTATGGGCATTAGGAAAGAAAGATCACCATGAAAAGTAATTGCAGCATATGTGATGACAAAGAATGAATCAGTAGGGAAATTCTAAGATGAACATAAGCTACTCAAAACCCATGTATGCCTTGATGCTTGGTAATTTAAAAAAAAAGCTATATTGATGTATGCTTTTGTATTTTCTATTCGTACTTTTACAGATTGCTCCTACTTCATTAGATGTTCCTCATAACAAAGTAAAACACTCAAGTACAACTAATAATACAAGGGCCTCATCTGAAAGTGAGTATATCATTTCACATCTGTAGCACACATGCCACCTCTCAAAAAAATAAAAGAAATTTATTTTCCCTCTCACACCTTATTAAAGATGAAAAGGAAAACAAATTTCTAGTAACAAACATGAATACTCAACAAAATGAGTTCCTTCAAAGGTTGTGTACTATCTATATATTTATCCATATATATTTATCTGTATTTGTATCTTTTGCACCCTAAATTTATCATGTCTTTATAATGAATAGTACGTTTCATCACCAATCCTTTGGAATCATGAATGGTCATTGTACTGATCATAGTGAATAGAAAGGGAGAAACTGAAAACAAAGTTTGAAAATATAATTAAGAATTAAGATATAAAACAAGCCCCCAAACATGAATATTATGCAGAACATTTATGGTAGTGTATTATAAACAATTTCATCAGTAACAGAGTAAGAAGGCTTTGGACACATAGAACACTAAACAACATTGTTAAAAATGGAATTGAGTACACATGAAAAGATAGGAAATTGCTAGTTGTTGGTAAGAAAGTAATTTCCAAATTAGTCCACATGGGTCCATTCAGATCAGTGAATTAGATCATAGGTAAAGAATCAACACTAAATTAGAAAAAAAGAGGCAAAGTTAAGAGGAAGGCACTGAACCCAATTACAGTAGTTCCATATAACTTTTTTCAAACAAACTCATTCCCACAGGTGGGAAATGGATAAAGGTGAAGACATTGTCTCTGATTATTGTTTATTTTAAGGTATTTAACCAATGAAAAGCAGTTACTTTTGTGAGACCAAATGAGCCTGATAATTGTCTCAACCAATAAACATTAGATCTTTCTGACAAATCTAGGGAGAGAACAGCCAAGGACCACAGTGGTTTTGATTGCAAACATACTTTCAAAACCTTGTGGATGAATTTATTTGAAAATTATGTGCAGTATCATCTTATAAAACAGTAAAGATCAGGAGAGTATTGCTTGACAGGAAACTGAGCTAGGCCATATCATCCATAGAATATTCACAGATGAAACTTGGAGGGCAAAAAAAAGTTTAAAAATTGAATAGATTTACTGTTATTTTTTAGAGCCTTTGCTTATGATCATTTTTCTTTTCTTTCTTCTTTTTTATGGAGGCAATTGGGGTTAAGTGACTTGCCCAGGTTTACATAATTATTAAATATCAGAGGCCAGATTTGAACTCAGATCCTCTTGACTCCAGGGCTAGTGCTCTATCCATTGTACTATATAACTGCCCCGAGCATTTGCTTATCATCACTGATAACAGCATAACCACCACATCTAAACTCAATACCACCTGAGTGATATAAGAAAATGGAAATAACATTGAAGAAGTAGAAAATGGAAAAAAAAAAAAGGGCAGCTGGACCAGGCCAAGAGTATATGTGAGAAATCAGTTCTGGAAATAACATAATTTTCAAAAGACTGATGAATTATTTTTAATCAAAGAAAGAATTTTTTGATTGATACAGCCACAGAGATAATTTGGTTAATGATACTCTAATTATCAATATTAAGTGAGACATAAAACAAGGAGATTTATGCTCACTCACTATGTGTTTGATGCTTTCTTAAAAAATGTCCTACCTACTGTTCAAATGGAAAATGAATTTCCTATATATTTATGATAAGACCCACAGTGCTGATAAAATTATATTTGTTGTACCATTACCATTATTCTACAAGTTCTTAATGAGTTCTGGAAAAGATTATCCTAACAGTACAGACAGGATTAATAAAATAAAAAAATTTCTCCCCTTCAGTCCTCAAGACTATGATGTGGATACATATATCCTTCTTTACCTATGTTCTCAAAATAGTTTATATAGTATTGGGATTAATTGTTCTTTAAATGTTTGGTAGAATTCATTTGTGAATCCATCTGGTCCTGGGAATTTTTTTCTTAGGAGACTCAATCATGGGCTTGTTCAACTTCTTTTTCTAAGAGAGGGTTAAGTATTCTATTTGTTTTTCTGTTAATCTGGAAAGTTTATGTTTTTGAAAATATTCATCCATTTTACTTGGATTGTTAGTTTTATTGGCATATAATTGGACAAAATTCCTTCCAATAATTGCTTTAATTTTTTTCTTCATTGGTGATACATTTACTCTTTCCATTTTTGATACTTGGAATTTGGTTTTCTTCTCTCTGTTTTTAAATCAAATTAACAAATGGTTTATCTATTTTGTTGTTTCCCCCCCTAAAACCAGCTCCTAGTTTTATTTACTAGTTCAATGGTTTCTTTATTTTCAATTTTATTAATATCTCCTTTGATTTTCAGGATTTCTATTTTGGTGTTTAAGGATTTTTAATTTGTTCTTTTTCTAGTCTTTTTTAAAAAATGCTTTTGTTGCATTTCCAATTCGTTGATCTGCTTTTTCTCTATTTCATTGTTGTGAGCATTTAGTGATATACATTTTCCCCTAAGTACTGATCTGGCTGCATCCCACAGATTTTGGAATGTTGTCTCATTGTTGTCATTCTCTTTAATGAAATTATCAATTGTTTCTATGATTTTTTCTTTTACCATTTTATTCTTTAGGATTAGATTATATAATTTCCAAATAACTTTTAATCTATACTTCCATGGTCCTTTATTAAATATAATTTTTATTGCATTATTATCTGGAAAAGATACATTTAATATTTCAACTTTTCCACAGTTGTTTGTGAGATTTTTATGCCCTAATACATGGTCAATTTTTGTGTAAGTACCATATGTAGCTGAGAAAATAATTACTCTTCTTTCTATTCTTATTTAATTTTTTCCCCCAGAGGTCTATCATACCTAACTTTTCTAATCTTCTATTCATTTCCTTGTCTTCCTTCTTATTTATTTATTTTTGTTAGATTTACCTAGCTCTGAGAGGGGTAGAGTCCCCCACTAGTATAGTTTAACTGTCCATTTCCTCCTGTAATTCATTTAACTTTTCCTTTAAGCATTTAGATGACATGCCATTTTGTGCACATATATTTATTATTGATATTACTTCATTGTCTATGGTACCTTTAGCAAGATTTAGTTTTCTTGCTTATCCCTCTTAGTTAAGTCTATTTTTGCTTTTGCTCCAAGATTATGATTGCTTCCCTTGCCTTTTTTACTTTAGTAGAGGCATAATAGTTTCTGCTCCAACCCCTTATTTTAACTCTGGGTGTATCTCATTGGTTCAAGTGTGTTTATTGTAAACAACATATTGTTTGATTCTAGTTTCTAATCAACTGATATTTGCTTCTGATTTATGGGTGAGTTCATCCCATTCACATTCATAATGATCATTAGTAACTCTGCATTTCCCTCCATACTATTTTCTTCTTTTTATTCGGTTTCTCCTCAAAAGTCTGTTTTGCTTCTGACCGCTGCCTTCTTTTATCTGCTCTCCCTTTTATGTCCCCCACACCCTTTCTCTTATCTCCTTCCTCTCCTTCTTCCTAGTTGGGTAAGATAGATTTCTATTATCAATTGTGTGTGTGTGTGTGTGTGTGTGTGTGTGTGTGTATGTGTGTATTTCTCCTTTTTGAACCAATTTAGATGTGAATGAAGTTCAAGCATAACTCTCCCTCCATTTCCCCTTCTACTATAAAGGTTCTTTCTTGTATCTCTTTTATGTGACAGAATTTTCCCTATTCTTCCTCTCCCTTCCCCCTTCTCCCAGGGTATCTCTCTTTTTTGTTTTCCATTTTTTTATACCATCCCAACATAATCAACTTACTCCTACACCCTCTTTCTATGTAGAATCCTTCTAACTGCCTTAATAATGATAATGTTATTAGAAGGTACATAATTTTCACTTATAGAAAGTTACACAGTTTAACCTGAATCCCTTATGATTTCTCTTTAACGTTTACCTTTTTATGTTTCTCTTAAGTATTGTATTTGAAAGTCAAATTTTTAATTTAGCTTTGGTCTTTCCTCAGGAGTGCTTGAAAGTCCTTTATTTCATTAAATATCTATTTTTTCCTTGGAAAGATTATGCTTTTTCAGGAGAAATTATTCTTGATTATAATCTTAGCTCTTTTGCTTTCTAGAATATCATATTTCAAGTGCTCCATTACTTTAATGTGATAGCTGTTAAATCTCATGTGATCCTGACTGTGACTCCATGATATTTTAATGGTCTCAGCCTGACTGCTTGAAGTATTTTCTCTTTGACCTAGGAGCTCAGGACTTTGGCTACAATATTCCTGAGAGTTATCATTTTGGGATCTCTTTCAGGTGGTGATCAGTGAATTCTGGTTCTGGGATATCAGGGCAGTCTTCTTTGATAGTTTCTTGAAATGTGATATCTGGGTTCTTTCTTTTTATAATGACTTTCAGGTTATCCAGTAATCCTTAAATTATCTCTCCTTGATCTATTTTCTAGGTCAGTTATTTTTCCAATGAGAGAGTTCACATTTTTCTTCTATTTTTTCCCCATTCTTTTCTCTTTGTTTTATTATTTCTTGAAGTCTCATGGAGTCATTAACTTCCACTCGCCAAAGTCTCCTTTTTAAGGAATTGTTTTCTTCAGTGACCTTTTGTACCTCTTTTTCTGTTTGGTCAATTCTGTTTTTTTCAAAGTGTTATTTTCTTTGCTTTTTTGTACCTCTTTTACCAAGGTGTTAATTATCTTTTCATAATTTTCTTCCCTTGCTTTCATTTCTTTAACTAATTTTTCCTCTACTACTCTTGTTTGATTTGGAAATTCATCTTTTAGCTCTTCCAGGAATTCCTGTTGGGCTTGTGTCCAATTCATACTTTTCTTTGATGCTTTGCTTGTTTCTATTTTGACTTCACTGTGTTCTTCTGAGTTTGTTTTTTGATCTTCCCTGTCACCATAGTAGCTTTTTCTGATCTGATTCATTTTTTGTTGTCTACTTATTTTTCTGTATTATTTCTTGATTTGGAACTTTATGTTGTTATTGGGCTCTGTTCCCAGTTTGGGGGATCAGCAGGTGGAGGCACTCTGTCTCCAGCTTCAGACTTTTTTCACACTGATTTCTTCAGAGCTAGTTCTGGGGGTTTAGAAGTTTTCAGTGCTTCCAAGATGATGTGATCATTCTGTATTGAGAGCTCCTGAAGTTGCTGCTGCTTCTGTCACCACCACTTAATCCCACCTCTGATATTTCATCCACATAGATTCTTGGCCAGCCTCATCTCTTGTTTCATGGATTTCTCTTTCTTTCCTCCTATGTTATCTTGGGTTGGAAGAATGTTTTATTCTTACCTTTTGCTGTCTCTGCCATTCCAAAATTTGATTTGAGGTGTCACTTTAAAGTTGTTTGGAGGGGAATGTTGGGAGAGATTAGCTGACTACTTCTCTACTCTACCATCTTGGCTCTGTCCCTGGAAGTGGGCCATATGGTTATTAGTCACACTCTCTAAGCAACAAAAATTGTGACTTTCCCAAAGGACAAAGAAGATTTTCCTAGTCCCCTTTCTCAGTTGTCAGCATGCAACATTTCTTGTTTTTACTTATTTATTTACGTGTTGAATTCTCTAATATAAGGTCTTTGAGAGTAGGGACTAATTTTTTTTTTTTGTATTTCCAGTGCCCATCAAAATATTTTGGATTTAATAGGTGTTTAATAAATCTTTGTTGAATAGAATTGAATTATTTAAGTAACAAATGGTGAGCATAAATAGACTTTCATTTTACCAATAGTTGTTTGTGCTTAAGAAGTAGTGTAGCATCATGAATGAAATGTGTGGGTAATAGCTGAGAAAATAGATAAAATGCTGGATGACAGAATCAGATTTCAAAAAAAAATTGACAGATTAGAACATTGGACCACAGTGAATAAAATAAAATTTAACTTTAACAGGAGATAAAAGACAAAGAAATTGTTTTTAAAATTCTATTTCATAATTACAAGATAGAAGAAGCATGGTATAATTAATTTGAAAAAAAAATCTGCAAGTTCAAAATGAGTCAATGCTATGTAAGTCTCCTCTCACTTAGGCCTCTCCCCCTTTGCATGGAATAGGGTGCCAAGAGATTCAAAGAGGAAATGAGCAGGCAGAAGTCAAGAGACATGGCAGCAAAGTAGATGTGCCACTGAAAAGGTCAAAGACTGTGATGGGGTGCAACATACCTCTGAGCAATCAGAAACTTGAACTGAAGGGCTCAAGGTTAAAAATACCAACAAGGAATAATATTGGGTACACAATGGGCTAGTCATAGCAAGGAGAAATTGAAGGTCTTTGTTAGCAGCAGGATGCTGAGAAGCACTAGTTTGTGCTATGTCCTGAATCCATGTCTTCATGTTATGAAAAGGAGTCAAATCTTCAGTCTTCATCAAAAGACTGACCCTGCTCGGAACAGGAGCCAACAATAGTGGGGAATATGTATGTTTATAGCATTCTTTTTTGTTTGTTTGTTTGTTTGTTTTTTTTTTTTTTGGAGTAGTAGCCATGGGGAACTAGAAAAACTGAATGATTTTCTTCTTAGAATTCAGATAAAATCTATAGATTGTGTAGTAGCTATCTGAGCCTAGGAAAGATTGAGGCCTGGAACTTAGGTAGATATTTTATTATGTATTATTTAATTCTTTTGTTTTTACTTTGGCAAGAGTAAGACATTATATGCAGCAGAGAATGTTCTATTTGTTCTTATGGGGAGCAATGATATTATGCCAAGGTAGCAAAATTTAGGTACTATAAAATAAAGCAAGTACAGAGAAAAGGTAAGGAAAAGCCAGTAAGGGGAGGATCAAAAGCAGGTTCCGACTGGATAAATCCATACCCCCTAGATTGAGATGATGATGGCCCCCTAGGGAGATGGATCTGATAATAGAAGGCCATCTACTCTCCGAGACCCATAAGAAGCTGGCACTCCTCAATGCCATTCTCAATGAATGGGGAGCCATAATCAATAAGGGGAGCCATAATCTTCAACTTAGTGACCATGAGTCTTTCCCAGCACATTCTTTCCTGTAGAATAGGATCTGCTTAACAGCTAGCAGTGCCACCTTGTGGTTAAAAATGTAACATGGAAAGAAGGAAGGAAGGAAGGAAGGAAATAAACATTTATTAAGTGAGTACTCTGTGCCAGGCACTGTGCTAGGTACATTACAGATTTTATCTCATTTAGTCTTTACAATAACACCAAGAATTAGGTGCTATTATGATCTCCATTTTATAATTGAAGAAACTGAGGCTGACAGAAATTTAGTGAACTGACCAGAGTTACATAGCTAATAAGCATCTGAAGCCACATTTGAACTGAGGCCTTCCTGACTCCAGACCAAATGCTCTTTCTACTGCCCCTCCTAACTGCCCCTATGCAGCCAAAAAAAAAAAAGCTTGTGATATTTTGCTAATAGAAGGGACATAACTTCTAGGAATTAGGACATAGTAATTCTTCAGATCTGTACTGGTAACAATATTGTTTAGAATATTGTGTTCATTGGGGTTACTGCCTTTAAGGAAGCATGTTGATAAATCAAAGAATGCCCAGCAGAGGGCAACCAAGATAGTGAAGGGCCTTAAGTCCATGCCATATGAGGATCATTTAAAGGATCTGATATTTACCCTGGAGAAGAGAAGATTTATGATAGCCATCACATATTTAGAAGATAGTAATGTTGAAGACAGATTAGACTGGTTCCATTTGTCCCCAGAGGGAAAAACAGGGATCAACAGGGGGAAATTGGAAAGAAGTATATTTAGGTTTGAAGTAAGGAAAAGCATCCTGACAAATGGGCTGCTAAGGCAGATAGTAGGTTCCTTCTTCTTTGGAGGTCTTAAAGTAAAGGCTGGCTCATCACTTACCAGTCATTCTGTAAAGGGAATTCTTTTTCAGGTACAGATTGAACTAGATAGCCCTAGAAGTCCTTTCAAACTCTGAGGTCATGTGATTCTTTGAAGTTGCAGAGTCAAGGAGAAAACAATGTGGACTATATGTTGATAATACAGTATATTACCATTTGAACATAAAAATAATATCCTTAACTCCAGTTGGACATTTCTTTAGAGTTGTGCTGGTGGATTTATATGAATACTTACTAAGTTAGTCATGGTGTTAAATTCCATCTTTATATACCCATCGCCTAAGAGTACCCTATACAATGTAGGTACTTAATAAATATTTGTTGAATTGAATTCGTCCCTATTTTTTTCATATTATGAATGATCAGTGACATGAACTTGTGAGATTATTAGCTAGAAAATGATGATAGAATAAGAAATGAGAACTGGGCCTTAGTTCCTGCTATGCCACTTAATGGTCTTGTCATCGGAGGCAAATCATTGTTTTAGCATCTTTGATCCTCAGTTTTCTCATCAGAAAAATAGGGATGATGATTGTTATATCTATCCCAGACGTTGTTGTGATGATCAAATGGGGCAAGGTATGTGAAAGCACTTTGAATATTGTAAAATCATACATACTAAAGCCACAGTCATACCCTTGCTTAATTAGGCTGATTGGCTGTGCAAAAAACACCACATTAGATGAAACAAGATTTTCAGAAACAGGGCTGGTACTCGAGGTAATTAATGCTACTGGGGCTAAAAAATTGGTTTATGTCATTAGCAACCATTTGATTTGTGTCTTGACCCAACACTGTTACAGTGCAGTTATCAGAAATTATAGTGAGTACAATGAATTGATGATACTTTTGCCAATTGATGTTGCTTAGGGCAGCAGTATGCAGGGCATGCCTGTATTATCATAGTCACCATGTGAATTTTTTTGCAGCTTTAAATGAAGATAAAATGCAGTTATTTCCCAGTGGAGTGAATACTGTATTGTGGAGAAGATAATATCTTCTGTTTGTATTCTCTAAGAAATAGCTTTCAATATATTTGTAGTAAATAAAATCTGTAATATTTGCATGCAATTCACACAGTTCTATGATGATTTCATATTGTGATTTTCTCCTCTGAACATAACCTTGCTTTGTGAATGAGAAGTTAAGTATGGAGTTTACAGACAAACAATGGAGTCATTATTTCTAAGAATGCAGAATGGTGGATTGGGAGACAATAGGTTCCATCTCCCTAGTCTGCATGATAATAAATTAGAATAAAAATGCTTTGACTAAAATAAGAAACACATGTTGAGATGTTGCCTCCTTCAAGAAAACTCAAATCCAAAGGTGAATACTTACAAAACTGATAATTTATTATAAATATTTGCTTTCAGAAGGACTCTTTGCTTTTCAGGAGCTTCCACTAGGGGTTCTTTTAAATGTCAATCATATCTGTATGAAATAACAAATGCTTGACTGAGTTGGTGTGGCAACACACAATAACAAAACTAAAGGTTGCGGATAATTCAGGGGAAAGAGGCATTTGTAAAATGTTCATGTGAAATTGGATGAAAGGGCCAGTACAGATAGGAAAATGTGAGATTATAAATTCTACCTGCATGAATGTGCTAAATTCTCAAATACCTTAAAATTTTCACCTAAAATTCTTTTAATTGTCATAAAATTCACTATTGGCATTCAAAGATATTTATCAGTTAGAATGGGAGATTACTTGTTCAAGTAAGATATTGTTAATGTCAGGCCCATAAATTTTATAGCTGTAAAAGTGTTCAGATTTCATAGCCTGCTGCTTATATTTTATTTTTATTGAAAATATACTTTTAATTTTTTCATAGAACATTTTATACCAAAACTTTGGTATTAAGTTCATCTCCTTCCCCACCTCCCCCCACTTTCATGAGGATGAGTAAATATTAGTGTTTTTCAAATTCTTCACTACATTTGCTTCTTTATTTGTGATTTCAACTACGTATAATAGTCATGAAATAGGTGTCTTAAGTAAATCAAATATGTGAACATGCAGATCAACACAATAAAGTATGGGACGATTTTACAGGGAAAAATTTCTACCTACAAAGTGATTCACACAGATTTGTTGCAGAAGACTTTTCAAGGGCAACTATAATGTGATTTGTTTAATGCATATCTTCTTTGGAAAACATCTAATCCAGGGGTGCTTAACTTTTTTGTGTTATAAACCCCTTTGTTAGTCTGGTGAAGCCTATGGACCCATTCTCAGAATAACTTTTTTGAAGTACAAAATGAAATACATAGGAATACAAAGGATATAAATTATAGTGAAATAAAGATGTAGTATTTTGTTCTACAAGTTCACAGACCTACTTAAATCTATCTGCAGACCCATTGGTGGGTTCAGGTTAAGAGCCTCTGATTTATTGGATACAGCCAGGTAAACCTCACACTTCCATACTCTGATGAATCTGTGATCTTATCAATATGGGTATTCACTCCAGTGATTCAAATTACTATCAGTCTGTGCCTTCCCATTTTGTGCATCTCTTGCCCACATTCTTATAAGGGGTTTATATCTCTTATAAGGGATTTATCTACCAAACATGCTGGGGGCTTTCCTCTAGGTTAAAGGTGTCAAACTCTAATAGAATTGAGGACCATTAAGCCATACATAAAGATCCTTGTAGACCACCCATTGACTTAGAAAACCACATATTAACATTATCTATGTTTCATTGTATTTTTATTTATTTTGTTAAATACTTCCCATTTATGTTTCAATCTGGTTCAGGCCACAGTTCATACTGTTGCTGGCTGCAGTGTGGCATGTTTAACATCTCTATGCAGATCATTTGTCATTTTGTGGACATCAACTCTGTCAATCAGCTATCCGTCACTCTTATCATACAACTGATCTACCTTCTTTTTCCAGTCACACCTCTCTTTGTTGATATTCTTTGTGTTATTAATTCTGTGCAATCCTTTTTTTGGTGGAAATGTGATATAACTTGCTTATGCTCATTGGGTGCCTTTCCATTGCTTTTTTTTTTTGGGAGGGGGACTGTTAACTTCTTTGGAGACTGCAAAATTCTTTGACTAAGAGCCATACAGCATCACAAAAAAATATTAAAAAGGTGGGTCCTGTGTATCTACCAGGGAGAAGCTTGGATGGGTGGGGGGCATTTATAGCATTATCCAACTTTCATCTTTTTCTCTCTTAACTCCCAATTTGGTGTCCAATACCACACCCATCCACAGTGGCTCTCCAGAATCTCTGTTCTGATGTACAAACTCTATAACAAATCTCTACCTCTTTTTATCTTTGCTATATCTAATTATTAAATAAAATAGAACTTTTTTTTGTTTTAGGAGGGAGATTTGTTTTTGGAAAGGAGAGGAAATTTGTTTTGAATTGTATAACTAACTAGATTCTCAACTTGATTTTGTGTATATCCATTCCCCTCACACCAATTAGAGCTATAAGCTGTCTTAAACTGAGCAAAGGGCCTGAGATAATCTTTCATATCTACGCAAAAGTGTTAGGATCTTTCAAAATGAAATCCAGGTGACGCCCCTAATAAACTCAAGACTCTCAATTAGCTATCTCAGAATGAAGGAATAGATTAGCTGGGTTGTACTTTTAAAAGGCCATCAATTTATTTTAGACTCCTAAGCTCAACCGTTAAACAGCTTCTCTCTATCTGAGAGCCTCCTCCTTCCCATTTGGGGAGTTAACAGCATCCTATGTATTAAGTGAAGGAACATTTCACTATAAAGGTTCTAAATATATGTCTGATTCTTGCATTACTTTCCAGATTTTCAGCAAAGCTTGGTTATGGAAATTTATGAGTTTTTCAAGTCTAAATGATTGAAATCTCCTTTCATTACTTTAAATCATTTGCTCTTACAGCCGGCGCAATAATTCTATCCTGCTTGGCACCCATAGACAGAACCTCCTCTTCCCCCCAGTAAGGCTATACATATTCAGACCCTTTAGCCTTTCCTCATAAGTCTTCTCCTTAGCCCGCAATCATCTCCATGGATCTTTTCTGAACTGTCTTCAATTTGTCTGCATCTGGCATTACCACACACTGAATTGTGGGTGGGAAGCGACCATCAATCTTTTGTATGTTTGCACTCAGGGAGCCAGCCTGCTGCAGGAAGTATAGAAAATGTTTGACTTTGTTACAGGATCATCCCTCTCTTTTAAAGCATTCAGTCTACAGAAGTACACAAACTGCTGGCTGTTTTTTATGACCATTGTTCTCAGACTGAAATTGAGAGTGAGAATATACAACACACACACACACACACACACACACACACACACACACACACAGACACACGTTGTATAAATAAGGCATCTGACATTTGCCAGTATTTCAAATATTGAAATATTAAAATTAATTTATTAAGTACATTAAATATTTAAATATTGGAAGCAATAAAACATAGAGGAGGCAGTGTAGGGTATTAGATAGAGATTAGTCTTCAATAAGGAACAGCTGTGTTCAGGTCCTATCTCTGACACAAACTGGTTATATGACCCCAGAGGGGTTATTCAACATCTCAATATCCCCAGGCAACTCTCTAAGACTAATTTTCAGAACTGATATTACCCTGAATGCCTAGAGGTCATTGCCTCATTGAGAGTTGTCTACAACAGTGAATTTTATGGTTTGGTCCAAAAAATAAGTAGATAAGAGTTAACTAGCATTTTCTCACAGTCTGAATATGAAAGCCATCACATATGTGTGTATGTAAACGTATTTATTTTGTAAATAAATGTGTATACATTCATATTTGAAATATAAACTTTCCATTAATGGAGGTTGCATTGCATTTATTAAGCCTTTAGGACATAGGTTTAGTGCAAGAAGAGAATGTAAAGATCATCTGATTCAATCTTCTCATTTTATAAATTAAGTGGATGAGGCCCATAGAGGTGAAAAGACCATGGGCCATACAGTAAGCAGCAGAATCCAATCATCACACTAAATCCAGTACTCTTTCCATTGCATTATTTGGGACCTAGTGACCAGAAGGAGAAATTGGGTAAGATGAGTATATTCCAGGATATACATCCCCCCCTAAATGTACCTCAGCAGAGTGTTCCCTCCTGCTTCTCCAAGGTAAGATGTGCTAATGGCTTCCAGTCCTTTTAGCCTAAGTAAGTGATGTTTTCATCTCTCTTGGATTGTATGCATACTGCTGTAACATTGTTGTGTCTTCTCCATGACAAGGATCTGTGAATTCTGGTTATAAGGGCCTACTCCTCCAGGTATTGGCCTTGTATCTGGAACTGCAGTAGTATCAAACTCAGATAGAAATGGTTACCATTAAACTATATGTAAGGATTCCTGATGGTGCATATGGACCTAGAAAACCACATATCAACATTGTCTATGTTCTATTGTATTTTTATTTATTTTGCTAACTATTTTCCAGTTACATTTTAATCTAATTTCTGCAGTACTGGGGAGTGTTTCTGCACCGCTGTGGTATAGGACAACTGATCTCAGCACCTTAGACATTGAGGTCACTGATCCATGTTAAGGAGAAAAAAATTTTTCTGACTTTTCTCCATATCAAGATAAACTTTGTTAAAAAAAAGATGTATGCATAAAAATGAATGCAATTAGGAAATGGATAAGAAGCTGCAACAGATGATAAGACATAACTTCTTCTGCATTTATTTTTCCAACTTTGTTTAAGCTTGGTCTCTAAAGCATATGTTTCAGCAAGATTTTTTTTTTCTGGAGAGTTTGTTTGTTTTCTGAAATATGAGCTGTTTCTCATATTAGCCTTTTCCAGAAGACCATACATAGCACCTTGAAGAGACAAGACACAGATAACCATTCTCTGAGATCTGGTCAGATTTAAGGGAAGGTCCAATCATATCACCCTCACCCCTTACTCGATAAACTCCAGCGGCTCCCTATTGCCTCCAGGATCAAATACAAAATGCTCTCTTTGGCATTCAAACCCTTTCATAACCTAGCCCCATCCTACATTTCCAATCTTCTTGCACTTTATTCTCTCTCTTCTCCCCCAAGTACTCTTCCATCCAGTGCCCTTGGCCTCCTGAATGTTCCAGGAACAAGACACTCCATCTTTCTTCTCCCAGCATTTCCTCTGGCTGTTCCCCATTCCTGGAATGCTCTGCCTCTTCTGTTCTGACTACTGACCTCTCCGGATTGCTTTACAGGAAGCTTTCCCTAACCTCTCTTAATTTTAGGATATTCCCTCTCTTAATTATCCCTTGATTTGTTTGCGTGTTGTCTTCCCATTTAGGGATTGTCTTCTGTCTCTTTTTGCATCCTTAGAACTTAGCACAGCACCTGGCACATGGTAAGCACTTAATAAATGGTTTTTAATGAGAAAATGGAAAATAAGAGCAGAGATCTAGCTATAAGTTGAATTTCAACCCATTTACCTTATTCCAATATGTAGAAAACCTCACTAACTACACTGGAAGGTGGTTATAGCTTATACTAGAACATTGTCAAGTATCTATTTTTTGGAGATTGGCTACAATTATGATAAGAAACACCAAATAATGGGAGGAAAAGTAACCTGGAACAGAATCCCTTGGCAAAAGTTAGAGTCAGCAGAAACAGTAACAAAAAAAACTAAGGATCTTATTTTCTCTCTCTCTTTCTCTCTCTCTCTCTCTCTCTCTCTCTGTGTGTGTGTGTGTGTGTGTGTGTGTGTGTGTGTAGTTATATTTCAGTGATCTGATGAGACTGTACTAAGCCTCTATTTCTGCTCATGCCAAATAACCACTATAGGATTGAAATCATTCTCATATGAAAGAATTGGAAAAAATGTCTTTCTACTTTTCTTTTTTTTTAAGCTCATCAAGGAGAATTCCTTGAAAGAATGAGATAAAAAATAATTTAAGGCAAAAACAAATGGGTAAAAGAACCCCAAAAGACAGAAGGGATTTGGAATCTGTGTTAGGAAGTTTGAGGGTAGAATAATGTGATAAAAAGAAGGAAAGAAAGGAGGATAACTCAAACTCTCTCTCTCTTTGTCTATCTTGGATATTGGAACTTTTTTTAGAAGTGTTTGAAAAAAAGTATTTGATGAAAAATAACTTTTTTTTCTTTCTCAGAGTTTTCCTTCCTTATGTTTTGTTCTTCCATATCAATTTTATTATATTTTCTATTTCTTTGGTGTATGCCATTGGTATTTTGGTCAGTATAGTATTGCTTATGGATTAATCTGAGAAATATTTTCATCATTAATTCATTCAGCTCAGTTTAACTATAAATATTAATTTTTTGTTTAATTTTAGAATATTGTTTTATAGTTAACTTTACATAAATCCTGTGTATGCCTTGGTAGGTTAATTCCCGGTAGGTTAATAGACTTTGTTGTTATTTTAATTTGCATTTTTCTTTCTACAACTTTTTTCTTTTTTTTTTTAAATGGTAATATTACAATTAGAAAAGCTGAATTTTGTAAGTTTATTTCCTAGGAGGCATGATAGTGGAGTGAGTTGAATTACAAGTTGAGAAAACTTGGGTTCAAGTCGTGTTTCTGATCCACACTGGCTAGATGACCCCTAGACTTTAAGCTCCTTGAAAGTAGAGATTATCTTTTGCTTTTTTTGTACCCCTAGAACTTGAAGCAATAGATATAAGCCACAAGGAGGAAAATATTGGCTCCACATAGGGGAAAACAAACAAAACAAAAAAAGAACCCAATCTTCTAAGAATTAGAACTATCCAAAAATGTGATGATTTGCTTTGGGACAGAACAAATACATGTTGTTTAGTTGATTAGTCATGTCAGACTCTTTGTGATCTCATTTGGGATTTTCTTGGAAAAGATATGATAGCTTTTCTGACCCCTTGATCTTTGACACATTACTAGAAGGAAGAAGAGATATCAACACAATTGTTGGATACTTTATTCATGCTTACTTAGATGAGCATAAAAAAAAGACCATGGGACCTATTCCCAATTAGAAGAACATAAGCATGAACTGTGTTTAGCACTCTGGGACAGATAAGTCATGGGAACCACAAACAGAACAGGGATAGCTATCCAATAACTACTGGCCGTAGTGTATCCTGTCAGTTTGGCTTAGCAAATAAGAGGGCATTTAAGAACATTTTAACAGGGATCTCAAGGTCAGAACTAAAAGAGAGTAATCAGAGAGAGACTAATGGAGGCTTGGCCTCAGGGACCTGGGCCAAAAGAGTCTAACGCTAGTCTAGGGCCACAGCTCAAGTAAGAAATGTGTCTAGCAAGATGAGCATTGACTGTTTCAATTCAATTCAGAGAATTTGTTTCAACGTGCTTTATGTGATGCAAACCCATCTATCTCTAATATAGGAAACATTATCAGTAGAGTGAATAGGGGTGGGGTGTAAAAATAGCCAAGAAGTGAAGCTCAGGCAAATTATCAGGAAGGAATGAATGGAGTCAACCCCAAACTCAGGATGTCAGAGCAGTGGTACCATTGTTGTATGAAGAAAGCCAAATTACAAAGTATTCCTTTTGGATAAGCTTAAATATATGTAAATACCTGGTTACTTGAATACTTACATGACATTCACCATGCATTGAAGTCTTGCTATATTTCTAGACTAGTGTTTTCTAATGGTTTGGATCATGACACTAAAGCCAAAGCCCCTAAGTGACTCAAGCTCAAAGAAAACTTGAATAATACAAAGAGAAAGTTGAAAGAGATTTCAGAAGTCATCTAATTCAATCCATACCTAACCAGGAAGTACCTCTATCATATTTCCTACCGTGGTAGTCCAATCTACACTTAATTATTTCCCATGATTATTGGTACATTAGATAGAGCACTGGGCCTGGAATCAGGAGGACATGAGTTCAAATTCTGGCACAGAAACTAACTGCGTGATCCTGGACAATTCACTTAACCCTGTTTGCCTCCATTTCCTCATCTGTAAAATTCACTGGAGAAGGAAATGGCAAATCACTCCAGTATCTTTGCCAAGAAAATCCCAACAGGGTTTTGACACAGCTGAAGAACAGCAACAAATAGCAACACCTTCCTCACAGGATTATTATAAGGAAAGAGATTTGTAATCATAAAGCACCATAGAAATATATTACTGCTTTTTCTAAAATGTTGGTAATTACAATTGGAAAAAAAATTCTAATGATCACTCAACAAACATTTATCAAGAGCCTATTTACTATGTGCCAAACACTGTGCTAAGGATTAGGAATACTAATATTAAAGGAAAATTCTAACTCTCAAGGTTAACATACTATTATTCTTAATCATCATCCTTGTAATATTTAGCTATGTGCAAATTCAAATTAGCTTTCATCCTAAGGACTTTCAATCAGCATTGTCACTTTTACATTCAAAAATGATTTTAGCTTGAGTATGGTGAGGGTTTGTGGGAAGTTATTTCCCATCCTTTAGGTTGGATCAACAGTTTTATGGAACAGACATTGCTAAGTTTGCTTCCAAGTGTGTCCAATTGGCAATATATATATATTGTCCATGAAATTTCATGATAGTTCTATAATGAACTATCAGATTTTATGGCCAATGGAAGCATCTGGGTAGTATCTGTCACCTCCACCTAAGAGAGGCTCAGTAGGGTTCAATGATTCAGATTTCTGCATGCAGTAGCAACTCTATCTTATGTCACAGGGATGATGCCTGGGATAAATACTAGACTAAATTTAGTATGAAGGTCAAAATGAGAGTTTTACAGAAATGATAGGAGAGGTAGTGCAATACTTTGGGGCTCTACTCTCCTGTGACAGCACTTAAGATTAAAAGTAGAGCTGTAGTGGATAGAAATCTAGTTTTAAGATTCAAAATGTAACATTCAACTGGCACAATTTGAATTTGTTGCTATGGAGAATTTCCATTGTACAGACTGAGATTATTTAGAGGTTGGGTCCAAGCTTCAGGGGTTGAGAGGAATAGGGAGTGTACCCTTTATAAGATGTGAGGATTTCAGTGGATTGGTTTTAAGCTAGGACCTTACTTTGTGATGACAAAGACTTGGGCTAAATGATATGCCTAAGGATATTTATGGAATATTAATTATTCATTTACATGGAATACTAAGAGCAACAGTATGTAAAACAATGTCACACCAGGGCATGGTTGACAATGAATATGATGATCAGGTGTGGCCTGTGTCAGAGGTGTATTGGTAAATGTTTAACAAAAACTGGTTCTCTCAAAAAAAATGTAGATATGACATACTTTTCAGTTTAATTTGTATTATTAACATTTTCTCCATCACTGTCTTGTCTAGGTAATAACAAAATGCAATAAATCAAGTTCTGAATGGTAACACTTGCTGATGTTCAAAATGTAAATGCTCACACAGAGAATTTAACAGTTGCCCTCATGAGCATGTATAAACCACCTCCAGCACACCAACGCCTGTGCCATGATTCTGGTTAAACAGAAGGTGGGGAGGGGGTAGCCGATGCCACAGGTGTATAGGATGGTGATGATTCGAGGCTCAGAGGAACATAGGAAGGAGCCATTTAGTACTTTAGATCCAGGTAAGGAGGCACTTTTCATAATTTGAGAGGTCTGCTAGGGTTGAGGAGAAGGATGAAAGCTTTGTGGTCTTTGTGACTTAACAGTGACGGTTTTAGTGAACAGGGCTGTGACTTTCAATCCCAAGGCAAAAGCAGTTTGCTCCGTACTTCAGCTTTATGCTCTCAGTTGTTGGCAGCAACAGCAAATATATAGGATGTCCCAAAAGTCTTAATGAAGTTTTAAGCTTCTAATATTTAAAACTGCACTAAGAATTTTAGGACACTCTGTATATTAAGCTCTTGTCATATACCAAGTACTGTGTAAAAAGAAAAGACAAAAATGAAGCAGCCCCTGTTTTCAAGAAGCCTACTCGAGGCGATAACCCATGTGCCCAAATAAATATAATACTGTATCAGGCAAATTAAGGAGGGAGACAAAACACTGCTTGAAAGCTTACAGAAGAGGCAGTATGTGAGCTGAGCCCTGAATGAAGACAAGGATCCTGAGACTCAGAGAAGGGGAGGGAGTGGTAGCTTCATCTACATTATATTCTACCCAACTACCATGTGTCCCTGGGCACATGTTTCTGTTTCTGTTGAGGTTATTCTGATATTAGGTTAATCAGTATCTAGAGATAGAATGGACCAAGTTATGACCTTTTGACTTAGCTTTTGACTTTTTGACTTTTGTCATAGCTCAACTTTTGAGCCTCAAAAGTTCAGAAAAGTCAACAAAAATCTACTTGGAAAATTGAATAGAAAGTAGAGACCACCAAAACAGAGCATTAGTAGCTGAATCTAGTGAAGATCCAGGTCTAAGAAGCACCTACTTTACTAAGACCAATAATGGATTGAACCATTAGCTGAGGCACCTCATTCTGTAGGAAACTAGCTTGGATGAGCAAAGGAATGACTCATCCATCAATGTATACCATCAGTAGTAAACTGGGTGATGACTTTGCCAGGGAAGAAAAGTGACTCTGAATAAAGGAGCAACAAGGCATCTCTCAGCCTATGTTCCTACATTTGTTCCTTGGCATCTTTATCCTTCAAGTGTGAATCTACTCTTACCAAAGGGGTGTGTGTTTGTGTGTGTATGTGTGTGTGTGTGTGTGTGTGTGTGTGTGTGTATGAAGGAGAGAGATGTGTTCCTAAGTTATGGAAGCAATGCTTCTTACTAGTCACTTTAATTTTTCAACACATTCTCCCCATAAACAAGTGGTATAAAGGGGAAAGTGCATCCCTTGTATGGGAAATATTTTCATTAACTTCTTTAATACACCTTCTCAATAAATATCCCTTTCTAAAAGCTAATTGATATGAAATGATTGATATTTGGGGGAGCACACCTGATGGATGCTCATGAGTGATATTAGAAATCACAACCCTTTAGGGTTACCTCTTGAAATCTGAGAGTAGGAATAGTCAGTTGCCCTCTGGGTACCCAATCTACAATCATTTACCATAACTTGTCTACCCATTCCACAACTGATGGGCATCTTCTCAGTTTCCACATCTTTGGCATCAAAAATGGAGTAAGTAGCATCCTTCCTGTCATCTGGTTGTTCCTACTGCTGTTTTCTTGTGTTACACATAAAAAGTTCAAGAGACATGATTTCTGGGTAATTACTCATTTTATTAATTATGGCTAGTGAGTAATTAATAAAAGGATGGTATTCTCTCATAAACCAAAGATGGATCATGGTAGCCCATTGATGCTTATACACCTTTGGAAGAGTGGGTGTTCCTGACAGATGGAAATCAACTTTGATTAGTTAACAGTGAGAAAATGAATATTATAATGAGAAGTAGACCTATTCCAACGAGAGGTTGGGGGATATGATCACCTCCCAGCCTTGGACAATCAAGACAAGAGAGCTACCCTTCCCCCCCCCAAAAAAAAAACCCTGAGTAGAACACAATAATTCACCTGGATTATGTTCTTTTTACTTTTTTTTAAGTTTAACATCATTTTATTTTTTTTATTCTTTTTTTTATTTTTAGGCAATTGGAGTTAAGTGACTTGCTCAGGGTCACACAGCTAGTAAGTGTCAAGTGTTTGGTCTGAGGTCGGATTTGAACTCGGGTCCTCTTGACTTCAGGGTTGGTGCTCTATCCACTGTGCCGCCTAGCTGCCCTTCTTTTTACTTTTTAATCAGAACTAATCTTCCCTAGTTGGGTGGGTTCTGAACAAGATTGAGGAGAATATCAAAATACAATTTCATTATCAGCCCTATTCTTCAGGGGCTGATTTGACCTAGTAAAGAATGAGGATATAGGAGGGAAAAAATCCTGAATCTCCCGATATTAACAATTGGTTATTAATACAAGACAGAAATAATCATTTCTCTCAGTTGACATTGGTCCTGTGGAAAAGGTTTTTCTACCCCCTGCTAATTATTTATTCTTCAACTTCATTTTAACAAGACTTCATCACTCCCCTCCCCCTTCATTATCTTTTCAATGGATTATATTAGAACCTCTTGGCACTTAATAATTCACCTTTCACTTATAAGGTAAAAATGTGCCCAAATATCCCCTATGAAATCAGTAGTCCTTCTTAATAATTCCATAATTTGCAAATAGTTATTTGGATTTTCCTTTAATTTTGTGAGTCTTGGCATCCTGTCCCTGGCTTTCTTTAAGTTCTAGCTAAAATCTCAGTTTCTACACAAAGCCTCCCACAACCCCTCTTAATTCTAGTGCCTTCCCTCTTTTAATGATTTTCTATTTATCCTGCATGTAACTTGCTTTGCATATATGTGTTTGCGTGTTGCTGTCTACCCCGTTTGATTGTAAACTCCTTGAGAGCAGGGACTGTCTCTTGCCTCTTTTTTTTTTATTCCTAGGGCTTAGCACAATACCTGGCATATAATAGGAGCTTAATAAATGTTTATTGAATGAATATTGAATGAATAAAAGATAGCCATATGTAAAGGAGTTGAGGGATCACATTCCCATGCATCTTCAGTCATTTCATAGTTTTCAAATATGTCTAATTTAAGTCTATGTCTCTGCCAGCTATTTTGCTATATTTGAATTTTAGTTTTTAGGAAACTCAAGTTTTAAACCTGTGTCACTTGATAATTTGACAAATTCTTCTTGAACTTTTAATGGCAGAGACTGACGTTTTTAAAATTTCAATTGAGTGTGGTTTATGAAACCAAGTTAATTGTTTAGAATCAAAATCTGAAGGGAAGTATTTCTGAAACTAGGCCTCTAGGCACTTCAGATGATCAATTATAACTTACAATTAAGTCTTTAGGAAGGTTATTTTCAATTATAAAATTATCTGTAGCTGTAAGCATTTTTTTTTCTTTTTGGTGTTCTTTTAACTTATGTTATATATATGTATATATACATAAATTATTTTTATATTAATTTATTTTTAGTTTTCAACAAATGTAAAATTTCTTTAAAAAAATTAGAACTTAACATACAATAAATAAAATGGGCTTTTACATATACAAAGTAGAGCAGAAAAAAAGGATTGTTTAGGAAACTGATTTTCTCTTACATGCATCTTGCTTCTCCATTTAAGTATATAATAAATTCAACATGTAACTTTCTTTTAAAATATGGATTATATATGTGCAGTTATGCAAAACACTTCCATGGTAGACATGCTGTGAAAAACTAACTCTATTTCCCTTAATCCTATCCTGCCCACTCATTTGTTCTATTCTTTCTTTTGACCCTGTCCCTCCTCAGAAGTATTTGCTTCTGATTACTCCCTTTCCCAATCTGCCCTCATCTCTATCATTACCCTACTCTCTTGTCCCCTCCCCCCCATTTTCCTGTAGGATAAGACAGATTTCTATACCCAATTGAGTGTGTATGTTATTCCCTCCTTAAGTCAAATCCTATGAGAATAAGATTCACTCATTCCTTCTCATCTTCCTCCGTTTCCCCTCCACTGTAAGAGCCTTTTCCTTTCTGTTTTTTTTTGTGGGATAATTTACCCCATTCTACCTCTCCCTTCCTCCTTCTCCTAGTATATTCCTCTCTCACTCCTTAATTTTATTCTCCAGATATGACCCCTTCATTTTCAACTCACCCTGTACCCTCTATCTATCTTTCTGTATCTATATATCCATACATAAAATTTTTCTCCCTCCAACTACCCTAATACTGACAAAGGTCTCATGATATACAAATATCATCTTTCCATGCAGGAATGTAAACAGTTCAACCTTAATAAGTCTCTTATGATTTCTCTTTCCTGTTTACCTCTTCATGTTCCACTTGAGTCTTGTATTTGAAAATCAAATTTTCTATTCAACTTTGGTCTTTTCATCAAGAATGCTTGAAAGTCCTCTATTTCACTGAATGACCATTTTTCCCCCTGCAGAATTATACTTAGTTTTGCTGGGTAGGTGATTCTTGGTTGTAATCCTATCTCCTTTGCCCTCCAGATTATTTTATTCCATGCCCTGCGGTCCCTTAACATAGAAGCTGCTAAATCTTGTGTTATCCTGATTGTGTTTCCACAATACTTGAATTGTTTCTTTCTGGCTACTTGTAATATTTTTTCCCTGACCTGGGAACTCTGGAATTTGGCTAGAATATTCCTAGGAGTTTTCCTTTGGGGATCTCTTTCAGGAGGTGATTGGTCTATTCTTTCCATTTCTATTTTTCCCTCTGATTCTAGAATATCAGGACAGTTTTCCTTGATAATTTCTTGAAAGATGATGTCTAGGCTCTTTTTTTCATCATGGCTTTCAGCTAGTCCAATAATTTTTAAATTCTCTCTCCTGGATCTATTTTCCAGGTCAGTTGTTTTTCCAATGAGATATTTCATGTTGTTTTCTAATTTTTCATTCTTTTGGATTTGTTTTACAGTGTCTTGATTTCTCATAAAGTCACTAGCTTTCAATTGCTCTATTCTAATTTTTAAGGAAGGATTTTCTTCAGTAATCTTTTGGACTCTCCCTGCCCGACACGATATACCTTTCCGATCAACCGTCCAGGCTCTCTTTGGCTGGAAATTTGTTTCACTCTGTTTTTTTGTGGGTTCTGCTGCTTTAGAATTTGTTTAGAGCCATTTTTTTAGGTATTTGGAGGGCTTTGGGAGAGAGCTCAAGACAGTCACTGCTTTCCCTCCGCCATCTTGCTGAATTTTAGTTTTTAATAAGTAAAAGTTCTTTCTCTGACCCCTTTAGATCATCATATTTTGCACATACAAAAGTGGCACTACTCTATATCCTTTACAAGATGATATAAATCTTTATACTTATGCTACAATTCATTTTCTGCCCCAAAGTGCTTATATCACATTTCAAACTATTTCTTGACACATAGGTATTAGAAGTTTTTATGAAACCAAAGTTCTTTCGTTACTCCTTTAATGCCCTAAATTGTTCACTTCTGAAATAGATAATATTTTACATCCTTTACCAGTTGACTTAATTGTTTTTATTTTCACAAAAGTATTTTCTCCCTCATCATTTTAGCACCAGAGTTCCCCACGTGAAAGAACCATATCTTAAAGGGACAGTACCTTACACTGAATAGAGGCCAACAAATATACCAAATTACCAAATCATTCATAACTTTGGAGAGAATAGTTTTAGTTGCAATAGGGTCAGGAGCCAAACTGCTAAGGAATGAGAAGTGAGTGGTGGTGAAAAAGCAGGGAGATCAAATAAGTAACTATTGCAGTCATCCAAGTCATCCAGGTAAGAGATAATGAGAGACTGAAGTACAGTGGTATTCGTTTGAGTGGAGAGAAAGGGATAGCTATAAAAGATGTTGTAGAGTTATTATCAACAAAACTTGGCACCAGATTGGCTGTTGGGTTAAAGATAAGTGTTGGGGTAAAGTTTAAGTTGATTTTGCAATTTTAAAACTCAGTGACTCTGAAGTGACTTGGCAGAAATTTGGATGGCATAGATATGAGTGTGTCTGTAGGCAGCAGAGAACAAATTAATAGTAAGAGAGAAGTTGAAGATGAGTGAGAGAAAAGAAAGAGTCTTTGGGCAAGAAGATGGAAGAGCATGGATAGAGAGAATAATGAACTAGGAAGAGGGTTACCCCTTCTTCAGAGACAGGAATAAAGGAGGAGAGGATGACTGAATAGGTAGGAGAGTTTTGATGTGTGGGTAGGGAAAATGAAAGAGCTCTATTTGCAAAGTCTGATTTTCTCACCAAAATAGGAGGTGAAGATGTCTACTGAGAGAGGGGTTTAGAGGTGGTAGTTGTGAGTTTAAGCATAAAAGTGAAGTAAAGTATGGAGCAACTTCTGAGGGGAGGGGGGCAGAGAATCAATAAATGAGGAGATAAAAGACTTGCTGTGCAATATCAAAGGCCCAGTTGAGAAGAGATAATGTGACTATGTAGTGGTTCCAATTTGTATAATGGTGTTAGATGCCATACCCATAAAATTTATAGATTATACAAACTTGGGAGGGATAGCTAATACACTGGATGAGAGTTAGGAACCAAAAACCATTCAGATTGATCTAATAAAATTAAATTCAATAGGGACAAATGTAAGCTTGCATTTGCATACCGAATAAAAAATCAACTTCACAAGTACAAAATGTGAGAGGCATGATTAAACAACATTTATTCTTAAGAAGAGCTCCGAGTTTTAGTGGGATGTGAGCTCAATAAGAATGAGCAGTATGATATGGCAGCCAAAAAAAAAAAAAGTGAAATCAACTTGGGGCAAGCTGTCAGGAATTTTATAGTAATAGTCCTACTGTTTTCTTCCCTCATCAATCTGCACCTGGAGTATGACTTTCAGTTCTGGGTTCAAAAGTTTAAGGAAAACATTTGAGATGAATGAAAAATCCAAGAGACAGAGTTTCTGGGTCATTAATAATCAATTTATTAATTAGGCTAGCTAATAATCAATAAATTGATGGTCAGTGGTTTCTCTTGGTAACTGAAGATGCCTAATAAAAACACTGAATGCCACACACACACACACACACACATATGTACACACATACACACACACACACACTATTTTAAAGGGAATGCTCCTGGAAGAGAAATCAGCCATGATTGGTGAACATTTAAATGATGAGGCAGGCTAGAAGTCTTCAGCCCCTCCTGCTGAGAATATGGCTTGATCATGAAACTCAGCCACCTCTGGCAATCTGGACAAAGGAATCTGTTTCCACCCAGACCACTCTGGTTGGTTTTCTCCTTCATGAACTGGGTCACCCTAAACTCCAATGAAAAGGTACAAGGACATGGGCTTATTCTCTCAGGACAAGAATTTACCTAGGTTAGATTCTGTTTACATTTCAAACAGAAGTAAGGTCTCCTAGTAGTAGTGGGGTCCTGTCCCCAATCAAGGAGCATATACTCCAAGGATTAGGGCATTCTCCTCTATCAGCTATGCCTTTCAGATACTGCTTGACTGATTTACATGGGCAGGTCCCTGAATTACTAAATAAAAGCCTGGATCCTAACTGATAATGAGTGATCAATATAGTAGAAAATACATTTCTCTCACATTGGTAAGATGGAGAGTGTCTAGAGGACGGCAACCAGGACAGTGAAAGGCCTTGAGTCTAGACGTATGAGAATCCATTGAAGGAACTGTGTGTTTATTCTGGAGAAAAGAAGACACAGGGAGAAAGACAACTGTTTTTGAGAATTTGAAGGGCTGTCACGTGGAAGATATTTTGTTTGATTTCAGAGGGCTGAACCAGGAACAATATACCTTAACACAGTGCCTGGCATGTGGTAAGTCCATGCTATTAGTTGACTGACTGACAACTGTCAAATGTCACTGACTGACAAACAATGCTAGTTGACAGACTGACAAATAAGCGGCAGTAACAGAGAGGCCAACTTAAGCTTTATAAGAGGAAATAACTGCTTAATAATTAGAGGTGTGTAAACCTGGAATGGGATGCCTCAGGGGGGAAGGAGTTCCCCCTCCTTGGAGGTCTTCTGGCAGAGGCTGGATGACCATTTATGAGTTATGTTATATTGGGAACTAGATTGCCACTAAGGTCTCTTCCAACCTCTATGTATTTCCCAGCATGCAGAAACAGAGAAAGCAAGTAGTGTAGAAGATAATCCAGGATTGAGGGCAGGCAGCATATTGCAGGTAAGCATTTATAACTAGAGAAAAAAAAGATCCCTATACATCCTGATGGATAATGATTCTCATAGGGGCATTGGTCCAGATCTTCTGAGGGGTTCTTACACAATTTCTATTTTTTTTTTTAGGCAATTGGGGTTAAGTGACTTGCTCAGGGTCACACAACTAATAAGTGTCAAGTGTTTGGTCTGAGGCCGGATTTGAACTCAGGTCCTCCTGACTTGAGGGCCGGTGCTCTATCCACTATGCCACCGAACTGCCCCTACAATTTCTATTTTTTTGTAGAACAAAGTGAGTATTCTTGCAGTGCAGCTAAAACAAAGACCTATAGTTTGAGGGGGGAAAAAGGCAATTTGGGAATGCCTATGAGACACATATTCTCAACTACAAGTTTTAGATTACAGTGGGAATGAAGTGACAAGGCATTTTCCTACAATCTAATTAACCCAAACTTGCTATTTTTCTCAATACATGATACCATCACATGTCTATGCCTTAGCTTCTGCTGTTCCTTCAAGTTGGAAAGCCTTTCTCCTCTTTTCTCACCTCTGCCCTGCCTGTTGAATTTCTACCCATCCTCCAAAGAATAGATAAAATGTGACTTTCTATGGAGCCTTCCCTGATCTATGTCTTGTATGCCTCCTCCTCATAATCCCTTAAGTATAAGTGATCATGATCTCTTCATCTTTGATATAACAGCACTTTGTCTCCCTTATGGCAACTTTATGTTAGGATTAGTACTGCAGTTACTTGTTTGCATGTCTAATCTCCCTTATTCGCTAGTGAACACTACTCTTTTTATCATCCCATATTGCCCAACAGTTCCTCATACCTAAGTCTCACATGAGCAATATTCATTACAAAAACTAAATGAATGCATGGATGATTGGATAGCTCCTTGTCAACCCTTGGCTTTGTGGGGTTGGGTGAAAGAGAGGTATATTGAGTGATATTCTCTCAGGGTGAATAATGTATCAAGAACTTTCAAATATTTTCATCAACAATTTGATCAAGGTACTAGTGAATGTGCTTATTAAGCTTGTTCCTGACACCAATTTGAGTGGGGACATCCAGCACCTTGGAAAAATAGGATTAGAACTCAAATTGATTTTGACCAGTTTAAATTAAACAATGTGAAATTTAATAGAGGGAATTCACTTGATTTAAAAAAAGCAAACATCATAATAGAATTTCCCATTTGTGTAATAGATTGACTACAGTGATATACAGAAAAAAACAGGGAGATTAGAATCAGGGAGATACAGTTATTAAAATTCTGCTGTTTTTTAAAAGCAATCAGGATATGAGAGTACATTTTAGCAATAGAAGAATTGCATGTGGAAATTGTGTTATTTTGTGAGCACTGCTTCTGAGTTTTGAGAAAAAAGATTAAGGAAGTTTATTGCAATAATAACTAATCAGACAAATTTTTCATCAAGATTGCTGCTTTAATTAAATATCATCAGGGTTGTTTGTAGTGAATAAAAAGCATTTATTAAAGTCTTACTATGTGTGAAATGCTATTCAATATGCTAAGGATAAAAGTGAAATAATCCTTGCCCTCAAGGAGCTTACATTCTAACAGGAACAGAAAACACATAGAGAAGAATGGTGGGCAGGGAGGCATGATTTTTGTCTGAGAAGTCACAGGATGGTGAGTGGAATCATAGTGGAGTTGATCCATACGCTCTTTCCAGTAGCTACAGTAGTATTTCATTGATTATTGTTTTTAGAGATAACAGTGGAGGGGGATAGAAATGTGAAGCATTGCTGGGGCTGTCTAGCACTATCTTTGCACTAATTCCCTAATCGACTTTGGTAGCAAGAGGCCCAGGGTGGGATAGTTGCTTAATAGATTAAGTTAGTAAGACATCTGGAAGTCTGTGGAGATAGTGTTCTGGAGGGTACAGTGACTGGGGTTGATGGACCAGTGAGATGGAAGCTCCCTAAATCATTCTCAAGACTTGAGGTATATCCTGGTCCTTCAGAGGAGATTGCCTGAAGGAGTTTACTTTCCACTGGACTTTCTAAGGATCAATCAAGATATTTATTTCGACCTACTAAGTGCAAGACATTGTAGTAGGTGTTAAAAAATTATAAGATCTAGTCCTTGTCACCAAGAAGCTTACAATATAGCTGGGGAGGTGACATACACACATGAAAAGATACCTCACACATAAGGCAGGGTGTCACCACTGCCCAATTAGTGACAGAAACAATAAATATTGTAGAAGATCACAGGAAAGAAAGAATGTTACAGGCTGTAATGGTTGGGAAAGGGCATCTTGGAGGAGGTGGGACTTGAACTGGCCATTAAAGTATACTCAAAACTTCACAAAATGCCGTGACTTCTTGAGAATATGCAAACAATCTTTGATTTCTATAGCTTGGAGAACTCCTGGTTTGAAAACTAATTTCATAAAAGCAGATTACAACCTGCCTACGACTTACTTAATAGTTAAATCCTACTGAGTTATCAGAGGCCAAGCTAGTCAGATTGAGATGTGGGATTTGAACCCAATTCTTTGTGATTCTAAGTCTGGTACTCAGCTCACCATAATTTGCTACTTCTTAAAATGCTATGGCTATGTATTATAAAAGTAAGTTTTTTTTTTTTAGGACAACCTTTACTATGACCAGTATTCTCTCCTGCCATTCACTTTCACATCACCAGCTGCTCAGTGGACATCTTAAACTGGATATGTTGTAGACCTCTTAAATTCAGCATATCCAAAATTTAACTCATTATCTTTATTCCTAAATTCTCCTCTCTGCTCAGCTTCTCTATTGTTGTCAATAGCATCCATTCTTCCAGTAACCCAGGTTCTGAACCTACATGTCATTCTTGACTCCTCATTCTTATTTCACTCCACCATAGCCAATCATTTGTCAAGTTCCGTTGTTTCTACCTTTGTAATATGTCTAGTGTATGTTCCCTTTTCTCCTCTGACAGTGCTACCTCCCTGGTCTAAGTCCTCATTGCCTCCTATCTGGACTCCTGCAATAACTGCTGCTGGTTGGTCTCCCTGCCTTCAAGTCTTTCCCCACTCCAGTCCATCCTCCACTCAGCTGTCAAATTGATCTTCCTTAAGAACTGGTCTGACCACATCACTTCCCTATTCAAACAACTCCAGTGGCTCCTGGATACCTACAGGAACAAACACGATATCCTCTGTTTGGCTTTTAAAGCTTTTCATAACTTGCCTCCCTCATACCTTTCCTGCTTTCTTATAATTTTCTCCCCTCCATGTACTCCAGTGATACTGGCCTACTTGCTATTCTTTTCATAATATACTCCATCTCACCTAATTAATGCATTTTTGCTGGCTGTCCCCCATTCCTAGACCTCCCTCCTTTCCCATATCCACTTCCTAACTAACTTGACTTCCTTCAAGTCTCAGCTAAAGTTCTCAGGGGAAAGGAAAGGAAATAAACATTTATATAGTACCTACTATGTGTCAGGCACTGTGCTCAGCACTTTTACAAATATCTCATTTAATCTTCACAGTCACCCTTGTGAGTAAGAGCTATTATTATCTCCATTTTATGGTTGAGGAAACTGAGGCAAACAGAGTTTAAATGACTTGCCAACGGTCACAGAGTAAGTGTTTGAGGCCAGATTTGAACTCGGGTATTCCTACAGCAGTAAGCCTTTCTCAATCCTCCTTAATCTTTGTGCCTTCCATCTGAGACTACCCCCTCAATTTATCTGCATGTATCTCTTTGTACATTGGTGTTTGCATGTTGTCAGGGAGCTCCTGGAGAGCAGAGTCTGTTGTTTACCTTTCTTTGTTTCTACAGTGCTTAGCATGGGACCTGGCACAAAATAGGTGCTTTAAATGCTTGTTAATTGGTTGGTTACTATTCAGTAGTATTCAGATGTTTCACAGAACAATGTAGTCCAAGAGCGATAGCCCTTCCTCTCAGTTTCAACACATCTAACTTTAGTCTAGTTTGGAGTCATAATGATTAGCATCATTCTATCCATATTTACCTATTCCTTTTGTGGTTTTCCAATACAAGAGCTCTTTACTATGTTTGTACCATGGGCCCTTTGACAGTCTGGTGAAGCCTATGGACCCTTGTCTTTTAGATGCATAAAATAATATACACAACACCACAAATGAAACCAGTATATTAAAATACAGTTATTAAACTATTAAAAAAAAGTTCAAGGACCCCAGGCAGAGAACAATACAATGGTACCTATAGGGAAATTCTGGGAAGGAAGTCAAATAATATATATTGTACACTGCACCATAGAAACAAGTATCAACTTTTTTTGTATGGTTGACTAGAGGCTTTTATAATCTATCATCTTTGGAAGGTTGTGCTATTGATGAAATCTTCCCAAGTGCAAGGATGTGGTGACAATGAATACCCAGTAAGTTGCTTCCATGCTGGCTGTTTAAATAGGCTTTCCTTTAGATAATGACTGCAGCTGCTGCCTGTGAAGGAAGTTGTTCCATCCCCTTTGTCTTCCAGTATCCAAACTGCGGGGTGCTCAGGCTGCCACTGAGTCACCCAGTTCTACCTTGTTTCACAATAGCCACTGGCTGTCCTCAGCTGCACTTTTTACTTTTTTCATCAAAATATTTGCTAAAAAACAATTGCCTGTATTTGTATTGCTGCTGCTATTTCAAATTGTACTTCAGCGCATCCTTGAAGCTTCCCTTCCTTCCTTCCTTCTTGCCTTCTTCCTCCTACCTTCCCTTTTATTTAGGCTGCCTTTTGTAGGACTGTGTACTCTAGTTTGCTGATCAGTCAAACCATTTTGAAAATATGCCTTAGTCAGGGTAGTTGAGCCGTAAGGAATATGGCTTTTTTGAGTGCTGGAGTACTCCTATACTCTTGCTGAGTGATAGCCGTGGTGTAATGGTAAGAGTTATGGCTTTGGGGTCAGGAAAACAAAGGTTGAAATCCTGTCTTTGACACTTACTAGTCTGTGTGACCACAGACAAGACACTTAACCTGTCTGTGCCTTGGTATCTTCATCTGTAAAATGGGGATAATAACGCCTGCAACACCTTCCTCTTGGGATTATCAGGGGGCTTAAATATGATAGTGTATCTTTGGTGCTTTGCAACCTTGAGCTTTAAATCATATAAATGCAAGCCAATGATGATTGCTAATGGAGACTGATAAATAAGTTGCCATGTGATTCTGCATATGGGTCTTATTGAGACTATACACTTATTTTACTTCGGAAGCTTTGCACTGAGATGACGTAAGAGGCAAGAGACTAAAATTAGTTAAACATTTTGATTCAGCTAAGTCACTAACAGGCAGAATATTTGAGAGAATGGATTGATGATCATGAACTTAGGGGAAGGAAATGTGGCCAGATAATAAGCAGGAACATGGATCAAAGTAATAGAGCTACAAACGGAGAGCTTGGGCAAGAAGGTCTCTCCTAGTTCATTGCAGAAATGGACTTGTTAAATAAGAGACATCATGCTATTTGTTGTCCTTGTTAAGTAAGCAAAATAAAATCAACCATCAAGCAATAAAGCACTTGGATCATAGTTTATGCTCTTTGAAAATAACATACATTAAAAAAAGATGATAGAAAACAATACCTGGTGATTGGGGAATGGGAAAGAAGGATTAGGTTAATACATCTGAATGCAGAAATAAGTTATTGAGGCAAGAGTTATTACATGCAGCATAAGCAGCTGCATGTAAAGTCTTGAGGGGCACAGGTTAATCAATACACTGTACTAACCTGCAGTTTCTTTGGACATTCTACCATCACACGTTGACACATTGAAAGATTTTACAGTAATCAGTCTACCTCACAGTATGGTAGATAATCCTTAGATTTAATGAGGACTGTGGAACCAGGGATGTGTGAAACTTACCTAGTTATCCAACCTGAGTTCTTTCTTTTTTTCTGACACATTCTGAGAAAAAAAAAACACCCTGTCTTTGTTTTGCTTTGTCCACCCACATACCCCTCATGTTCTCCCACCAGATGTATATCAAATCCCTGTGACCTTTCTGCTTCTGAACTTCTATGTCTGCTCCCTCTGCTATTTGGGAGTAGCTCTGAGGGTTGGAATGCACGTCTCCATTAGGGACTGCATTTTAATTGGGCAATACTACATAATAACATGCCTGGCAGGGTGAGGTATGTCCATCTTTATGTTGTCTAGCTTGTGTTTGGAATGATTTTTTCCCCTTTAAAAATAACACACTGAACCAATTAGCTTTCTACAATCAAATTAACCTAACAGCATTCAACAAGCTGACAAACATAATCTGCTTGTTTTAAGACAGAAGTGGATTAGCCAACAGAATTGGATCTCTAGTCAAGTTCAAATCAGGTTATAAAATCTGACCAAATAGTGTGGGCTAGAATAAGACACTCTATCAGAATGCATGGTCACATTGACTAAAAATTTAAATGATACAGGTCTTTGGGGATTTGGATATATGGGTTTGTATTACAACTAAAATTCCTGTTTGTATATGTGCAGGTATTTTTTTAAAACCTGGGGTATATGTGGGACCCCTAGAATTTAGCAGGTTTTTTTGGTCTAGACATCATGATTTCATCAGAGTATGTGGGAAGTAGTCATTTAACCTCTCTGATCCTCAGTGTGTGAATACACACACATATACATATATACCCATTATAAGTGTTATTTTAACTTTTAAAAATCTTTCATTTTTTCATTATTTTTAATTACCAAATACATTCTTCTCTTCTGCCCATATAAGCATTCTTTGTAACAAAAAGAAAGAGAAGAAAAAGAAGCACTTCAGTCAAACTAGAACATTAAATGAGTCCAACAGTGTATACAATGTTTCATACCCATTGTTCCCTCACCTCCGAATAGAAGGAAGGGGAATTTTCTCCTCATTTCTTTGGAGTCAAGCTTAGATTACATTTTATTTTAGAAAATAATTTATTTGAAAAAAATTTTTATATCACCTACATTACCCAACGTGTGTCTCTTTCTCTTATTCCCTCCAGTAAAGCAAAGACTAAAAGAAGGAAAAGAAAACTATTCAGCTAAATTAGCCTGCATTTTGAGAAAATCTGATATTCTATGCATTATTTCATTTCTGTAGTGCATGGAGAGGCATCTTCTCATGTTTCTTATTTAGGGCTAAGCTTGGTCACCATAAGTTTTTAGCATTTAGTTTTGATTTTCTTGTTAATGTTCTTTCCATTTACATTGTTATAGTCAAGTATGTTGTTTTCCTGGTTTGGCTTATAAGAATATAAGATATATAAATGTGTATAATGTATAAGAATATATAAATGTAAGAATATTGATATATAAATAAGAGATATTTTAACCAGATAACCATTAAACACCTTATATATGACATCATTCTGTGCTATTCTAAGATAAAGGTCTTCATTGCTCAGCTTTGTATGTTATTGCCAAACTTGACCTCCTATATAGGTTTTGACTACTTGTTTTAATGCTTGTTTTACAATTAAAACATCACATTGTTTATAGGAAAATTTGCCATTCCTTTTAATTTTAACATTTTTTGTCATTTTTGATATTGTACTCCAAGTGTCCTGCTTTACAAAGTTTTTGAAGGGTTAACCCCTGGAGGTAAATTTTCCTAGATAATCAAGTTCAAGGCACTGGAAACTAATGACAACAACAACAGCAAAAAAGAAAAATGGTCCCGAACTTTACCTGATTGCTTTAATTCTACAATAGCTTGTTATAAGGGAAGATGGTGATTCAGTGAAAAGAGGGCTGGATTTGGAGTCTGAGTATCTGGGTTCAACTCCAGTCTGTACTACTTGTCACTTTTGTGACCTTATTCTAAAATAAGGACTAGATGAACTTAATCTAAAATTCTCTGAAGCAAACTGTATACTCTGTGTATAGCTTGTATGAATCTCATTATTTACATGTTATCTCTACCATTAGAATATAAGCTTCCTGAGGGCAAAAACTATCTTTGTCTTTCCTTGTATCTTCAAAGTTAGCATGTTAGGTACTTAACTTAGAGCTTAGAGGACCTTAGGTACCCTGAGGAGTTGACCTTAATAATTATTAAATGCCTGTGGCCACATCTGGTTTGAAAGATTCAGCACAAACAAGCAGCCAAAGGATGGACAGTTGTGAGCCTCTACAGAGTCACAGGAACCAGAAAACCTACCTGACAATGGGAGGCAGGCACAGTTCACCTATTATTTAAGGAGTCACAACACCACAAGAAGGGGAGAGAATGTGTTTGCTGTCAGAATAGAAAAACATTACCCTTATCAATAATCTTAATGAATGTACCCTTGTTGCTACTTAGTGTAAACATTAAATAATAAGCCCAGCAAGGAACAGCAGTATCAGTGACTAGGAATGAGTTTTCTGGCCTATGTGCTTTGAAAAACTTTCATTCTCTTCCAAGTTAGGTCATCTAGGGTTAATCTTCCAACTGGATTGACCTCATGAAAAGGGAACAATTTCAAAATGGGAGAATCCACACCTATACTTTCATCCTTGATCCAGTGGATTATAAATGAAAGAAAAATCTTTGATATTTCAGTTCAAACTACCACACAAATTCTCTCTCTCTCTCTCTCTCTCACACACACACACACACACACACACACACACACATAGACAATACTCAAATGGATGTAGATATCCCTTGCAATGATGCAGATTGCAGCATATCCATGTCTATCCATCCTACATGACTCTTTTCTATGAACATATATAGTATTAATATAAATACACACATACATGCACACACACATATATATATATTTATATAAATATACATATATATATATATACATATACATACACACATACATATAGGTAGTGCAGTGGATAGAGTGTCAGGCCTGAAGTCAGAAAGATTCATCTTCTGAGTTCAAACCTGGCCTCAGACACTCACTAGATGTGTGAACCTGGTCAGATCACTTAACCATGTTTGCCTCAATTTCCTCATCTGTAAAATGAACTGGAGAAGGAAATGGCAAACCACTCCAGTATCCTTGCCAAGAAAACCCTAAATGGTGTCATGGAGAGTCAGACACAACTAAAACAACCAAACAACAAAAAGACATACATATATATGTAATGAATTTTTAAAATATTTTGTCTGAAATGTGCCAAACACTTAAAGACATTAAAAGGAATAAAGTTATGGAACATAAGGGGCGACTTTCAGGAAAGGAGGAAATTATAGTTGGAAGCTTGTCTGCATTCTACATCAGACAAGACAATGTCAAGCTGACTGAATTAAATCAACTTCTGTGTCTACACCAATAAATCATATGGAATATTGTTTAATCACCAGACATTTATTTTTCTCTCATCTCCTTTGTTCATCCATGTGGAGACAGATGAAACAGGAAAGGCCTAAGAGTCAGGAAAGCAGGATTCTAATTCCAGCTCTGTGACTCACTAGGTGTGTGACATTAGACATTAGCCTTTATAAAATGTTGATAATACTAAACTACCCTATCTCATAAGATAGTTATGAGGCTAGTATGAACTTTGGCTGAGAGTGGTGATTGCTAGGAAAACAATAATTGGAGAAAAAGAAGGATACTGAACATCTATTGGAAATGTTGAAATAATTCAAGTACATAGACCAAGGGGAGAAATGGACAGAGTGAAGCATGTGAACATGTACAGTGAAGAACCTGGTTTTGCAGTGGGGTCCCATTCCAGTTTAATCACTGAAACATCTTTGCCATGCACCTAACATAGGTGACCAACCTTCCACTGTTAGCTAGCAGGGTCTGTTTGTGTCATAGGGATATCTATGCCTCTGAAGTGTCTCTTTCACGGAGCTTTACTCACCAGTCACCACAGTTTAATAATGCATCTCTCAGGTCATGTTACATTAGCAAAATTTAAAATATGAGTCATGACAAGTTCCAAGGAAATTGGTGAGCTCTTGGAGAGGCATTCTCTGCAACAGCTTCTGTGTAATGGATAATTTTTAAACTACATGTGTGGAGAAGAGAAATCAGTATGTCTGCTTTGTTGCAATCACATCTCTCTCTTATGGCATAAAGCCACCAGTATCGTGGCAAAATAAATTGCATCTAAATTGCAAATACATCACTAAAACATTTTCATCCACTGCAACAAATGAAATTTTAGAAATAAGACAGTTGGCCAATCAGCCTGGATGAAAAAATCAGCAGAAATGCCAACATTTCACTTTCAAAGAGAAAACAGAATCCAAAATTAGGAAGAGGTGGCAACACATTTGGAAAGCTACTTCTGAGACTTAATTCATCATGCAATATATTAAATTCTAAATAGAATCAGAGACTAAGAACTGGGAGGTACCCTAGTAAGCTTTTAGCTCAACCCTTTCATTCTTCCTTCTTTCCCTGCCTATTGAAATTATAAGAGATTCTCTCCCTTTAAAGCCCTGATCAGATAATACATTCTCCATGAATCCTTCCTGGGTCCATCCAGTTCATAATTATCTCTCCTCCCTTTGACCTCACATAGCACTTAGATAGTAAGTGGATTTGGAATGGATTAAATTATTGAACACAAAGTGTAGTCCTTAATAGATCAGTGTTCATTTGAAGGGAGACAATTAACTAGTTGACTGTCTCAGTGATTTGACCTTGGCTTTTTGTTGTTCAATATTTTTTTCAGTGACTTAGATCAAGGTATCAATGGCATACTTCTCAAATTTTCAGATGATGTAAAAATAGAAGAGCTGATACATTGATGACAGAGTCAAAATCTAAAAGGATTTTGACATACTAGGACAATGTGATAAATCTTGATAGCAAAATGGGCCTGTGATATCAGTAATGTCGATGTTCCATTCAACAATGTAGATCATAACTTATCCATGTATACACATCCTGTGCATCCTCATCAATTGTATATGTGTCTTCCCATAAGTTCACAGTGGATCCACCCAACATGTTGGGGAACCTCCTTGCTTTCACTTCATATTGCAAGGATGTTGGTGAAATATGGAATAGCCATTGATTACTCTCATCATATGACTAGCACATTAGCTCTTCTCTCTGCCAAGATGGACTAAATAGGCATAGCAATTCCCTTCTGGATTCAATATCACCCAACTCACATGAATTGGAAGGCTGGGGCCCCAGAGGGGTGGATAATAATTCTAGTGGTGAGCCTGAGGGGTTGTGGCTCCTTCCCCCATATCAGTCAGTAGAACTTCATTAGCTTCTAGAAAAAAGATCATTTACTTAGAATGTTTAACAAGAGCAATGGTCACAAAACACTGCCCCCAATCTTAGGCACACTTTGTTCTTGCACACACATAGTGTCCCTGGGGAGAGTGGGCTCTAATTTAAAGTACCATGAGGAGTCAAAATTATAGAAGCCAAGTGTGACCTCCTGATTCTTGCCTTTGAAATCCCTTATCTCCCTTCATGGAGTTCTTTGGTTCTCTTCAGGCATAGCTCTTCACAGGGCTTGGTGGATCAATAACTTTGTAGAGTCCATGGTCAGCATTTCTCTTCATCAGAGAGAGACTTAATCCCTGAATGAAGCTGCTTCCCTCCTCCAAGGACTGTCTTTCCATCTCTGTCTATAGAACCTTCCTCTGTTGTCAGCCATCATGACTCTACTGTACTATGCTATCAGTTTGGGTTACTGTCAGAACCTCTCTGATGGTTTTAGTGGATCTCCCAAATGCACTAACTACCTGAGCTTTTGGCTTTTGGAATACAATTTCATTTAAGATCAGGAAAGAATAAGCCACAAAGAAACAAGTGATGTCAGGCAGGTTGGGGAAAAATAACTGTTTCTCCCAGCCTGGAAGTTCAAAGCAATCAATCTTTGTCATTTGAAAAACCCCAGAGAAGAATCAGAGGGATAACATCCAGTTGAAGCTTATGAATACACACACACACACACACACACACACACACACACACAGAGATACATATATACATGTTGGGTTGATCAATATATATATATGTATACACATACATACACACATACACACACACACACACACACACACACACACTCAGTTCTGGGCCAGTCTTTCCTGAGTTGCAAGTCCTGGCTCTGAAGCTAAAGAGAAAGCTTTTCATCACCATATCGTCACCTAGCTTCTCAATCATTCATGGCTGGAAAGTGGCTCCACAAAATTCCATGTATTGGATTGTAGCTAGGCAGGAAAAAATTTACACAGGCTCTATAAAATCTACAGGAAAAGCTGGTCTCTTATTGGCCAGTTCCCTTATTACAAAGTGATAAATGTACAATCCTTTACTGGGGTTCAGAAAATCAGCATGCAAAAGGAAGGATTGGAATACATACGGCTTTTATGTGAAAAAAAATCTGGTGGCTTCAGTATTTTTCAAGATCATTATGACTCAAAAGTGGGCCATAACAAGCCCCTCAAAGGCCAATGTAATTTCAGGTGGTACTACTAGAGATATAGTATCTAGAAAGAGGAAGGTGAAAGTCCTGCTGTACTTCTCTCTTGGGCCACATCTGGAGTATTATATGAAGTTCTGTGTGGGTCAAAATTAGAGGAAGAGTATTGACAAACTGGAGCGTATTCTGAAAGAAGTGAACTGGGCAATGAGAGGAGTGGAGACCATATCATAGATTGGTTGAAGGACATATGAATGTTATTGACTAATGTGGACTAGAAGTGATAATGGACTGAATTAGTTGTGTGAGTGGAGAGAAGAGGGTCAGATGTGAGAAATATGAATTAGAAATGGCAAGATTTGGTGACTGATTGGATGTATGGGTTGAGAGAGAATGAGGAGTCCAGGATAATTCTGAGGTTAAGGACCTGGAAAACTAGAATGAAGGTGTTGTCTTTAAAAGAAATAAGGAAGTTTGGAAATAGGTAAGGTTTAGGGAGATACATAATGTGTTTTGTTTCATTAATGTCAAGATTAAGATATCTCCAGGACATTTAGTTTAAAATGTCCAATGGTAATTACTGATGTTGCACTATTGCTGGATAAATAGAACCAAGTGTCATCTGAATAGAAACTATAGTTAAACCAATGGGAGCTGATGAGGTTGCCAAGAGAGACAGTGTAGAGGGAGAAGAGAAGAGGGCCTAGGACAGAACCCTATGAAATATCCAGACTCAGGGTAGATGTGATATGTCTCCATGGGATAAAGAAGGGGTTGTCAGACAGATAGAAGAAACAAGAGAGAAGAGTAGTAATATAAAAATACCTAGACAGAAGGAAGTATCCTGGAACAGAGAGGGATCAATAGTATCAAATGCAACAAATAGGTCTAAAAGGATTGCAACAGAGAAAGGACCAACAGACTTGGCAATTAAGAGGTCATTGGTAACTTTGGAAAGAGAAGCTTCAATTGAGTGATAAGATCAGAAAGGGCTGAAGAGTGGGTGTAAAGTGACGATATAGAAATAGCAGGTATAGACAGATTTTTCAAGAAGTTTACTGAGAAAAGGAAGAGAGATATAAGATAACAGCTTGAGGGGATGGTGGGTTTTAATGAAGTTTTTTTTAAAGTATGGAGAGATTTGAGTAGGTTAGAAAGCAGTAGAGAAAGAACCAGTTGAAAGTGAGATGTTGAAGATTTAAGAGAGGAGGATGATTGAGGATGTAGTCTGCTAGAAGACAGGAGGGGGTGGGACAAAGTCACATGAAGAGGTTCACCTTGGCAAGTTGAAGGACCTTTTTGTTAAATACTGGAAGAAAGAGAGAGAGACTGGTATAGGATGTCCAGGGGTTTTGACAAGAGAATGGGAGAAGTAAATCATATTGCATGGTCTCTCTTTTTTTAGAAATTAAAATTAAATATGGAAGCTAATGAGTCTGTGAGAAATCAAGAAATTATAAAAGAAACCCAAAAGAATGAAAAAAATAGAAGACAATGTGAAATATTTCATTGGAAGAGCAACAGACCTGGAAAATAGATCCAGCAGAGATAATTAAAAAATTATTGGATCACCTGAAAGTCAAGATCAAAAAAAGCCTAACCATCATCTTTCAAGAAATTATCAAGGAAAACTGCCCTGATATTCTAGAACCAGAAGGTAAAATAGAAATTGAAAGAATCCACCAATCACCTCCTGAAAGAGATCCCCAAAGGAAAACTCCTAGGAATATTGTAGCCAAATTCCAGAGTTCCCAGGTCAAGGAGAAAATATTGCAAGCAGCCAGAAAGAAACAATTTGAGGATTGTGAAAACACAATCAGGATAACACAAGGTTTAGCAGCTTCTACATTAAGGGATCAGAAGATTTGGAATATGATATTCCAGAGGTCAAAGGAGTTAGGATTAAAACCAAGAATCACCTACCCAGCAAAACTGAGTATAATCCTTTAAAATTGACATTCAATGTAATAGAGGACTTTCAAGCATTCTTGATGAAAAGACTGGAGCTGAATAGAAAATTTGACTTTCAAGTACAAAACTCAAGAGAAGCATGTAAAAGTAAAGAGGAAAAAGAACTCATAAGAGACTTCTTAAAGTTGAACTGTTTACATTCCTACATGGAAAGATGATATTTATAACTCATGAGGCCTTTCTCAGTATTAGGGTAGTTGGAGGGAATATATATAGACAGAGGGCCCAGGGTGAGTTGAATATGAAGGGATGATATCTAAAAATAAAAGTAAGGAGTGAGAGAGGATTGTACTGGGAGAAAGAGAAAGGGAGAAGTAGAATGGGATAGATTATCTCACTTAAAAGAGGCAAGAAAAAGCTTTTACCATGGAGGGTAAGAGGGGGGGAGGTGAGAGATGGGGAGAAATTTGGAACTCAAAATCTTGTGGAGGTAAATGTTTAAAACTAAAAATAAACAAATTAACAAAAAGAGAAAAAATTAAAATAAATGGCAAGATATTGGCTAAGAGGGGAAGTGTGGGAAACTTAAGGAAAGAAGAGCAGATTTAGAATAGTTTCTGTTGGAGTAAGATAAAGAATCAAGAATCAAGAAAAGGACTGCTTTGCTGAAATGAGGGCCTAACTGAAATCATATAATAGAATTTATAATATGCCCAGTTAGCATGATTGTGAAATTTATTAGTTTTATCGGTGAGATTTATCAGTTTTTTAGTAAGAATGTAAAAGACAGTTGTGGGAGTAATACAAGGCTCAGTTTTGGCAAGAGAGAAACAGTGGGAGAACGAGAGAGCAAGGGATTCAAGAGCAGAAAATAATGTGGAATTGAAATGGCTAAGTTGGGTTGAGCTTGGAAATGGAAGAAAGTGAAATCTGAGCAGAAGTTACCTTGATAAAGAACTAAGAAGGTGAAAGAATGGGGGGAGGGTCTCTGAGGGTGAAGAATGGGTTTTGGAGAGGTGAAATATAGAGAAAAGTAGAATTTTAGGAGGTGAACTAAGGAAATGACATCATTTCTCATTAGGGAAGTGTGGATAGGGAATTGTGGGTAATATCTCCTTAAGAATAGAGGGAGAAAGACCTGTGGGGTGGGTACAGTATCCTATAGCTATCATAATTTTGATTAAATGGAGTTCCTAGAAGCAAAAGTGAGTGAGGGAGGTAAAGGGAGCATATGGAAGTGGCAATGGGTTGCAAGGAATATTATAATTGCCCTTCCTGAATCAGTGAGTCAGGTGGTATGAGGAAAGGTAAAACCAGTGCTATAGAGGATTCTTGGGAACATAACATCATCATAGAAGAACAGGGTCTTAGTGAGGGTTAATAGATTGAAAGAGTATGGGAAAAAGCAGTCCAGGTTAAAGGGGTTTGTTCAGGGAACAGAAGGCACAGAGGAAGGGGAATGCAGACCTGAAGTAGGTGGACCAGGATTGAGGGAGATGGGGATGAGAGAGTGGAAAGAGGAGTTACGGACAGTTTTCTCCTACAAGTTTGGTGATTGATTACTACATAAATAGAAAGAGAAACAGAAACTGTAGAAGTAGTACTGAGAAGCAGATGAATAGCAAAGCTCACAATCTCAAAAGGGTGTTACAGAGGCAGCTGGGACAGACTGGATCTATTCTTTTACTTAGGTGGCTGGTGAAGAGGGTTGGTGGCTGACATTTGAATGATGATGTACATACATACATACATAGACACACACATCTCCCCTGTTAGGGTACATGCTCCTTGAGAATGGGGATTGTTTCATTTTGTATTTATATCTCTATCATCTAGCACACCGAGCTTAATAAATGTTTGTTGATGCAATTTTCCTATGACAGATAGTTTACATTTCAATTAAAGTTTGATTGATTGCTATAGTCCCTTTCAACTCTTTCACCTGGCCCCACCCCAAGGAGGGAATACCCTCCTGCTCACCTCTTTCTTGATGTCTTACATTAGGCACCTCACTTGGTCCTTGAACAAGTTAGGGTCTTTAATAGCATCCATATATAAGTGCATTGAATTTTTCAGGCAAGTAGAAATCATTCCAATGTACTGACCAGACAAACGTGTTTTTATAAATAGTGAGTAAATTGAGGGGGATTGATGGGTAAAATGTTCTGCATCATTTATTTTATTTTTCTTTGTTCACAATGGAATTATGTTGCTTATTTCCCAAAAGCTGAAACTGAAGGGAAGAGTACCACTTGGTTACAAATCAAGAAGATAGAAACTGAACTTTTCAATGGATCACAATTTTACAAAGATTTTCAATTTCTGATACACCATTTCATTATTTAAGAAAATCTTTAACAATTAATGAGATGTCTGCAGAACATTTTGAACTCCTGAGAGAGGCTCTCTATGACAAGGTGGGCTCATGTCAGCTTCTTGCTTCATTTTCTAGAGTCTCTAGTTTAATCTTGTGACTTTATGGTGAAGCCAGAAGCCTTCAAACCTGGGAAGACAGCTGATGTCAGAACTAATAAATTCTTTTCTTTAATCAGCTAAACAGTGTTCAGATGTATGACAGGGCAAAAGCTAAAGATTTGAAGACTGGGTGTCAGATGTTCTAAGACTAATCTCAGATCAGGAATTTTGAGGAAAAGGCTAAGTAAGTGAAAAATTGGGTACCTCTAAATTTAGAGGGAATACTAATCAAAAATATCCAGATACGATGCTGATGAAACATTTTGGGAAATGATGATGAGCCTTTTTAAAATATCCTATTTATTGCTTAATTTAAAATACATCATCCATAATTTGAATTTTAACTTTGTAAAAATAGAACTACAAAAGGGAAAATCTTGGAAAGGTTGCTATCCTTCCAAACTATACCTGGCCAACCCCAAACATAGCTTTTTCATGTTCCTTTCTTATTCCTTTCCTTAGTTTTCCTTCATCAATTAAGGAATTTATAGGAAGAATGAGTTCATTACCCTTACTCCTTTAAGCTGATTAATATAAGAACCTCACCTTTTTCTTTTATCAAAAGAGGAATTATTATGTAAAGCTTTTTTTTTCCCCGGGGAAATAGCTCAATGAAGATTTCTTAAACACACAGAATCTCTTTAATGAGGTAATTATTTTGTCAAGTGTTGATCTAAGAGGTTTACCATGTGTGCAGCATTGAATTAAATTGGTGCCTAGTAGATATAGTAGTAGTTTATTAGATTTGATCGTCTGAAATATTTTACCACTTAGCGACGAGACTTTGAATTTATTTTAATGAATCTAAGCCTTTATCAGCTACTCCTTGAAAACCAACCCACTTCATACATTGGCCATTAACTGAACATGGGGTAATGGTTAATAATTTTTCTTACAGTGAGTTGCTATGAGCAAAAATAGAACGCAGACTACCAAGTTATTTTGGCTTGAATTTAAAAAAAAATAAAGATGGTTAGTTAGAATAGGGAAACTCATTTTATAATTATAGACATGTTTTTTTAAAAATAGGTAATGTGTACTCTGTAGAATGTCACATAGAGACTGTCAAGGATTATATGCCATGAGGTTGGTTCCATTGTTCTAATGGAAAGAGTGCTGGCTCTGGAACCAAAAGAAGTGGGTTCAAATCCTGGCTCTGACACTTACTACCTGGGTAATCTTAAGCAAGTCTGTAAAATGAGGGAGATGGGCTGGATGATCTCAAAAGCCTCCATGCTCTAGCTATAAATCTATGTTCTGTGACCCCCTCTAAAAGTAAGGATTGTTTCTTTTACTGCTGTTATTGTTGGTTTTAATAGCAAAAGACCAATTATCAGAGTGTTCAAATGATTGGATTAGAAAGTAGAAGATTAATGTTGGCTTCTCCCTCCTTTCCTCTCTGAGAACCAGGTGTGTGTGTGTGTGTGTGTGTGTGTGTGTGTGAGAATTTGTGTGGTAGTTTGAGCTGAAATATCAAAGATTTTTCTTTCGTTTATAATCCACTGGATCAAGGATGAAAGTATAGGTGCCCAAGAAAATTGATTGACTCATATACAAAGGAAAAGGATTATTTTTCCCCTGTTGATGCAAAATCTTATTTGTACCCAGCAATGAACATGGAATGCAGTCACTACTACTCATTTTGAGTCTCTGCATGCTCTGTGGGATCTGAATTGTCAAGGGTCCCCTGGAACCTAATAATCTGACATCATGTTAAACGTTCCAGAAAGAAATGGCATGGAGTTATTTTCTAAATACACCTCAATTAACCACCAAACCACTGTCTTAGAGTTAATCTCCTATAGCAAAGGTGTGTCATTGCTATTTATCTTTGGAACACCAGTTCCTTTGAGACTTTGTTGGATCATCAACTGGCAGATTGAGTGGATCTTTGCTTGTTAAAAAGACAGAGTGCCCCTGAAACCAGATAAGCTTGTTATGGCCATGAAGTTGAATAGAATCTATCTTGGCCTCTGGTAAGGATTTGTCCATTGCTGTTTTTGAGCCAATTTTTTCAGGCTCTATGCTAATGAATTTAAACTTTCTCTTGAGGGAAAAACAGCATTAGTAAAATAAAAATAAAAGATAAAAGCAAGCCTGAGCTTATGCATGATTACCTCCTGTTTAGCTGGTGAAGAAATAACTAGATAAACATTTATTTTCTTGAGTGATTGGGCAGGTAATTATTTTGTTCTGATTATTTTCTAAAAGTAGGATTCCCTTTCTTAACTCAATTCAATCCAATCCAATTCTACAAATCTGTTAAGCTCCCACTATACATGGGACATTCATACAACATTAGTTATAGAGGGTACAGAGATAAATGAGGCACAACCCTAACCTTGGAGAGTTTAAACATTAGTGCTATACAATAAGAAAATTACACATTTATAATCTGAAATGAAGAAGAAAGTACATTTAAGTCATCAACAAAATGCTTGTAGAATTTGTGGAATGCAAGAAAGTAAAAATTAATTTTACACATAGGGAAGATATAGCTCAGAGAGAGTAAAAGATTTTGAAGATCACAAATTATTAGCAATCATGTTAGGGAAGCCCCAACAGCCAAGAACTCTGACAACCAGGGGATATATTCCTAAGATACAGGAGATGAACCTCTTAGTTCCATAAAGCAAGGTCTAAATGGGGACTGTGAAAGTTTGAGCCTGCATTGTCTTTACTGACAGTCAAGGGCTTTAAGGCTTGTGAAGTACTTGTAAATATAAAAAGTGGACCATTCTTTGTTTCTAGAACATATCCTATGCTTTTGTGTCTCTTTAGCTTTGCAAAAATCATCTTTTCTGTGTCTAGGATGTCTTCCTTCCCCATCTTTGCTTGTTGACCACTTGACCTTCCTTCAAAGCCCAATTCAAATATTACCTGCTCCAGAATTCCTTTGTTGTTAAGAACCTCAAATCTGATTAGATTTCACATGTAGCTCTTTGATTTGTACCTCTCTGATGCACTTTTAAGTCTTATTATATATTATAGTGACCTTCAAATGTGTTTCATTCCCCCTTCTAGACTTCAGGGTTGAAAAGGGCAGGGACTGATTTTTATCTAAACTTTGTAGTCTTACTAGAGCTTGTTCTGTGTATAGTTCATAATTCAAAAATGTTAGATTTATTGAACTTAAAACACCTACATTATCTTTGGCATCATTAAGAATGCATGGAAGCTACCAGAAATAAAGTTGAAATCCCTGAAGGAGATTTTAGCTATTTCACTGGGATTTTCATTGTTGTAAGTCTATGATGCCCTTACTTAGCAATGCTCAAAGATTTAAATAAACAAATAGATAATCACAGAATGAGAAAATTATAGACTTGGGAAGAATTCTTATACATCATCTCTTGTCTTTAGAATACCAATTCCTTTGAGACTTTGTTGTTGTGCAACTTTGTGTCAGCAATACTTCTCCAGTAGGGTTTCCTTTATTATGTTTCCTAAAATCCATTTTCTCATGGCTATTATTAATGAACAACCACTTGAAGCAAAGATTATTTAATGGGGATAGTGTTGCACTGCTGTAAGTGTTTACCATTCCTTGTATGTTCTAATTACAAAGTGAGAGACTACAACTCCCAATTACATACTCAAAATAAACATAAATTCAGGGTGTGTTTTTGTACAGAAAACATGATGCATTTGATGTATGTGTGTGTATGTGTACATATGTGTATGTGTTTCTGGAAGAAAGAAGAACAAAAGCTATCACTGATAGAAATATGAAATCAAGAGGCATCATGGCCACAGATCACTTTATTTTCAGTCGGATAGAGTTGGATATCTGGCTATACATATACATTTTGGAATTCTGTTGAATAATCTCAGAAAGATTGCCTCCACTCCTGATTTCTACTCCCCATCTCTCTAGCAATGTTGAAGCTAAAGTTATATGGTTTTTTTATGAAGAAAGGAGAAAAAAGTAACTGGTCAAGGAATATTTTCCTTACTTGCCCATATTGAATTTTCTTTCTAATGACAATTTCATTTCTTCCATGTACAAGAGGGTTGTGTAATTAACCATCAATAAGTCAAAATATTGAATTTTATCCAGTGTAAATTCATAGAGTTTAGCTTAAGTGGACATTTCATGCAAAAGAAGTCTTTTATGGACTTTGAGAGATATATAACAAAACCCTGAAAACATTCCTCATTATACCTTGAATAGGCAATGAACTTCAGGGTGGGTTGCCTAGATCCCCTTCAGACCAACGCAGCTGCTCCTTAGGTTTAAGCATAGCTATATATATGATACATAGTGGTACTAAATTTAGATGCTTCAGGGGCTGGAGCCAAGATGGCAGAGAGAAAGCAGTGACTGTCTTGAGCTCTCTCCCAAAGCCCTCCAAATACCTAAAAAAATGGCTCTAAACAAATTCTAAAGCAGCAGAACACACAAAAAGACAGAGTGAAACAAATTTCCAGCCAAAGACAGCCTGGATGGTTGATCAAAAAGGTATATCGCGCCGGGCTGGGAGAGGAGTGCAGTTTGGTGTGGGCAGGCAGTCCGTAGCGACCCTAGAGCATGCCTCAGAGGACTGAATCGTGGGCAGCTGTGGCGGTTTCCAGACTTCTCAACCCCTGAACATCAAAGACAACTTAGAAGGTCAGTGGGAAAAGTCTGTTACTGCAGTGAGAGAAGAAGCTAGATCTCAGCCGCCCCGAGGGCAGCGGCTGGCTTCTGAGCTTCCTGCCCACAGACTGAAAGGGAATGGAGTGGCTGATCAGAGGGGGATTGCAGGGATCTCTTTGCCAGTGCTGAGGCAGGAATCTCTTGCTTTACCAGTGCTTGGATCTGGGTCACAGTTCTGAGGGGCGGTCCTGGGGTGAGGAGGAATGCTGGTGTGGTGGAGCTTGTTGTGGTGGTGGAGAGGAAACACCTCACCCCTTATCATACCACCTTGGAAGAACTGAAATTTTACAGGTCCCTAGAAGTATCTCTGAAAACAGCCGTACAAACCCCCTAAGCTTGGGACAGTACACTCTTCACATTGGAAGCAGACTTTTACCTTAACAAAGAGTTTTAAACGCAAGTAATTGGCCGGGATCATGAGTAAGCAGCGCAAAAAGAGTCAGACTATATTATCATATTTTGGTGACAAAGAAGATCAAAACATACAACCAGAAGAAGACAACAAAGCCAAAGCTCCTACATCCAAAGCCTCCAAGAAAAACATGAATCAGTCCCAGGCCTCGGAAAAGCTCAAAAGAGATTTTGAGAAGCAAGTAAGAGAAGTAGAGGAAAAACTGAGAGTGATGCAAGAAAATCATGGAAAACAAGTCAACAGCTTGCTAAAGGAGACCTAAAAAAATACTGAAGAAAATAATACCTTAAAAAATAGCCTAACCCAAATGGCAAAAGAGGTCCAAAAAGCCAATGAGGAGAAGAATGCCCTAAAAAGCAAAATTGGCCAAATGGAAAAGAAAGTCCAAAAGCTTACTGAAGAAAATACTTCCTTAAAAATTAGAATAGAGCAATTGAAAGCTAGTGACTTTATGAGAAATCAAGATACTGCAAAACAAATCCAAAAGAATGAAAAATTAGAAAACAATGTGAAATATCTCATTGGAAAAAACAACTGACCTGGAAAATAGATCCAGGAGAGAGAATTTAAAAATTATTGGACTATCTGAAAACCATGATGAAAAAAAGAGCCTAGACATCATCTTTCAAGAAATTATCAAGGAAAACTGTCCTGATATTCTAGAATCAGAGGGAAAAATAGAAATGGGAAGACTCCACTGATCACCTCCTGAAAGAGATCCCCAAAGGAAAACTCCTAGGAATATTCTAGCCAAATTCCAGAGTTCCCAGGTCAAGGAGAAAATATTACAAGCAGCCAGAAAGAAACAATTCAAATATTATGGAAATACAATCAGGATAACAGAAAATTTAACTGCTTCTACATTAAGGGACTGCAGGGCATGGAATATAATAATCTGGAGGGCAAAGGAGATAGGATTACAACCAAGAATCACCTACCCAGCAAAACTGAGTATAATCCTGCAGGGGAAAAAATGGTCATTCAGTGAAATAGAAGACTTTCAAGCATTCTTGATGAAAAGACCAAAGTTGAATAGAAAATTTGATTTTCAAATACAAGACTCAAGTGGAACATGAAGAGGTAAACAGCAAAGAGAAAATCATAAGAGACTTACTAAGCTTGAACTGTTTACATTCCTGCATGGAAAGATGGTATTTGTAACTCATGAGACCTTAGTCAGTATTAGGGTAGTTAGAGGGGAAAAAATTATATGTACGTATATATAGATATAGATAGATAGAGGGCCCAGGGTGAGTTGAAAATGAAGAGGTCATATCTGGAGAACAAAATTAAGAGGTGAGAGAGGAATATACTAGAAGAAGGAGAAAGGGAGAGGTAGAATGGGGTATATTACCCCACAAAAAAACAAAACAGAAAAGAAAAGGCTCTTACAGTAGAGGGGAAACTGGGGAAGGTGAGAGGGAATGAGTGAATCTTATTCTTATAGGATTTGGCTTGAGGAGGGAATAACATACACACTCAATTGGGTGTGGAAATCTGTCTTACCCTACAGGAAAATGGGGGGAGGGGACAAGAGAGTAGGGTAATGATAGAGATGAGGGCAGATTGGGAAAGGGAGTAATCAGAAGCAAATACTTCTGAGGAGGGACAGGGTCAAAAGAAAGAATAGAACAAATGGGTGGGTGGGATAGGATTAAGGGAAATAGAGTTAGTTTTTCACAGCATGTCTACTATGGAAGTGTTTTGCATAACTGCACATATATAACCTATATTTAGTTGCTTGCCTTATCAATGAGGGTGGGTAGGGAGGAAGGAAGGGAGAAAATTTGGAACCCAAAGTTTTAAAAACATGTGTTTAAAAAAAATGTTTTCACTTTCAACTGGTAAACAAGAAATACAGGAGATGGGGTACATAAATCCATCCTGCCCTACAGGAAAATTGAAGGGGAAGGGGATAAGAGAAGGGGGGGAGAGATAGAAGGGAAGGCAGACTAGGGGAAGGAGTATTTAGATTGCATGCCATCTTGGGGTGGGGGGAGGGGCAAGATGGGGTGAAAATTTGGAACTCAAAATCTTGTGGAAGTAAATGTTGAAAACAAGCAAAAAATAAATAAATAAAAATTAAACAAATCCCCCCCCCCAAAAAAAGAAAAGAAAAACATGTAGGAATTCATAAAAAAAAAATCCAAAAAAAAAATTTAGATGCTTCAGAGTCTATGAAAGAACTACAAGGTCAAGTAAAAAAAAAAGATAGGGGCATACGTACATAGATCCAAGTGGTATTTGAAGAATATTCAAAAGGTTTTGGGGCCTACAGCTCCATTATTTCTCTGACACTTTCCACACAGTCCAAGTATTACAAGAATTAGGCCTAGAACTGGGTCCAAACTCTCAAAGTCACTTAAACTTTTTCCTATCTTTTCAGGTTTTCTATTCTATAACACTGCATTGTTTTGCTCTATGCTTTAGATCATTTTCTAACTTTTCTCTCTCTTAATTTTTTTTTCAGAAGCTCTCTGGGTAATACCTGACACATATTTTTCTTTGCTAAAGAAATGAAGGGCTATTAAAGATCTTTCCAAGAACACCATAGTCTGACCAATAGAAGGGAAATGTATTTACATTGTGGTTTATAGATATGTGACATTGAATAGAAAATAATGTATAGTTAGATTTGTTGAAAGAGTTTATTTGTAATTACATAGCAGGGATTTTGAAAAACATTTTATCTTCTTATACATTATCTTTTACAATTTTCATCAGTGGTTGACTTCTTCCTAATCTTTATAGCCATAGCAAATTTCACAACATGAGCAATAACAAAAATAAAAATAACCTCCCCTCACCACCAACTCCACAAGCCTAGCCAGTCATCCATGTGTTGGAGATGAAGAAGAGGCATGAGGTGCACAGTGGCAAAATCAGACAATACTAGCCTGGATGATGGATAGCAGGAACTCTGTGCCTCAGGAGACTGTTGATTGCTGCCAAGATTTATAGAAGGAACTCTGCAATACTGACCAGTTAATCTTTGTGGTAGTGCTGATTGGGTTAGCTCTTCAGCCAATGTGATATCATTCCCATGAATATAAAGTATGGATCTGATGGCATAGAATTGTAGAGTGGTCCAATGCAAAACCACCCCTCTGATAAGGTTAAATGGAAGACAGCAGAGACAATGATGCTCTTTTGTGTTTTGGCACAACAAGAAGGTGAGGTACAGCAAAACAACTCAGAAATACCAATAGCCCACCTGCTGGAGATGGCACTAGGCACTAAAGAGATTATCAGTACACGTGAAATGCACTAGATACATCAATGCTTTATTATGCATCAACTACTACATCATAACAAAACTGGAAACAGATCATATTAGTCACATGCAAAACATACTTTTTTTTTTGTCAATAGTATCCTTAGTCCTAAGTTGTGTTGCACTGTAATAAACATCAACGCAGGAAACTGGTAAGAAATATATTAATTCCTTAACCTGCTATCTCTTGGCTGGTAGCCATATAAAAACAACAGCAGAATATTGAGGTTAAAAAGACTTTGTTTCAGGGAAAAAAAAGGGGAGAGCCATTAAAAGAATCATACATTCACAAGTCCACTCTTTCCTTCTTGTCAGATCTGGGGCACTTATAATGTATCTGTGACATATACGTACTAATGGATAAGCTCTACATGTTGTCCACCTAACTCCATTGATAATGAACAGTTTTCATTTGCTTGGTTTCTCCATGTGAATATTTCAGTCAAACTGTTTTGAGTGATTATGGATCTGTCTTAGGAGTCGATGCAATGCTTTTATTATCTTTCTCTTTTTCACATGCCTTGACAATATTTTGTTCAACGGGGCCCTCACTGAAGCAAGAAAATTCTCTTATTTCCACCTAATTAATTCTCAATTCCACTCCACACAGAAATAATTTTAAACCTTATTTTATTTCCTCAAGCCCAGTTGCTACCCATCTCTAACTTTACTGAAAATATCGAGGCTATTTGCTGTGAGTTCTCTCTCCTCCTCTGCTCCCACTCTCTTCATCTTAAAGCCTCTTGACATTGTCCTCCACTCTCTCTTCATTCTCCCTACTATTTGATAGTGAGGTGGTGGGACAAGAGGTGCTGGGCTGGAGTTAATTTTGTCATCATTGTCACCTCCAACATTATTATGTTTGATGGCATTTAAATAGCACTTTAGGGGGAGAGACTAGACTGGTGAGTTCATTTGCATAGGAAATTCCCAAATGAAAAAACTTCCTCTACCAATATAGGTCAGCACTTTCTCTGCAGATTAAAATCTTAGAGCACTGAGAAGTTAAATGACTTGTCCCATCACAGTCAGTATGCGGTTAAACCTAGATCTTCCTGGCTTAGAGACAGGCTTATCTCCCTATTCCAGCATTTCAGATTGCACTCCTAGAGTTGAAAAAAAAAAAAAACAACACCAACAACAAACTTTCCTCACAACATCCCTAAATGGGAGAGAATTATTATTGTCTCCATTATATAGATGAGGTCAGTAAGACCAGAGAGAATAAATTACTTGCCCTGGGCCATATGGCTATGAAGTGTCCTACTCAGAGGTCAGATACATGACATTTGACATCAAGGTCAGTTTGCTTCTTTCTATGTCTCCCATATCTGCCATCTGTGTTTTACGTGATTCAGGAAGGTTGTTTTTTTCTATTTAAAATAACGACTTTATTGTAAAGTAGTTCTTTCCTCCAGAAATTCCTCAAAATGGATAATATAAAAAAATCTGAAAGATGGAATCTTAAGATTTAGAGCTGGAAGAGATGTTAGAGAGTATTTTACTTACAGATAAGGAAACTGAGGCTCACTTTCAATTTAAGTGACTTGATCATGCTCAGGCAGAGAATAAGTAATAAGTAACAGAGCCAGTCCTAGAATACAGGTTCTTTCTCTAGTGTTTTCTTCTCTTTCCACTATACTTTGCTGCTTGGTATATGTCATTCTCTGCCATTCAAACATCTCCCATATTGTTTTTAAAAGAAGAATTTGAGTTGTGAGGAGATGAGATAAGATACCACACTGACACTTTCTTTTCTGTTGTATGAGAGAGGAAGGGCACTAAAGCCTTTTGCTGCTTTTTACTCATTTGAAGTACAGAACAGGAAGAGGACTTTTCCCCATCATCTCTCTCTCTTTTCCTGTTATCTTTACTAACTTTTCCCAGAGATGGTTTTGGTAGAAAATTATTAGAGTCAGTGCTATTGTGAGAAGCAGATAAAAAGGGAATGTTTCATATAGTAATTCTGGAAGTGGAGCAAAGAGACTTGTAGGAGAGGATTGTGGTATAATTTTTAATAATATAAGCTTATATTTGTATGGGGAGGCAACATGTATTCCTGGAATGAATAGAGTTTTGGATTGGTTTCAAGAAGAAATGGATTCAATTACTACCTCCAGCTTTCACTAACTCTCCTCTCTAAGCCTGTTTCTGCATTTGTAAATTGGAGATAATGACAGTACCTAACTGCTAAGGTCATTCTGAGGGTCAAATGAGTTAAGGGTAAAATGCTTTGCAAAATACAGGTGTGTGTGTAAGTGGCTTAGAAGATTGGTGCCTAGCGTAGGTGGATATAGGTGGTACAATAGACAGGTCTATATTGATGGCTCAGTGGATAGAGCACTGGACTTGGAATCAGGAAGACTCATCTTGATGAGTTCAAATCCAGCCTCAGACACTTAATACCTGTGTGACCCTGGGCAATGCACTTAAACCTGTTTACCTCAGTTCCTCATCTGTAAAATGAGCTGGAGAAGAAAATGGCAAACCACTCCAGTACCTTTGCCAAGAAAATTCCCAAATGGGTCATGATTATATCGGACGCAACTGAACAACAATAACAACAACAACAAAAACTGCCAAGGTTGTTCTGAGGGTCAAATGAGGTAACAAAGGTAAAATGTTTTCCAAAACTTGAAGTGGAAGACCATTGGTGTTGGTTCAGTCAGCATGACGGGACTCCTCTTCTTTGCTCAGGCTACTTTTGTTCCCAAGTTGCTGAGTTCTGAACGTCATTGACCTCCTCTTCCTTTTCCTCCTTCTCCTCTTCTTCCCTGTCTTGTCTTTTTTTCTTCCTTGGCTATTTCAGAACTAGGGCTGGGTCACCCATGGATCCTTTGGAAGAGGTCAAAATACAGATCAATATGATAACTGTCTTATTTATTGAGCATTTTTCCTGGTAATGAAATAGGCTCTGGATGATATTTGATTAGTCTTTTTCTTTCGTTCCATTTGTGTCTAAACTTTCATAAGTTTATTTTGTTTTTGAAAATAAGTTTATTTTATCCATGATGAAGAAACACCGAAGTACAAAAATGTAGAGTTTTCTAATGTTTTAAAACTTATAGATATCTTTCCTCACTGAAGACCTGGGGCCAAGGAGTATGAGAATTATGCTTGAGCAGTTCACTATGTCTCTGATATGATCAATGTCCCTCCACCAGCAGAGATCACAATCCATTTATGCTTTTTCCTCCTGAGTGACCTTGAACCCAAGACTTTTGAATTCTAGTTCAATATTCTTTACGCAACATCATGTTGTAGTAAGTTCTTCACAGACCTCATGCTGAAATGTCAGTAGAAATCTTATTTTATTTTTCCTTCTTTTAGAATAGAACTGTTGTCTATTGCTTTCTTTTTTATGTGTATAATCTAGAACAGGGTTTATCACACTATAACCAGCAGGCCAAATCTAGCATGTCCCCCATTTTTGTGGGGCTTGAAACCCAAGAATGATTTTAACAACTATGGCCCATAGGCTGTTATTTTGCCAAATCCTGATTAGAGCTTTCTTGAGTTAGAGAAAAGAGGCATTCTTTACCTGAATGCTTTTTCATTTAAATATGCATAAACATAATAGATGAATAGTATAAATTATGAAAATTTTAAAAAACTTTTTTATTAAACCTAGGATTATACTTAGCAATTTTAAGTTATATGAGAAGTATGCATATTTCTTCCCTAGGTATTTTTCTATTTAACTTCATTTTTACTGATAATTATAGTTTTTGTTGTTAATATTCTTGTGCATTTATTATTATATTATTATTTTTTTTTGGCTAGGTGATGGAGTTAAGTGACTTGCTCAGGGTCACACAGCTAGTAAGTGTTATGTATCTGAGGCCAGATTTGAACTCAGGTCCTCCTGAATCCAGGCCTGGTGCTTTATTCACTGTGCCACCTAGCTGCCCCTGATTATTATTTTTAAAGTGCCTTATTGGTTGCATAATCCCATGATATTTTTTTTGTGGATGCATGTCAGTGTAGAAAGTCCTGCATTGCATCAGTTGTTTCAATGTTATTCTTAATTGTTAACTTTATTCTGAGCTATTTTTCATAAATTATTTGGGATCTGATATTACTAACTACACTTTGTCCCCCTGAATCTCCTTTGGTTAATTTATGCTCTGTGTTGATACTGAAGCTTACCAAGATTAACTGTTAAATGATATCTGTGAAATCATTGGCATAGCTTAAGAATTCTGTTTAAACAAAGAGATGCTTAGAGAAGCAAATCTTAAAACCCCATGATGGGGAGGTAAAATGCAGTAACATTTGTTGGACCATTTTATGTCACAATTCTGTATTAATGTTATCTAAAGAGAATAAATTTAGAAAAAAGGCTCGTGGACCATGCTGTTTTGATTCCTGTACTAAAAAAACAAAACCAAACCAAAAACAGCAAATCTCTCTCTCTCCCTCTCTCTCTCTCTCTCTCTCTCTCTCTCTCTCTCACACACACACACACACACACACACACACTATGCATATGCTTTTCCAGCACCATTGGGACCTATCTGAATGGAAGCAGTGAGGTAACAAATATGCAAGCCTTCAAGGAAACAAGTGAATCTGGATAGATACATTGGAACTGAAACAAGTCCTTTGCTCCCTCCCTCTGTCCTGTCCCTCCTTCCTTCCTTCCTTCCTTCCTTCCTTCCTTCCTTCCTTCCTTCCTCTTTCACTTTCTTTCCTTAGGAAATTGCTCACAAGCACTGCAGTATAAAATAGCTGGGGGGAAGGGTGGGATTTGCTCCCTTGTGAATGGGCTGCTTTCATTCCATATCTATGCTGGAGACCCTTAAGAGATGTGACAATTTCTGAGCTGAGGGAGCTGCATTTTGGAAAGAGTAAAGATGGCCAGAAAACTAAATCAGCATGAATACCAGATCCTATAAATCCTGAAGATCTGTATGAGCCAGAAACTATTTGTGCATTTAGTATCCTGTAGTGATTCCCTTAGGGAACTTGTTTGCACTTGAACTTGAAAAATCTCAGCAAATTCAGATCTCCCCAAAACTTAATACACTTTCCTAATCCCCAAAGAAGGAAAGAAAGGGCTGTAGTGTGACTGAACACAACAAGCAAACAGGAGAGAGTGACTTTGGTCTCTTGCCCCTTTACACGTTTATCATCAGTAATACATCATTTTGGCATCATTTGGGTTTTAAAGTCCTTTTCTCACTGCACCTTGGCTGAGCTCTCTATTCTCCCAGCTCCTCAACCTCTTTTTTGGTGGGGATTCTCAACAGATTCACATATTTTATTTCAGCCTTTTGATTGATTTAGCAAAATTTCTGCCAACGTTTTGATTTTCCATTTTGTGAATTGCACAGAGTTCTGACTTTTGCTTCCTCTACTCCTGGCCTTCAAGATATCCATTTCATCTTAACATTTCTGCCAGAAGTCAGGAAAGGGGGAGAAAAAGGAAAAGAATCTCTATTTCACTGAGTTTGTTAGTTTCTAGGAGTTCTTATAAAAAGAAGGGAAGAAAACAGTATGGTGTAGTAGATGAAGCATGGGTTCTGAGACCAGGAGACCTGGGTTTAAATCCTGCCTCAGATACATATTGGCTATGCCTGGGCACGTCATTTAGTGGAGTGCTCTAGGCAACTTTCTAAGCCTATAAATTGCAGAGAAAGTGCTATATCTGTGTTGGCAGAAGAAGTTTCCTCATCAAAGAAATTCCCTATTACCAATGAAGTCAAGAGTTCCAGTTCCAACACCTAAAAAACTGATAGATTAATTGTAGTTCTCATTTATCCTTATTCTCTCTGAATCCACATTAGGAGGGATAATTGATTTAATTTTATAGTATTGTGTAATAGGAGATATATATATATAATGTATATATTATATGTATGTGCACATACATAAACACACAGATACACATGCATGTGTCTGAATTATGTATTTAAGAATTTATACATGTATATATTGTGAAATTATTTAGTTCTCAAATGAGCATTTCCTTATACCCCATTTACATATAACATTTGCAAAATGAATAATTTAATCAGTAAAGTCAATAGCAATGTCTTTTTAAGGCCTTCTTTTGGAATTTGACTAATAATTTTTTTATTTCTAATTAATTCTTTTCTCCCACATGAAAGCTCTTTATTTTCCTTTTTATGTTTCTATATTTTTTCCCCTTTAAATATCCTGCCAGGCAAAATATAGGATAAATTGGAGCAAAGTCAAGTGGGTTTATTTTAGATGCAGTTCTAAATATTCTTTCCAGCTGCTAAATGTTAGGCAGTGAAACATAAATAAAGCAGTTATAGGAAAATGGGCAGAGTGATATGTCACTTGTCATTTTTGCTTGTTGAAATTTATCACTGATCACAGACTCCATCCCTTTCTTTATGGATGTTACATCAGGTTCTATCAAATACTCTTTGAAAAGAATCTATGTCAAATCTTCCATCAGTCTTTTGACTACATTTTAGTGTGAAAATCAGGTCCAGGAGTTTAAAAAAATTTAGGGACTATCCATTAATATTGAGAAGTGGAGTCTACAACTTCTTTGGGAAAGAAATAAATAGTTCTTTCTCACTATTCTTCAGTCAGCTAAGGAACTACAAGATTATGAGCAAACACAGGTTTTACAACTATTCAAACTAAACTAGTCTAAACTTAGATTGTGTGTAGAGGGACTTTTATAAAGAGGTAGAGTTCCCTTTCTCTTTCACATAGGAGGAAAACTTATTTATTCAAGTGCCTGGACCATAATAGTGAATATATGCTTGATGATTGATTTGATTGGTTGACATATCCAAGTATGTAAATATGTGTGTGTTGAACAGTGGCTCTGTGTACAGCCCATGTATAAACCAAGAGGGACATTGATGGGTACACCATACAAGGTGCTTACCTGAACAGATACCAACCTCCAAATCTTACTACTACTGGCTCATTTCCTTGTTAAGTCTCTTCCAGGGTCACAAGCAGTCTGAGACATGCATGTCTCAGAAATGACTAACATTGTAGAAAACCTCTATTTGGCTCTTCATTTCCTATTTCATTCTGAGATGAGGAACATGTGGTTTCATTCTTGGGTCATTTTCCCCTCTCTAAATCCCAAGCCACAGACATAGAAGTTTGGACACAAATCATTGTAAATAACACCATTTCATAAGAGTTTTAAGCAGCAAGTAATCTGCTATGATGAGTACCTTCCTCCCACTGTGAAGGTTCCCACAACTGGCTCTGGCTGCTAGGCCATTGCTGTCTTTGGTTTCAGGTAGGTCCAGATGCCATGCCTGCTTCTTTTTTAAACCACTGTCACATTATTGCCCTTCTTCCTGTCTTTTAAGACATTTTTCTATCCTCTGTATCATACTACTTTCAATAGATTATTAACTAGAAATAACAGAAGCAGCATGCCCAGAATAAGAAAAGGCTTGATTTTCTCTATCCTGGTTACAACAGATCTAAATGTTATATTTGTTCTGTGTCTCAAATTTTAAGAAGCAGAAGTAGAGGAGAGTGACCCTGATAGTGGGGTGATTAAAAACTTTTACATGCTGAGGCTGTTTGATGAAATGGGTGATGGTTAGCCTGGAAAAGAACATAAAATATGTGGAGGACTATTTTAACTATTTATAAATGTTTTTAGGGTATCAAGTTGAAGCAGAAATAGATCATAGGATCATAGATTTAGAAATGGAAGAGACCCTAGAAATTCTAATCCAGCCCCCCTCCCCATTTTGTAGATGAGGAAACTGAAGCCTGAAAAAGGCAAATGATTTGCCCAAGGTTACACAGGTTGTAAGTATAAGAACTAATCATATAAACCCAAACCCATTACTCTTCACATTATACTGTATTAATTATACTTGCCCCTAAGGTCAGAACAAGGAAGAACAGCTAGAATTTGCCAAAGGGTAATTGTCTGGAATAATTTAAAATTTCCCAAAAAGCAAATTGGTTATGTCAAGAGATAGTGAGTTGCCCATCACCAAATATCTTCCACTGGACTCTAGATAAACACTTATTAGGCATTGTAGTAGTAATAGTAGTAGTAGTACTAGTGGTGGTGGTGGTGGTGGTGGCGGTGGCAGCAGCAGCAACAGTGGTAGTAGTAGAAGTAGAAGTAGTAGTAATAGTACTAATAGTTTTTATATTGCATCTGCTATGTGCTAGACACTATACCAGTGCTTTCAAATTTTATCTCATTTGATCCTTATAACTGCTCTATGAGGTAGGTGCTTTTATTAGCTCCATTTTGCACTTGAGGAAACTGAAACAAATAGAAGTTAAGTGACATGACCAAAGTGACAGAGCTAGTAAATGTCTGAGACTGGATTTGAACTCAGGTCCTTCTGATGCTAAGCCAAGTCCTCTTTACCATGGTGACACCTAGCTGTCCAGATGCCTTTGAGGTCTCTTCCAGTACTAAGATTTTGATAATCTATGAAGAAGTACTTCAGAATAGAAAAGCATATCTAGAATGAGAGAATAATTCTAACTACTATGAAAAGGTTGGAATAATGTGACACAGACAAGGAAGGTGGGAGGAAGCTGCCTTTTGGAAGATTAGTAATAAGTATGAGGCTCATCTAATCTGTCAGGAAGTAGATCTGGCCTGGGACAACAGGAGGCTTTTTTTTTTTCATTTCAAAGAATGATGATATGGATTTATAGTTATCATTGGAGGAGAGATCCTTCAGGAATGGTAAGAGAAAGAAGAGAAGTGACTATTTGAAAAGAGCAACAGCAACAACTGCTTCCTAATAGGGGTATATATCTGGCTCAGAGTGACTAAATAAAGATTTGTTAGCCGTGATAATCACCAACCACTTCTGGTGACTTATATGAGACAAATGATACTATGAGAAGTTACCTAGAGAATATTGTTAAACATTGTCAAGTCCAGGTGGGTGATTGGTCAGTAGCATCTTTTTGTCTCTTTCTCTCCTTCCAAATCTATGCTTTGAGGTTTTTGAGAGCAGTAATTAGTTGAAGGGGATGAGAATATGGAATTGGAATGTTCTTCATTTTATTCAAGGTTGACTCAGGAGGGGGATGTGGAAGACCTTCTCTATGATCTCAGGTCCTATTTGTCAGATAGCCTAGATTTGTACTGATTTATTAAGTTATAATTGTAGAAATAACTTAAGTAAGTAAAACCATCAGACTATGTATAAAAATATCTTAGGAAAGAAAGAAAGCAAAAGGGAAAGGCAAACAGGAAAGATATACCCAACTGAATGCAGAATTCCAGAGAATAGCAAGGAGTGACAAGGCTTTCTTAAATGAGCAATGCAAATAAATAGAAGAAAACAATAGAATGGAAAAGACAAGAGATCTCTTCAAGAAAATTAAAGACATCAAGGGAACAAAAATGGGCATGATAAAAGACAAAAATGGTGGGTACTTAACAGAAGCAGAAGAGATTAAGAAGAGGTGTCAAGAATACATAAAAAAACTATAATATGAGAAAGATTTTAACACCACCAATAACTATGATGATGTGGTTACTGATCTAGAACTGGACATCCTGGAGAATGAAGTCAAGTAGGCTGTAGGAAGCATTGCTAACAATAAGGCTAATGAAGGTGATGAAATTCTAGTTGAGCTATTTAAAATCCTAAAAGATAATACTGTCAAAGTGCTATGCTCAATATACCAACAAAACAATGGCCACTGGATTGGAAAAAAGATTAGTTTATGTCTCAATCTTAAAGAAAGGCAATGCCAAGGAATGTTCAAATTAATGAACAATTGTACTCATTTCACATGCCAGCAAGGTTTTGCTTAAGATGTTGCAAACTAGGCTTCAGCAATATGCGAACTAAAAATTGCCAGAAAAGCAGGCTGGTTTTCAAAGAGGCAAAAGAATTAGGGACCAAATTGCCAACATTCAATGGATTATGGAGAAAGCAATGGAGTTCCATAAAAAAAAAATCTCCTATTTCATTACCTATATTAAAGCATTTGATTGTGTGGATCACAACAAAATGTGGCAAGTATTCAAAGAGATGAGAGTACCAGATCATTTTACTCGTCTTCTGAGGAACCTTTATGGAGGTCAAAAAGCAACAGTTAGAACAGACCATGGAGCAATTGATTGATTTAAGATTTGAAAAGGAGTACAATAATGCTATGTATTATCACTTTATTTATTTAGCTTGTACACAGAGTACATCATGCAAAATGTTAGACTGAATAAATCAAAAGCTGGAATTAAGGTTGCTGGGAGAAATATCAATAATTTCAGATATGCAGATGATATCACTCTGATGGCATAAAGTGAAGAGGAATTAAGAATCCTCTTAATGAAAGTGAAAGAGTAGAGTGTAAAAACTGGCTTGAAGCTTCAAAAACAAAACAAAACAAAACAAAAAAACCCCCAAACCAAGAACCTGGCAACTGGTCCCATCACTTCCTAGTAAATAGAAGAAGAAATGGAAGCAGTGTCAGATTTTGCATTTTGTAGCTCAAAGATCACTGCAGATGGTTACTGCAGCTATGAAATTAAAAGACATTTGTTCTATGGAAGGAAAGCTATGGAAAATCTGGACAGCATATTAAAAAGCAGAGACATCACCTTGCCAGCAAAGGTCTGTGTAGTCAAAGCTGTAGTTTTTCCAATAGCAATGTGTGGTTGTGAGAGTTGGACTGAGGAAAGCTCTGTGCCACAGAATCAATGCTTTCAAATTATGGTACTGGAGAAGACTTTTGAGAGTGGAGGTGATGGAATTGAACAGCAAGAAGATCAAATCAGTCAATATTTAAAGAAATTAATTCAGGTTGTTCACTGGAAGGTCAAATACTGAATGAGAATATGGGACTCATTGGAAAAGAGCCTGATGTTGGGAACAATTGAAGGCAGAAGGAAAAGGATGAGATGGGTAGATTGCGTCATGGAGACAATGAACATGAACTTGAACAGACTTTGAAGATAGTGGGTGATTGAAGGCCTGGCATGCTCTGGTCCATTGGGTCCTGAAGAGTGAGATATGAGTGGTTGATTGAACAATAGCAACAACAATTGAGGAAATAATCAGAGACCTCAGCTGGTTTCAAGGTGAAAACAAGAAGCAATTAAAACTATATAAACAGCCAGTTAGTACGGGCATGAGTCTTCCCCAGGAATCCTGCCTCCTGGTTAGTGCCTGGAGGATAGTTTTCAGGAATTAATTAAGGATTTTTCCCTTGGAATTCTACATATGAATGCAAATTCAGATTCTTTAGAGGAGAATGACTATGTCTCTAATGCACAAAGAATCTAGCAGAGAGAAAAGCCTTAATTTTATTAATATATTATAATGATATAAAAATGTTTTTGTGCATGTACAATGGAGAGACTAGCTAATGAGTTTAGTAGTCCTTCTAGCCATTTTGCAACATATTGGCTTATATAATCCCCATATAGTCTGTCCCCATATAGATTTTGGAGCTCAGATATTTTGTACCTGATTATGGTCCATTAACCACTTGATGGTGAGGGGCCTTTTTGATAGACTATTGAGCCAGAACTGGGGAGCATTCAAAAAGTACCAACTAGCTAAATTGAATTTTTTAGTATATCTTTTCCTAGCCTGATTAGTCTTAGAGTAGGGTGAGTTGCTGAGGGCCTCCAGGTTGGGAAGGGGCCTTGGGCTTTCTCACCTAGTGTTGGCATGAAGCTGAGAATGTGTAGCCCTGCTTTTTCTTCTGTCTCTTTTGTTACCATTCTTTCCTGCTTTAAAGTAAAATAATTTTAGAGATGATTATCTTGTGCATTTCAAAAGGTCAGAAGAGCAAGACACTAGAATTCTGAAGTCTGGACTTCATGGTAGGATTTCCTGGAAGCTAGACAATAAGGAGTGGCTGGCTTGACTCATCCAAGCAATAGCAGAGATACAATCTCTTCCATCCAAAGATTGTGCCATATTTGAAAGTCAATTCATGGTATTGATGCTGTGTAGAAACTACTTTAAGTTTTTCACTTCTCCCAAGGGACTAAGGTGGTATATGGGAGAGTCTACCTCAGGTATTGGGAGAAACATTTGTGCCTCTGTTCTTGCTATATCTTACAAAAACTAGTCATTATTAATTGGTTAGATAGAACTGGGGAGGCAATCATTATTGTTCAACAGTAAGTAGAATACACTGGAATGGGGGCTTAAGCTGTTTAAGGAGTTGTAAGTTATAAGAAGCCTGTATGATCTTTTCATCTTTATCTTTACTTCTGGTTTGGCATTGATTTTGAATTTTTTAATCAATCAATATTTTGACTGTATATAGACATTTGATTTTGAAATGACTGCCACAAAATATTTCTGTTAAAATATTGCCAATTTCATCTTTTGCCATGTTGTGCATGCTCACTGAGTCCAGTGTCTTCTAATGATCTTGAAAAAAAAGTATTCATAGTGTACTGATATATTTTCCAATATAGAATTCAGTATCCTTCCAATGTCAACTTTTGTTTTGAAATTACTGTCGGGTTAAATATTGATATTATGGATGTTACTTCCTCCAGTAATGAACATCTTATTGATTATAAGACAAAGAATACCCATTGAGAGACAATAGTTAAATTAATGCTTATAAGCAGTCTGAAGAATTTTCCAATCTAAAATTACAAGGAGGGTCTAAGAATTGCATAGTTTTTGGTACCATATCTTCTTTCTTTTACCTCTTTGCCATTAATAATTATCCTTTTTTGATTCGATCCTTTCTAAAAAGTACTGCTTATTTGCCTTCTTTAATAAGGTATAATGAATGTGGTATATTCTTTTCTTGCAGATTTATGTTTATAATTATGAATATTCATTATTGTACTATGCTATAACAAAGTAATATCCTTGGGGGCCATTGAGGTGTATAGCATAATTAGCTCAAAGACTAATTGATCTGAGATTACTGTGCATGACCTTTGGATAAGTTAGATATCATTGTAGTGATTTGCATGTTTGTCTGCTGTTCATTTGTAGTGTCTAAGTCTGCATGATTATTGCGTGATTTAGACTGGAAAGTTTCCAGAAGTTAGACATGTCAGCCATATAAGCTATGTTTCTAGCATTTTATACATTTCCATCTGGAGAGAGATGCTTAAGTGAAAGTTACTTCTCTTTCAGTAATAGTAATGAAGGATTCTTTCTGAGGAACTATGTGAGCTAGGATTTTTGCACTGAAGTTCAAGATATAATTGTTGATTCTAACTAAATCCAAATTCAGTCTAAATAAAGCTAAATGAAATTGGGGAAATGACAGACAAGTGTTGGTATTGATAACTAAAACAACAACTAGTTGTTGATTATAGCCATGAGGTCCTTCCTGGATCTGTCTCTATGAACTTATAATCCTATGTAGTTTTTTTAAGTGACCATTTGGTCATTTGCACATGTTATAAACATACAACATTTTTTGGATGTTTTGTAGAATTTTATACTCTCCACAGAGTATTTATGTTGAGGCACTGTGACTCTGTATATAGCACTGTTAGATGGAGCAGTGAATAGATTCAGGAAGATTTGAGTTCAAATTCTACCGCACACATTTACTACCAGGATACCCCAGGTAGTATTATCATATCCATATTTCATAGATGAGGAAACTGAGGCAAACAGAGATTAAGTGTATTCAAAATTTTTATTAAGGACTTACCAAGTTCCAGGTTTGTAGAATCATATAAAAACTGGTTCCAGAATGCAGAACAAAGGTAAAAATGATAAATTTAGGCATAAAATATTTAAATATATCTAACAAAATGAACATCATGCAAGCTAGTGGGTGATATTTCTCTGTTCTCTTAGAAATTTGACCTTTAAAAAAGGGTGCTACAAAGGCAATTCTGGAATCACATTTATCTATCTGTCATTCTTGCATCAAAGATTCATAGTATTTCTTTAAAATCTATCTTTTATTTTAAGTGTTTTAAATTCTTCTTTAAAATTAATAATCCTCATGGTGTTTGCAATTGATTCCAGCCTGCATTATAAATGCATGAAAGGAGTGTGATTAAATTTCATCTGGAGCAGTAATCGAACACTCCCTCTAACCACCACATATAACAAGTAGAAACAAAAGGGGGCAAATGAGACACTCAATAAAATGTCAATCAATACTGGCATCCCTCATATTTCATGTACAATGCTCTTTAGAGTTTTGGCTTCAGTTTTCAATATAAGCTTCCAAGTCCAAGAAAGACATTGCTAACCAAAAATGAATGTTCTGTTGATAATAAGGCAAATCCTGGTTCCCCAGTGCTAATAATACACATCAAGAGATCATAAGAACATATATTAAGAGCTCAAAGGACCCTTACAGGTAATGTAGTTGAACCCATTCATTTTAAGGATAAGGAAACTGAAGCACAAGGGTTAAGCAAATTGTTTAAGGTCACAGAGGTAAACATAAGATGACAAAACTTGCCTTTTGACTCAGATCCTCTGACTCTAAGGTCAGCTGGGTGGTATAGTACACAATGCAAGGCTTGGAGTCAGGAAAACTCATCTCCCTCAGTTCGAATCTGGCCTCAAACACTAGTTGTGTGACTCTGAGCAAGACACTTAACCCTCTTTGCCTCAGTTTCCACATCTACAAAATGAGTTGGAGAAGGAAATGGCAAACCACTCTAGTATTTTTGCCAAGAAAACCCCAAATGGGATCATGTAGAGTTGGACGTGACTGAACAACAACAACCTCTCAGTATAAGTACAGTGTTCTTCCCACTGCGTAAAAGGCATCTTGTGAGTTTTTCTCTGATGAGCTCATACTCAGGTCAGATAGACAGTAATATTGGTTGTTTCTGCTATGAGATGGCTAGATTAAACACTTGTTGCTTAGCAAGATAGCATGGTTGTGGCTTGCTGGAAGCTAAATGAAATTGGGGCATGACAGACAAGTGTTGGTATTGATATCTGAAGATAGGGCGCCCTGCTCAACTCACTGTCAGATTATACCATAGATGTAACAGTCTACTTTAAAAATATATATGTATATATATTATAAACACACACACACACACACACACATTCTAGGTATGTAAAAGGTGAAGGATGACAGAATTGGAAGAATGTTTCCATAAAGTGTTCCACCTCTGAATGATCTACAAAAATTCAATAGAGAGGTTGGTCTGGCTTTTTTTGGGGGGTGGGTAAGGGTGGGGCTCTGGTTTCTTCATCCCCTCTTAGCCAATTGGATAAGGAATAGCCTATTTCCTCCTATATTATATAAGAAACAGCAGAAAAAATATCGTAAATAAGATGTATGAATGGAAAAGGAGGTGATCTGGTCATGTAATAATATTGAGAATTTTTTGCTCCATTGGTACTCATATAATGGTAGGAGAACCAGAGAAAGACCCCAACTGCATTGGGTATACTTCTATAAACTTTTTATGGTAGAAAATGAATAGGATAGGACCATTATGATTATAAAATATATATGTTATGATCTCAAATGCAATGAATTCATAAATTTGGAAATAAATATGTATTCTATGAATGTACAAATCAGAAACTAGTTTCTAAGGTAAAGTAAGGTAATCACTTCTCTAGTTATATGTCTTAGAATCTATGGTTGGTTTAAACTAGAGGGCAATTGAATATTTGTCCTGTGGTCTGTTGGGTAATCTATAGGGTTTTTTTTTGTTTTGTTTTGTACTGTTGATGTGGTCTTCTTCCTCTAGAAACTCTAGACAGTTTGCCAGCATGTTGTAAAACTGTCTGAACAGATTTGAGGAGTCATATACATCATGCCATAGTTCTTGGGCAGATCTAGCCACTTTGACTCTCAATAACTTTCAGTGGCTTTCACTGCCTGCTCAATTAAGTCTAGACTCCTTAACTTTCCATTTTCCCTGAGTGCAATATATAAACTTCAATCTAATTTCACGTGCATCCCTTTCACGTTTTTATGCTCCAAACTACTTGATTTTCTTCAAATTTATCCTGTCCTTTCTCACTCTGATACCTTTACTCTTAACATTTTATATGCTTGGAAAGCCCTCACCTCACATTTTCACTTATTGAAATCTTTTTCATTCTTCAAGGCTCACTTGAGGTACTATCTACTCAATTCAATTCAATCCAATTCAACACACATTTATTACTGAGGAGACGCAACATAGGGTCCTAAGATCATAGATTTAGAGTTAGGAGGGTCCCCAGATACTATTCCCTCATTTTATAGATGAGGAAACTGAGGCCCAGAGAGATTAAATAACTTTCCCAAGTTCTCACTGGTAGTCATAAGGTATACGGGTGGTATTTTAATCCAACTCTGTGGTCACTATATAGACTTAGCTTTCACAAATAAGTATGCATCAACATTCAGAAGTGCTTTTTAAGACATTTCAAATGCCTACTGTTCCTGAAATTCTATTTTCAGTAGAGGAGTATTATCCTCTATTATCATTTTTGTATACTACGTTGTGGAGCAATTTGGAATTATTCCATTGGAAGGAAAGAAACTAAAAGTGTACATTTATAAACGATCTTTAAAATAGGGGTAATAGTCCTTACATGACCCAACTTACAGGGTTGTTGCAAAGAAAGCACCGGGAAAGGGTTTTAATACTGTTACTCTAAAAATAACTCATAGATAACAAGACAAAAATAACAATTCATAGATGCTTTAAGGTTTGCAAAAATGAATAGTCATTACAAGTCTGGAGAAGCAGTATAATCCTTGTGATTTAAAAATCAGTGTAGTTTAACTAAGTTCTCTCTTTCAAGATCAGCTGAATTACAGTTTCAGAAATCAGTGGAACTTTGGAAAGGGCATAAAATTTGGAATCAAATGAGCTGGGTTCAGCTTTCAGTTCTGCCACATATTACTTGTGTGAAGTTGGGGCAGGATGTCACTTAACCTCTCTGGACCTCAGTCTCTTTATCGGTAAAGTGAAAAATTTAGCTGCTTAACTTTCAAGGCTCTCTGTGGCTCTAAGTCTATGCTCCTACAAAGCTATTTCTTACATTAACTCACATGGTGAGCTTGGTCTAATGTCTTATGCCATCTTTGATTCCTTCATCTTCAGAAGGGACAAATGCTAACATATACATATACATAATATATGTGTGTATAATATCTATATCTATATCTATGATAATCTCTCTCTCTCTCTCTCTCTATCTATCTATCTATCCTTCAGATCAAAGATGCAAAGCACTATTTCAAAAGAGTTACAACTCCATTCCTCAGCTCCATTTGAGTATGTCTGGCCCTTTTCTGTATCTCTATGGTGATTTTCCAGCATATTTCATATTTAATCTTCAATGTTAGTGTTTCCTTTTCCTCCCCTCATCTTCCACCCACTCTTCCTTCTAGCTTAAACTGTTTTGGATGATGCATAATAGCTAAATATATTAATATAAGTTCTGGCAGTTGTGTTTACAAACAGTATAATTGCCCAGCAGTATGACTTTGTTATTCCTGAGGTTGTCTAGCTAATTAAATAAGGCATTACAAAATATAAAAACCTGAATATAAGCATTCTGCTCCATTGCTCTTCCTACAAAAGTAATAAATGAATCACCCTCATCATGATGTACAAGACAACTTCGTTGATCTTTTTGCCAAAAGTATTGGGAAAAATATGGGAAAAAACCCTCCTTACCTATGTGTGATTTTGACAGATGTCACTGCCCTCAGACACTTTTTTGATATATATTTGGTAAAATCTTAATGTGTCAAATTATTACTTTAGAAGTAGCATGGTACATTAGAAAGATTTAGAGTCCAAGGACCTGGAGTCAGATCCCTGGATTCTTACAGTTTCTGTGGCTTTGAGCAAATCATTAAACTTTTCTGGGCAACTGATTGAATATGTTGAATGAAGCAGAGTGATGAGTTAAGGGTAATGCCAAGATTAGGAACCCAGAAGAGTAGAAGGACAGTGATGCTTTCAATAGAAACAGAAAAGTTTTGGGGAAAATGATGTAAGCTCTTTCAGCTCAGAGATGATTTCATTTTTGTTTTCCTATCCCCATCACTTAGCATAACTACCACATGGTAGGCACTCAATTTTTAGTTGTTTGTTCAGTTGAATTGAAAACATTCTTATCAAATGACCTTTGATTCACATGATTTTGAATTGTGGTTATTGCATGCTATACATAAGAACCATTACTCAGTAGGTAACAAAGAAGGCATTAAGCTATAATCTGAGAATTGTGTTTCTGGGAGCAATAAATATTATGTTTCCTCTACTATGCCAGACCCCTTCACACTTTGGTGATTTCCTCCTGGGTCCTCCATTTTTGGGGAAGACCTCAGGATGCCAATTCACATTAACCTCCCAGCTAAAAATGAATGTGATTTTTCCAGACTTCATACCATTCCCTCAGGTTGAATACCTGACCCTCTCTCCACTTTTCAGCTGTTTCTAGTATATTGTCTTTTTTCTTTAGAATGCAAGCCCCTGGAGGGCAAAGATTATCTTTCTTTCTACTTGTATTTTTCTACTTGTATTTTTATCCCTGGTGCTTAGCACAGTGTCTGCAACATAGTAAGCCCTTAATAAATGCTTCTTTCCTTGCCCTACTAGTTGCCTCATCTACCAGTTGACTTCTAAGGTCCTATTTGGTTATAAAACTGTGATCCTTTCACCTTTAAATAATCTTGGTCTTTTGGTTGTCTAGAGGCTGAATTTTCTGGAAAGAACTCTGTTGTGAAGAGGGTTTAATTTTTGGAGTCAAGTATAAAAATTACATCCAAAGAGATTATACAGTAAGTCAATTTCACTCTTTCATCCATTCCTTTCCTTGCAGATCCACTCCAAAGGCTGTTATTTACTAGTTTATATTGTCAAGTTGTAAGTGCTTGAATTATAAGGTCTTCCACCAGGTATTTCCCTGCATATGCTACCATTTTCTGAGGTGTCAGCACTGTTTTATTTAAAGATGACATTTTTGAGAGAACAATTTCCTGAAACGTTGTTCTACACCTTTCTTTTTGCTCCAGGGTACTTTTCTTTCTCTATTTTACTTTCTCTGGTTAGAATTTCCCCATTCTGCTCTGATTTAAACCCCAAATCAATTGTTAAAGATTTTTTGTATCCCCATCATGTCAGTCTAATCAAAACTAGTTGAAAGTGTTCAGCCTGGAGATATTTGCCTGTTGGAAATCTTTTATTAGGAAGAACTCTATGGTTTGAGACAACTTTGGTAACAAGCCTGCTTACTTAGTCTAGATTCACAGTAAAAATTCATATGAGGAAACATAAAGTAGCTAGTTAAGTCATTTGCCAAGCCAGGATTAGACCCCAGTGTTGCTTCTGTTATATCACACTATAAATACAAACATATTTTCCAGGTCCTTGATAATTTAAGTATTCTCCCCAGGTGTAGAAGAAAGGACACTTTCTTATGAATTTAGATAACAACTTTCCCACTTATTTCTTATATGACTACAGCCAAGTCACTGTGTTTCTCTGGGTTTTAGTTTCCTCATTTGTAAAGTGAAAATGATAGTACCTGCCTCTCTTACCTAATAGTGTTATAGATTTTCAAATGAAATAAACTAATAGATTTGAAAACATTTTGAAATTTTTTTAGGTCCATATTGATGTAAGGTGACATTTTATGTGTACCAAGAAAGATACAGACATGGCACATGAATCAGTAGCCAAAGTCTTCACATTTGTCCTTCCCTATCTACAACTATGACTCTCATTGACTAAAGATGTCAAGGAGATTTTTGAAAGTTTGCCCTATGCTCCCCCCTGATTTTTGTTTCATTTTTTTCCCCAAGGGTTTAAGTTTTGACTTAGCATATGATTGGCTTCTCTTTTATGATTCTAATTCTAAGGGAGAATGGACTGATGCCAGATTTTCCTGATTATAAATAGGAAGCAGATCCACAATTCTTTGAAGACCTGAAAGGTGTAGGCTAATTGTGAAGGTTGAAGGGAGGCCAGAAAGACCCTGAGAATGTCTATTGGGAAGGTAGGACTATTCATTTGAACAGCCTCTGTTCTTTGAGGACTGACAGTATCTACAAGTCCCTGTTTATCACTTTTTCTGCTTGTCTTTGAGTAATTAGCCCCAAGGCCAAGCTGGATTCTGCCACTGAGAATTGTAGCCCGACTTCTCAGATGGTAGTGAAGTAAGGAATGCCAGATTGTATTTGCTTTCATCTGAATGTGTTCTTTCTCCTAGCTATAGATAAGACTTCTGTTGTCTCTATTCTTATAGACTTTTTCATATTGCTGTTCAATCCTGTTTGCAGCATTGGATTAGCCAAGAGCATACATCCACTCTGGGGAACATAGTCTATACGTTCTATTTTAAATAGAGTTCAAGTAAGGTACCTCTCCTTAAGGCTTCAGATTATTTTTGTATTTATGTGTGTGTATATTTATTTATATCTATGTATGTGTATAGCTATATGTATATATATATTAAGATAACAAGGTATGTATATGTATTTTTATAAACATATGCATATGTAAAGTTTTTTGTGATTCCATTGGCATAGGTAATTCTCAATGTTGAAACTTCTTCTACCAATACAGATCAAGGACTCTTCCATAACTTACAATCTTAGAGAGTTTCCTGCAGTACCCATAGTTTAAATGCATTGTTCAGGGTCACACAACTATTATGTACCAGAGTCAGGTCTCAAATCCAGGTCTTCTTGACAATGATGACAATTCTATACTCACCACATCATAGCTTCCTTATGCATATATTCATTTTTATATATAGACAAATATCATGTGTGATGAAATCATTATGTAATGAGATAAAATGTGACTGGGAGTCTGAAGACCTGAGGTTTTGTCTGAGGTCAGCCATAAATTGTATGTAACATTAGAGCAAGTCATGTAAAACTCTTGGAGATTTAGATTTCTCATTTTCAAGTGACAAGATGTGGACTAAAGATTCCAAAATTTTTTTGATTTTATAATTAGAAATAGGTATATTCATGTGCATACATGACTCCTTGTAGAGTATGTACATATACACACATGCATATGTGAAGCCTCTGTGATTTGTGAGTGTGGGGAATGCCAATGTGGGAACTCCACAGGCTGTGATTTACTAGATAAGTCTTAGGGAGTTGGCTGAGGCATATAAAGGTTAAGTATTTTGCCTGGGGAGGGGGTGGGGGTGGAGGTAACCTACCAGTTAGTAGGTATCAGAGATGAGATTTGAACTCAGGTCTGTCTGATCCCATGATACCCTCTAACTACTATACCCGTATCAAATGCAAAGTTATAGATGTAGCAATATCTAAAGCACCTTTATTTGCTTCTTGCCTTCTTTTTTGTTTCCAGACGATAGGAAAACATAAGCATCTAATAGGGATGCTAGAGCTGATTTTTTATAAAATTACATTTGGGATACCTTTAGGTGTTTAGCAAATTGAGTTATGGTACAGACACCATATGTTAAGAGGGTTTAGGCTCTGCTTAGCTCAGCACTGGCCTCATTTGGTGGTGTGCTACCAAAGTCTTGAAGAATATCTAGAGAGCTATTTCAGATGGTCTGTGGAAATGAAGATCAAGATATTAGAGAAAGCACAGATTCTAGAGGGTAACTTTTTAAAAAAACAGAATCTAGTTTTAAGTTTCTCACTCAGATGCCAAAGACTGCAAAATTTGTAAGACATTTGTGACACAGAATGTTTCAGTACCTTGGAAACCCTGTTATCATCTTTTCTTCACAATTCTCTTAAAAACCGGCCATTTCAAAAGGAAAAATGTGAACCTGTCTAGAGCCTTTTAATTCTCTTGGGCTGATTTCAGAGAAGGGTATGAAATAAATCTAACAGACAAACAAATGCTGTTCTAAGATGTGAGCTGGAAGGAGAACTTGCTAAAAGCATGTTTGCCTCAGTGCTTAGATATCAGGTAAGTTTAAGATCTGCGAGAAGGGAAAAAAGGATTATTTTAAAACTCTGCCAGTAATAACTACATTTGAAACTTCAGTAAAAAAGCATAGAAAATCCTCATTATGGGTTAAATATTAGTGGGAACCCATTAATACCAACCCACTCATTTGATGCTGGAAACCCTCAAAGAATGCCCTTTCATGAATTCATTTATTCATTCAGCAAATAGTAAATGTCTAAAATAGATTGTAAGTTATAGGCATCAGTACTGGATCAGATATAAAATTAGACAAGGCATGACCCTTGCCTACAAAAAGCTTATGATCTAGCTAGAAAGATGATATGGATATAGATGTCTATAGTACAAGATAGTATAACAAATGTTATAGGAGTGATTTAAAATAACTCCTGTGGAAAAACAGAAGAGGCCTGGGTAATAAATGAAAGCACTGTGAAGGAGATAGTCTTTGAAATGGCCCTCCAAAGTTAAATGAGGAATGAAAGAAATGGGCATATCCAGCAGAGAGAGGGAAAGAACTCTAAAGAAAATAGCTATCTATTTAAAAGTATTGAATGGAGTTTTGATACTAGTCTTAACAACTGCCTGCAATGAAGTGCGTAAGGGGATATAGGGATAGTTTGGAGGTAAGAAAACATATTAGGAGACTTCTAATCACCTCAACATGAGGTGATTAAAATACAAATGAGGATTGGAAGAGTGGGAATGGAAAAGAAGGAAGGATCAACCAGAATTAGTTTTAGTAATTTGATTAGGTTTGTGAGGCAATGAAAGGAAAGAATGGAAGACACATTTAAAATTTTCAGCCAAGTTGAGTGTTAACAGGAATAGTTAAGTTGGGAGAAATATCAGGTTTTGGGGATAAGATGAAGGGATGAGTTTTTAGGCATGTTTAAAATATCAGCAGGACATGTGGACATGTTTATCTGGCAATTGGAAATGCAAAACTGGTTTTGCCTTCCTATTTCTTAACCTACCCACCCTCCAAAGATCCCTCCCTTAGTGGTTTGGGCTGGTGATAAAGATGTGGATGTCTTTGCTACAGATGTGATAGTTGAAACTAGAAGGATAAATGCTCTCTCTGAGGTAGACAATTCATAGAGGAAAAAAAGAACGAGATCAGAAACTTGAAAAAATGCATGTATGAAGAGAAGAGGAATACAAAATGCCAGCAGAAGAGACAGAGAGAGAAGTAATTGAAATAGGAGGATGACTAAGAAAGTGCAATGGTACCTGAACCAAGACAGGAAGCAACTTCAAGGAGGGAATAATTGGCAACATTAAACACTACAGAGAGATCAAGGTGTATATGAGGACTGAGAAAAACCTTTAGATTTGGTTACTTTTAAAAGTAGTACAAAATGGTAGAAGTGTAAATCAAATCAAAAGGAGTTAAAGAGTGGGTATGAATGAGGTACAAGAGGAAGAACTGACAGAAGAATTAGATGGGGGAGGAGGGCTGGTAATTCTGGTAACCTACTTTCATTGGGAATGGGTTTAAGAAAGAACAATACATATATCTGGAAGAGTATAAAAGTCTTCTAAATTCAGAAAGAAATATAATGCTAAGGGGATAGGGAGAGGGGAGAGGATAATGGAGAGATCTCTAGAGGGGAGGGAGAGGGAATAGGTTAAGGGAATGTATAGAAGGGTGTTTAGATTTATTGGAATGAGAAGATAAGGGAGGGATCTTTGGAGGGTGGGTAGGTTAAGAAATAGGAAGGCAAGATACCGGGCAGAAGTAAAGTAGAGGAGTCAGCAGGGATAGGAAATAAGAGGTATGCACAAACATAAAACAAAGATCAGGAGTAGAATTTGTTAGGGAAAGTGTATGTTACATATATATGTATATATCTATATATACATATAAATATATCCATGCTTAATCATAGCCTTCTGGGATGGTGGTGGTAGGAAAGGGGGAAAAACAAAGGAAAAAGGGCACAGCAGAGAACAGAGGAAAACTTATAAGGAAGCAAAGAGAAGATGGGTAGTTCTCAACACAACACACAGTATTTATTACATAGGCTTTCTTGAAATGGAAATTTATTGCTTTATATTTTGAATTCTCTCTTACATTCTTTTTTTATTAATTTATTTTGATTTATCAATAATCACTTCCATATGCTTTTGAGTTTAAAATTTTTCTACCCCTTCCTCCCCACCACCCTCCCCAAGATGACACATAATCTGATATAGGCTATACATTTACATTCATATTAAACACATTTTCACATTAGTGATGTTGTAAGTAGCAATTAAAACCAATAGGAGGAACCATCAGAAAGAGAAAACAAAACTCAACAGAAGAGAAAAAAATAGCAATTTGACTTCCATAGTTCTTTCTTTGGGTGTGGATACCATTTTCCATCACAAGGCCTCTGGAGATGTCTTAGATTCTTGTATTGCCAGGAAGGGTTAAGTTTATCAATATTAGTCATCATGCAACGTGGCTGTTTTTGTGTACAATGTTCTCTTGATTCTGCTCACTTCACTCAGCATCAGACCATAGAAGTCTTTCCAGGTTTTTCTGAAGTCAGCCTGTTCATCATTTCTTATAGCACAATAGTACTCTGTCACATTCATATACCACAACTTGCTCAGCCAATCCCCAATTGATGGGCATCCTCTCAATTTCCAGTTCTTTGCGACCACAAAAAGAACTTCTATGAATATTTTAGTACACGTAGGTCCTTTTCCCGTTTGTGTGATCTCTTTGGGATATAGCCCTAGAAGTGCTATTACTGGGTCAAAGGGATGCACATTTTTATAGCCCTTTGGGCATAGTTCCAAATTGCTCTCCAAAGTGGTTGGATCATTTCACAACTCCACCAACAATGCATTAGTGTTCCAATTTTCCCACATCTTCTCCAACATTTATCATTTTCCTGTTTTATCATGTTGGCCATTCTGATAGGTGTGATGTGGTACCTCAGAGTTGTTTTGATTTGCATTTCTCTAATCAATAGTGATTTGGAGCATTTTTTCATGTGACTATAGATGGCTTTAATTTCTTCATCTGAGAACTGTCTGTTCATATCCTTTGACCATTTATCAATTGGGGAATGGCTTGTATTCTTATAAATTTGACTTAATTCTCTATATATTTTAGAAATGAGGCCCTTATCAGAGAGACTGGTTGTAAAAATTCTTTCCCAATTTTCTACCTTCCTTCTAATTTTAGTTGCATTGGCTTTGTTTGTGCAAAACCTTTTCAATTTAATGTAATCAAAATTATCTATTTTGCTTTTCATAATGTTCTCTACCTCCTGTTTGGTCATGAATTCTTCTGTTCTCCATAGATCTGACAGGTAAACTATTCCTTGCTCTCCCAGTTTGCTTATAGTATCAGCCTTTATATCTAAGTCATGTACCCATTTTGACTTTATTTTGGTACATGGTGTGAGATTTTGTTCTATGCCTAGTTTCTGCCATACTCTTTTCCAGTTTTCCCAGCAGTTTTTTTTCAAAGAATGGGTTCTTATCCCAGAAGCTGGGGTCTTTGGGTTTATCATATAATAGATTACTATAGTCATTGACTACTGTGTCTTGAACATTTAACCTATTCCATTGATCCACCACTCTATTTCTTAGCCAGTAATAAGCAGTTTTGATGATTGCTGCTTTATAATATAATTTAAGATCTGGAATTGCTAGGCCACCTTCCCCTGCATTTCTTTTCATTAGTTCTATTGATATTCTGGACGTTTTTTTCTTCTAAATGAATTTTGTTATTATTTTTTCCAACTCTATAAAATAGTTTTTTGGTAGTTTGACTGGTATGGCACTGGATAAATAAATTAGCTTAGGTAGAATTGTCATTTTTATTATGTTAGCTCGGCTTACCCATGAGCAACTGATGTTTTTCCAATTATTTAGATCTGATTTTATTTGCATAAAAAGTGTTTTGTAATTGTGTTCATAGAGTTCCCGGGTTTGTTTTGGGAGGTAGACTCCTAAATATTTTATGTCTACAGTAAGTTTAAACGGAATTTCTCTTTCTATCTCTTGCTGTTGGGCTTTGTTGGTAATACATAGAAATGCTGATGATTTATGTGGGTTTGTTTTATAGCCTGCAACTTTGCTAAAGTTGTTTATTATTTCAAGTAGTTTTTTACCTGATTCTCTGGGATTCTCTAAGTATAACATCATGTCATCTGCAAAGAGTGATAGCTTTGTTTCTTCTTTGCCTATTCTAATGCCTTCAATGTCTTTTTCTTCTCTTATTGCTAGAGCTAACATTTCCAGTACAATATTGAACAACAGTGGTGATAATGGACATCCTTGTTTCACCCCTGATCTTATTGGAAATGCTTCTAGCTTGTCCCCATTACACATTATGATTGCTGAAAGTTTTAGATAGATGCTATTTATTATTTTAAGGAAGACTCTATTTATACCTATGCTCTCTAGTGTTTTTAATAGAAATGGGTGTTGTATTTTGTCAAAAGCTTTTTCTGCATCTATTGAGATGATCATGTGGTTTCTGTTACTTTTGTTGTTGATATGATGAATTATGCTGATAGTTTTCCTTATATTGAACCAGCCCTGCATTCCTGGTATAAATCCTACCTGGTCATAGTGTATTATTCTTGTGATAAGTTTCTGTAATCTATTTGCTAATATTTTATTTAAAATTTTTGCATCTATATTCATTAGAGAAATTGGTCTATAATTTTCTTTCTCTGTTTTGAGTCTTTCTGGTTTAGGTATCAGCACCATATTTGTATCATAAAAAGAATTTGGTAAGATTCCTTCCTCACCTATTTTACCAAATAGTCTATATAGTATTGGAATGAATTGTTCTTTAAATGTTTGATAGAATTCATTTGTAAATCCATGTGGCCCTGGAGATTTTTTCCTAGGGAGCTCATCAATGGCTTGTTCAATTTCTTTTTCTGAGATGGAGTTATTTAAGTATTTTACTTCCTCTTCTGTTAATCTGGGCAATTTATGTTTTTGTAAATATGTATCCATTTCATTAAGATTGTCAAATTTGTTGGCATATAGTTGGGCAAAATAATTCCTAATTGTTGTTTTAATTTCTTCTTCCTTGGTGGTAGTTTCACCCTTTTCATTCTTGATCCTAGTAATTTGGTTTTCTTCTTTCTTTTTTTTAATTAGATTAACCAAAGGTTTATCTATTTTATTGGTTTTTTTCATAAAACCAGCTCTTTGTTTTATTTATTAGTTCAATAGTTTTCTTAATTTCAATTTTATTAATTTTTTCTTTAGTTTTCAATATTTCTAATTTGGTGTTTAATCGAGGATTTTTAATTTGTTCTTTTTCTAGATTTTTTAGTTGTATGCCCAATTCATTGATCTCCTCTTTTTCTATTTTGTGTATGTAAGCATTTAGAGATATAAAACTTCCCCTAAGAACTGCTTTTGCTGCATCCCATAAGTTTTGGTATGTTGTCTCATTATTGTCATTCTCTTGAATGAAATTACTGATTGTTTCTATGATTTGTTGTTTGACCCAATCATTTTTTAGGATTATATTATTTAGTTTCCAATTATTTTTTAGTCTATCTTTCCATGGCCCTTTATTGCATATAATTTTTATTGCATCATGATCTGAAAAGGATGCATTTACTATTTCTGCCTTTCTGCATTGGATTGTGAGGTTTTTATGCCCTAGTACATGGCCAATTTTTGTGTATGTGCCATGTACCACCGAGAACAAAGTATATTCCTTCCTATCCCCATTCAGTTTTCTCCAGAGGTCCATACCTAACTTTTCTAATGTTCCATTCACCTCCTTAACTTCTTTCTTGTTTATTTTGTGGTTAGATTTATTTAGGCAGAGAAGAGGAGGTTGAGGTCTTCCACTAGTATAGTTTTGCCATCTATTTCTTCCTGTAACTCCCTGAACTTCTCCTCTAAGAATCTGGATGCTATACCATTTGGTGCATATATGTTTGGTAGTGATATTACTTCATTGTCTATGGTGCCTTTTAGCAGGATGTAGTTTCCTTCCTTATCTCTTTTGATGAGATCTATTTTTGCTTTTGCTTTGTCTCAGATCAGGATTGCTACCCCTGCTTTTTTTTTACTTCACCTGAAGCATAATATATTTTGCTCCAGCCTTTTACCTTTACCCTGTATGTGTCACTCTTTTTCAAATGTATTTCCTGTAAACAACATATTGTAGAATTATGGTTTTTAATCTACTCTGCTTTCAGTTTTATGGGAGAGTTTATTCCATTCACATTCACAGTTATGATTACTATCTTTGTCTTTTTCTCCAACCTTCCCCCCCCAGTTATGCTTTTCTTTCTTCTTTCTCCTTTCCCCCCTCACTAGAGTTTTGCTTTTGATCACTGCCTCCTTCAGTCCCACCTCCCTTCTATCATCCCTTTCCCTTTTCTTCCCCTTTTCCCTCCTACTACCTATAGTGAAAGTTAGATTTCTGTACCTAACTGATTATGTTATTCCCTTCTTGAGCCAAATCTGATGAGAGTAAGTTTCAAACAATGCTCATCCCCCTCCCTTCTATACCTCTGCTCTAATAGGTTTTTGTGTCTTTTCCTGTAATGTAATTTACCTTTGTCTGCCTCCTTCTTTCTCAGTACATTTTCTTAGCTCAGACTAATCCACTTACTTGGATCCATTTAACCCACTTGATTAAAATTTTTTTTTATCATTACATCAAAGTCAACTTATATCCACCCCCTTTATGTATACTCCTTTAACATGGTACAATAGCAACACAGTTCTCAAGAGTTGCAAGTGTCATCTTCCCTTGTAGAGATGCAAACATTTTGCCCTTATTAACAACATATTCTATCTTTCTGTCCCATTTACCTTTTTATGTCTCTCTTGAATCTTGTACTTGAAGATCAAACTTTTTGTTGAGCTCTGTTATTTTTATCAGGAAGGTTTGAAGTCTCCTATTTCATTGAATATCCATCTCCTTCCCTGAAAAATCACTCTCATTTTCGCTGGGTAGTTAATCCTTGGTTGCATTCCAAGCTCCTTTGCCTTGTGGAATATCATGTTCCACACCCTACAGTCTTTTAATATAGAGGCTTCAAGGTCCTGTGTAATCCTGACTGTGGTTTCATGATATTTAAATTGTTTCTTTCTGGCTGCTTGCAGTAATTTCTCTTTAATCTGGTAATTTTGGAATTTAGCTATTATATCCCTTGTCATTTTTGATTTGGGATCTCTTTCAGGTGGGGAGCTGTGGATTCCTTCTATAGTTATTTTACCTTCAGGTCCTAGGACTTCAGGGCAGTTTTCCTTTATGATTTCCTGAAGGATATTGTCCAGGCTCTTTTTTTAATCACGATTTTCAGGTAGGCCTATGATTTTTAAATTGTCTCTTGTGGATTGATTTTCCAGGCCAGTTGTTTTGCCCATGAGGTATTTTACGTTTTCATCTTTTTTTTAATTTTTTTGTTTCTGTTTGACTGATTCTTGCTCTCTCATAGAGTCATTAGTTTCCATTTGTTCAATTCTAATTTTTAACATATTTTTTTTTCTGTTAGGTTTTGTACTTTCTTGTCCAATTGGTCAATTGTGTTTTTAAGGAATTTGTTTTCTTCAGTATACTTTTTTTCCAGTTGGCCAATTGCATTTTTAAGGGATTTGTTTTCTTCAGCATACTTTTTTTTCCAGTTGGCCAATTGTATTTTTTAGGGACTTGTTTTCTTCAGTATACTTTTTTTCCAATTGGTCAATTGTACTTTTTAAGGACTCCTCTACCTCTCTCATTTGACTTTTAAAATCCTTCTTGAACTCTTCTAAGAAGGCTTTTTGGGCTTCAGACCAGTTCATATTCCCTTTTGATGTTGCAGATGTGGGTTTGATGACAATGTTGTCCTCTTCAGAATTTCTGTCTTGATCTTCACTCTTCTCATAATATTGTATGTTTCTTTTTACTCTTTATTCCCTGGCCTTTAAAGAGATTATGCTCTCCTGCTGGGGAGCAAAGGGCACTGACCCACGCTTCTTGTGTTGGGAGCCTAGGCATTGGTCACTGACTGTGTGCTGGGGCCTCTTATGTTGGCAATTGGAGGCTGTAGGGTTCCAGCAGCTTACCTGTTGTTGGGCTGGAATCAGCAAGGGTGGGACTTTCAGGGAAATCTAGGTTGCCTGCTTTTCCTTTCCTTTAGCTTTATTCAACTCCTTTTAAATGGATGCTGCTGGGTATTTATCTGCCTGGGGCCCCTTGCAGTGCTGTCTCCCTTATTTCTGTTGAGGTACTGGGAGACTTCTTTGCTGTAGAATGCTGAGGCACCTGGTGGTTTTCTGAGCTGGTTTCCACTGGTTCCCTGCCCTCACTGAGGCACTTAGAGGTCCAGCTGTTGGTGTTTGCGGGCTCGACCACCTGGGCTTCAGGATCTCCTCCTGGTTGGCAGTTGGAGGCTGTAGGGTTCTGACAGCTTACCTGGTGCTGGCCTGGAATCAGCAAGGCTGAGACTTCTGGGCAACTCTCGGTTGCTTTCTTCCTCTCCTTTCAGACGAATGCTGCAGGGTGCTTATCTGCCTGGGGCCCTTTGTAGTGCTGCTTCCCTTATTTTTGCTGAGGCACAGGGAGAACCCATTTGCTGTAGAATGCCGAGGTGCTAGAATCTCCTCCTGGTGTGCTAAAGTGGGTCTTTCCACTAGCTGGCTGGGTGACTCCTGTTTCGTACTTGTCCCCTTCCCCCAGGGTAAGAGGTGCCTTTCCCACGGTGTCTTTCTTCTGGTTCAGCTGTTCCAGGGTTTTTTCTGGGGTGATATTTTCTGGGTTTTCAAAGGTTGATAGGGAAGGGTGAGAGTGACTACCTTTTTACTCTGCCATCTTGACTGCTGGAAGCAGAAAATTCTCTCTTACATTCTGCTGTGCACATGACATGTTTTATGTTTTTTTCTTATTTTGCATTTAGGTTTTAATATTTGTTTATACTATTTCTTTTTCTTATTGTATATTTTAGTTTCAGAAATAAAAATAAAAAAAGTAAAACAAAACAAAACAAAAAGAGTGGATAAGAGAACCACTAGTACATATTAACCATTTTAATTAATCTTGCAGTTTGGTCCCTAATTGAAGGCATTTCTCCAGCCATCCCAGTTATTACCATAGTTTATTACCTAACTCACAGGGTTGTAGTAAGGAGAGTTATTTGTGGCTACACATGTAAAGTGCTGTATAAATGTGAATTATTAAAAGTAGTAATGCTAATCATAAATTTCAACTTCCCAAACTCAGGCTGAGAAAAGGGATCCTAGAATATCCATTAAAAAGCTAGTTTTCTAATTTTCCAAATGGATTGTTAGTGTATTTGAAGCATTTAAACTTTTTATATTCCAAGGAAAATGTATTAAGGTGGTCAAGATTTCTTTTGTGATACTGATTTCAGGTAGTCAATTCAAATCAGCAAACATTTATTGAGCTTCTGTGGAACACATTGTGTACTGTGAGAGATGCTAACATAGAAACAAAGTTTAGATAAGACACAATCATTGCCCTCATGGAGTTTACAGTTCAAAATTCATCCTCTATGCTATTTGATAAGCATTATTTTTTTTCCTGCTTTGGACTAAAATCTAACAAAAGTATTGCCTGGAATGAAAAGTAGTTTTACTTATGTTGAAAATTAGTGTCTGGTTTTGGGATTGATAAGGAAAGACCATTCCATCCCTTTTTATAGTCTGTTTAAGGCTCTATCCAGAGCTGAAGCTATGACTGATTGAAAGCCTGCCAGATCTTGTGTCTAAAATGTGTTTTATTTTTCTTTTTTGGTTTTCTTGGGAGATGGCTGCATTTGTTTCTATTGTGATTCAAGGCTATTGCTATTTCTGCATATCAAATAGGTATGAAGTATCATGTTTTTTTCCCTTTAGAAGTAGTGGAATATTTGATTACTCCTCTCTCAATTTCACTGTTGATTCAGGGCTCACATAATGAACCATCTGGCAGCATCCCGGCTTCCATTGCCAACTAGTGAGATGAGCAGTGGGTCCAACAGAGTTCTGCATCTCACCCAAATGTGCCTGCACAGGCTCACATGAAGGAATGCTCAGACACATCCACCTATGACAGCATGAGTTTTGAGGGCTCATGGATACAAATGCTTAATGGAACATTGTGATAGACAACCATTAGGACACAGGCAGAGCAAATATGATGGTATTAAAACCCAAGACTGTAGGAGAACTTTTCAGAGAGGCTTCAATATCCTTAGCTTCATGAAAAATTGCTACTATATACTAATTAAGACACAGAAGAGAGGCAATATGGTAGATAGAGGTGAGAACTTGGAGTCAGAAAGACCTGAATTTTCATCCTGCCTCTGACACTTACTGGCATATAGCTTACTAACCTCAGTTTCCTCATGTATAAAATTATATAACATCTGATGTCCCTCTTGGCTCTTAATCTGTGATTCTGTGATTCCTGCTTAACAATATATCTCACCATCTTTGAACTGAACTTATCTTTTCTTCCTTTTCCCTAGCTTCCTAATGCTTTCATCAACTATGCATTGTGAGTTCCAAAGGAGAAGTACTGTGGTCTAATGAAAAGAGCATCTACAACAGCCTGGAGTTCTTGGTTGGAGTCCTGGTTCAGGTGCTAAACAGCTGTGGTTAGTCATCTGTTGAATGAGGATAACATGGTAGAGTGGAAAATCTCACCTGATGTGGACTTAGTGGACAAAGTTTCAAGTTCCATCTGTGCCACCTACTAATTCTATAACTTTAGACAAGTCAAGTAACCTTTCTGGCCTATTTTATCACGTGCAAAATAGGATTTGGACTAGATTACTAAATTCTTGGAACATAGTAAATGCTTAATAAATTCTTTCTTTTATCTCTTTTCCCTTGTCATCTTCAATTCATCCATCCATCTTTATTTATCTTCCAATTCTAAATTTATAAAATTATCAAACAGAATGATTAAACTTGTCTTACCTACCCTGGAGTATTGTACAAAAAAGCAATTATATATGCATATGTGTATAAAATTATATATACAAGGTGTTCCAAAAATCTTAGTGAAGTTTTAAGCTATTAAAGATTTCTGAGGCTCTCTCTCTCTCTCTCTCTCTCTCTCTCTCTCTCCAGGCTGTAAAAAACTTAAATGTATTCAATTAGGCAGTATGGCATGGTGAAAAGAGAACAGAATCTGAGGTCAGAGGATCACAGAGCCTTAGAATTGGAAGGGACATCAGAAGCCATGGAGGGAAATGGAATTATCTCTAGGAGTTACCCAGAAGCTGTTCATCCAGTTTTCACTTAAAGATCTCTAAGGAAGAATCTACTTTGTCTAAATCTACCACTCTGTAACTTAAGCTTGCTAGTCTTGGCCTTTTCCTCTGGTACCAGGCAGAACAAGTCTAATGCCTCTTTCAGACGACAGTCTTACTTTTTTCCTTTTTAAAATTATTTTTTATTTCATTAAATATTTCCCAATTACATGTAAAATGTTTTAATTATCATTTTAAAAAATTTTGGCTTCCAAATTCTTGCCCTCCCTCATGCACTACCTCCCTCCTTTAGAAGGCAAGCAATTGGATATTGCTTATACATGTGAAATCATACAAAACTTATTTTTGGATTATTATTATTTTTTTTGGTTAGGCAATGGGGTTAAGTGATTTGCCCAGGGTCACACAGCTAGTAAATGTTATGTGTCTGGGGCTGGTTTTGAACTTGGGTCCTCCTGAATCCAGGTCTGGTGCTCTATCCACTGCACCACCTAGCTGCCCCTTATTTTTGGATTATTGATGTTGCAAAAGAAAATACAAAATAAAACATCCAAAATAAAGAAAGTTAAAAAAAGTGTGCTTTGATTTCATCTACAGTTCATCAGCTCTCTCTCTCTAGCAGTGGATAGCATTTTTCATCCCACATCCTTTGGAATTGCTTTGGATCATGGTCTTAATCAGAGTAGCAAAATCTTTCACATTGGAATGTCCTTACAATATTGGTGTTACTGTGTACAATGTTCTCCTGATTCTGCTCACTTCACTAGTTCATATAGGTTTTCCCAGACTTTTCTGGAGCCATCCTGCTCATCATTTCTTACAGCATTATAGTATTCCATCACAATCATGTATCACAACATGTTCAGCCATAGTTGATGGCCATCCCTTCAATTTCCAATAAATTTGCCACCACAAAAAGAGCTGCTATAAATTTATTTGTACAAATTGATCATGTTCCCTTTTTAAAAAATCTCTTTGGTATGCAGACCTAGTAGGGGGTAGTGCTTTCAAAATACACAGTTACATAGCCCTTTTTGCATACTTACAAATTGTTCTTCAGAATGATTGAACTAGTTCACACCTCCACCAACAGTACATTAATGTCTCAATTTTTCCAAATTCTCCTCTAGCATTTGTCATTTTCCTTTTCTGTCCTGTCAGCCAGTCTGATAGGTGTGAGGTAGTATCTCAGAGCTGTTTTAATTTGCAATTCTCTAATCAATAGTGATTTAGAGCATTTTTATGTGACTATTGATAGCTTTAATTTCTTCTTCTTAATACTGCCTGTTAATATTCTTTGATCATTTTTCAACTGAGTAATGGCTCTTATTTTTATAAATTTGACTCAGTTCCATATATGTTTGAGAAATGAGGTCTTTGTCAGAGAAACTTGTAAAAATCTTTTCTGCAATTTTCAGTTTTCATTCTAATTTTGACTGCATTAGATTTTTTATGTAAAATCATTTTTTTTGTTTTCTATAATTAAAAATATCCATTTTCCTTCCTGTGATCCTCTCTATCTCTTTTTGGTAATAAACTCTTCCCTTATCTGTAGATCTTATGAATGGATTTTTTCCATGTTCCCCTAATTTATTTATAATATCACCCTTTATGTCTAAGTCTTTATGTCTAAGTCATTTATCCATTTTGACCATATCTTGTTATATGGTGTGAGATGTAGGTAGATGCCCAATTTCTGCCAAATTGCTTTCCAGTTTTCCCAACAATTTTTTTTGTCAAATATTATTACCTCAAAAGCTTGGATCTTTGGGTTCCTCAAAAACTTGATTACTGTGGTCACTTACAACTGTGTTTTATCTACATAATCTGCTCCACTGATCCACCACTCTATTTCTTAGTGACAGATTGTTTTGATAATTACCACTTTGTAATATAGTTTGAAATCTGTCATTTCTAGGTTGCCTTTTTTATAATTTGTTTTCATTGATTCCCTTGACTTTTTGTTCTTCTAGATGAATTTTGTTACTATTTTTCTAGCTCTATAAAACAATTTTTTGGCAGTTTGATTGGTATGGCACTGAATAAATAAATTCAGTTAACTGTAATTGTCATTTTTATAATACTGGTTCAGCCTACCCACAAGCACTGAAGATTTCTCCAATTGTTTGTAATTGTGTTCATATAATGCCTGGATTTCATTTGGCAGGTAGACTCCTAAGAATTTTATATTGTCTGAAGATATTTTAAGTGGATTCTCTCTTTCTTTCTCTTCTACTGGATTTTGTTGGCAGTATGTTGAAATGCTGGTGATTTATGTAAGTTTATTTTATATGCTGTGACTTTGCTGAAGTTAATTGTTTCAAATAATTTTTAATTGATTCTCTAGGCTTCTCTAAGTATATCATACTATCTCCAAAGAATGATAATTTTGTTTCTTCATTGTCTATTCTAATTCCTTTAATTTCTTTTACTTGCCTTACTACTATAGCTAGTATTTCTTATACAACATTGAATAAGAGTGATGTTAATGGACACCCTTCCTTTACTCCTGATCTTATTAGAAGGGCTTCAAGCTTATACCCATTACAGATAATGCTTGCTCTTGATTTTAGATAGATACAACTTATCATTTTAAGAACATCTCCACTGATTCCTATGCTATCTAGTGTTTTTTAATAAGAATAGATATTGTATTTTGTCAAAGCTTTTTCTGTACCTACTGATATAATATGATTTTTGTTCTTTTCATTATTGATATAGTCAATTATGCTGATAGTTTTCCTAATATTTAAGTAGCCTTGAATTCCTACCATATGATCAGGTGGGATTTAATGATATATTGCTATAATCTTCTTGCTAGTATTTTATTTAATTTTTTCTTTGATATTCATTAAGGAAAATTGGTCTATAGTTTTCTTTCTCTGTTTTTGTTCTCCCTTGTTTGGATATGAAAACCATATTTCTGTCATGAAAGGAATTTGGTAGGAATCCTTCCTTATCCTTTATTTTTCAAATAGTTTATATAGTATTGGGATTAATTGTTCCTTAAACATCAGATAGAATTCACTTATCTGGTCTTGGAAATTTTTTCTTAAGTAGCTCAATTACAGCTTGTTCAACTTCTTTTTCTAAGATAAGGTTATTTAAGTATTCTATTTATATTTCTTTCAATCTAGGCAGTTTATATTTTTCTAAATGTTTATCTTTTTAACTTAGGTTGTCAGTTTTACTGGCATATAATTGGACAAAATGATTCCTAATAATTGTGTTAATTTCATTTTCATTGGTGATGCATTCACCCTTTTCATTTTTGATGCTAGTAACTTGGTTTTTTTCCTTCTTTTTAAAATCAAATTAACCAACTGTTTTATCTATTTTATTATTTTATCATAATACCAACTCCTAGTTTTATTTATTAGTTCAATTTTTTAGCAGTCAATTTTATTAATCTCTCTTATCACTTTCAGGATTTCCATTTTGGTGTTTAATTGGGGATTTTTAACTTGTTCTTTTACTGCTTGTTTTTTAAGTTGCATGCCTAAGTCATTGATTTGGTTTTTCTCTCTTTTACTGATGTACACATTCAGAGATTTAAAATTTCCCCTAAGTCCTGCTTTGCCTTCATCCCACAAATTTTGGAATAAAGTTTAATTGTCATTCTCTTTAATGAAATTATTGATAATTTCTATGATTTGTTCTTTGACCCACTTATTTTTTGTATTAGATTATTTAGTTTCCAATTAATTTTAACTTATGCTGCCATAGACCTTTATTAAATATCGTTTTCATTGCATTATGTTATGAAAATGGTGCATTTAATATTTCAGCTTTTCTGTATGTAGTTGTGAGGTTTTTAATGCCTCACATTTTTTTGCAAAAGTGCTCTGTAGCAGCTGAGAAAAAGACACACTCTTTCCTATTCCCATTCAGTTTTCTCCAGAGGTCCATCATACTTAAGTTTTCTAAGATTCTATTGATCTCCTTGACTTCTTTCTTATTTATTTTATGGTTAGATTTACCCAGCTTGGAGAAGGGAAAGTTGAGATCACCCACTAATATACTTTTACTGTCTATTTCTTCCTGTAATTCATTTAACTTTTCTTTTAAGAATTTGAATGCTATGCCATTTGGTGCATATATGTTTAGTATTGATATTAACTTCACTGTTTATATTTCTTATGTCTGTGGCAGTATCAAAATACAGAGTAATGGAGAAGAATTCAACAATTCAAAAGCACTTATGAATTAGCTACTATGTACAGGACACTTAATAGCTGTGTCACCCGGGACAAGTCATTTAACCCTGTTTGCCTCAATTTCCTCATCTGTAAAATGAGCTGTAGAAGGAAATGGAAAACCACTTCAGTTATCTTTGCCAAGAATGCCAAAAATGGTACCTCAGAGAATTGGACACAACTGAAACAACTGAACAACAACATATACAAGACACAAAAACTTACTGCAAATATGCTGTCTTTTGTACCTTAAATGGAAAAATTACTTTGCACTACACTCTTACAGATTATGTCTAAATAATTTTAAAAGTCATAGTTCTTCTACTCTATGCCCTTTTATTTTATTTTTCAATTAACAAGTACTTAAATTCCCTTCTTTTACACAAGTTTTATTTTTTTGCCTTTTTTCTATATTCCCATGAAAACTATAAGATAGGGATTCTTTAGGTCAGCTTCTTCTTTGGAGTTTCCAAATAGTCACCTTCTTATTTATGCTTTATTATCCTTTTCTTGGAAAAAATGAACAAATTTTCTTCTACAGCAAACTCCACTTTGGGTGGTATCAGCTGAAACAAGTCTCCCAGTCTGCATCCCTCTCTGATATAGTTCCCTGAAGCAAGTCTGTGCTTCTGAATGAAACAAGTTCCCTCCCTAGGCCTGTTATTGCAGTGAATCCCCTCTTTGAGCTTTTCTCTGCTTTTAGATAGTAGAGACCAGTGTTGCTTAGTCTTTCAGCTGGATCTAGTGCTGCTCTTCAAATTAAAGGCTGTAGATAACCATGTAAATTGGTTTTTATAAAGGATCAGATATATTTTGATACTGAACCAACATGTCATGTTAAGTCTAAAGCATTTAGCAATTATAGAACATCAGATTAATTCATACATATGTACTTTGCCTTTGTTTATAAATTTGAGAGTACAGATTTGTGATACCATAGTGTTCAGTTCAAAATAATCCAATTCAACAACAATTTATTAAGTATCTACTATATGGCTGGTACCTATAAGGTGCTCTGGTTAGACAAAAGCAAAATAGTCTTTGCCCTCAAGGAGTTTATATTCTAGTGGATGAATGGGTAGGGAGTATATATACAAACAAATAAATACAAAATGCATATGAAGTCATTGTAATTCAGGAGAAGGCAAAGGACTAACCTTTGGAGGTAGACCAGGAAAGTTCTCATGTATAATATAACACTTTAACTGAAAAGAAAAGAGGTGAGAGATAAAATGTTATGGACAGGGAACAGAAAGTAGGCCAATTTGTCTATAACCCAGACTGTATGAAAAGAAAGAATGTTAGATTAAACTGAAATGATAGGTTGGAACTGTCAAATGCCAAATAGAAGACTTTGGGTTTTATCCCAGTGACAAAGGGAGCTGCTAGAGTTTCTTGAGAAGGCAGTGACATGCTCAGATATGTGCTTTAGGAAAATTGGCTTAGCATCTGGGTGTAAGATAAATTGGAAAAAATTGAGAAACTGGAAGCAGAAGTACCTATTAGGAGAGGAGGCTATTGCAATAATTCAATAATTTAAACAATAAATGATGAAAGTTTGAACTAGCATGGTAGCTGTGGGAGTGGAAAGAATGGGATAGACATGTGAGATGTGGTGGATGTAGGACTGACGAGATTTGACAACTGATTGGATATGTTCAAGGGGAGTAGGGAAGGAGATAAGCTAAAGATGACTGAGGTAGGAAAAGTGGGTGACAATGAAGATGATGGCTTCTTCAGCAGACATAGGGATATTCAGGAATAGGGCAACTTTATGGGAAAAAAAGTCGGTTCCTTTTCGGAGCTGTTACGTTTAAGATGTTTATCAAGTATGGAGATTTTTATCAGGCAGCTGATGTTGTAGAACTCAAGTTCAGAACAGATAATAGGCCTGGGGATATAGATTTGGGAATTATCTGCACAGAAATGATAAATAAATCTATGAGGCTTATGAGATCATTAAAGGAAACAGAGTAGAGAGAGAAAAAAGATTTCCCAGGATAGAACCCTATGGTACCACTAGATGTACGAGGCAGAAAATAGATGATGATCTAGGAAAGGAAACTGGGAAAGAGTTCTCAGAAAGGTAGGAAAAGGTAGGGTCATGGGGTTATGAAAAAGGAGACAGCATATGCCAGGTAAGTCAAACCAATGCCACTCCCTTGGGCACCATCTCCCCCTGAATCCACTTGGAGAAAAACAAGGACCCTGAACCTAACAGCCTTAGGAATGGACACCTCAGTACCTTGTAGCCATCATCCTGGGAAGAAAACTCTCTCAAAATGAAACCTGGCTATTGTTCCTGCCGGTGCTAGAGCCACATCTTTTGGAGACTTAGAAAAGAAATTTTTTCTACCAGTCTTTGGCACTGTCAAATAGCTCAACTGATAGAAATGTGTCAGTGGAAATAACATTAAAGAAGAAGTATTATTACCATCTGCTTTGCCACTGCCCCACAAGGACTATGATTCCTTTCCATCTGACTGGTAGCTGAAACCTTCTATATGTGTTGTCTGGAATATTAGCTCCTTGAGATAAGGAACTGCCTTATCCTAGCACTCAGTATAGTGCTTGCTCATAATAAGCACTTAATAAAGACTTTATACATTCATTCACAAAACCAATGGGGAACAGAACATCAAGAAAGAAGGGGTGATCAAAAACTTTACATTTTTAAACTGATCAGGAAGAATGAGGACTGAGAGAGTTACTAGATTTAGCAATTAAGACAGCATGGCAACCTTGGAGAGAAGAGTTTCAGTTGAGTAGTGATGATTTTATGGACATGAGAAGTGAGTGGGAAATAAATGGAGGCAGTAAATGTAGACAGCTTTTTCTAGGACTTCAGTTGTTCTAGGCAAGGATAGATAGAAGATGATAGCTTGAAGGGGATGACAGGGGAACATAAAGGTTTTCTTAATGTTACACATGGGGGAAGGAAGATGCAAAATTTTTTGCAAGGTCAGGGAAGTAGCCAGTGCCTAAGGTGAGGTTGAAGATTATAAATAGAGGAGAAAATAAAATACATTAACTCCTCGAGCAGATGGGAATAGATGGAAACAAAGACATAAATTGGATTGACTTTGGCAAGTAGAATGATGAACTTTTCTTCCACACCTGGAGAAAAAACAAGAGAATGCAGACATTGTTGAGGGGATTTGAGGAATAGAATTGGAGAGAAAGGGTAGCTTATCATGGGTAGTCATTCTTCTAAGAGGAAGAGGTTGGGTTGATGGCTTGAGGAGAGAAGAAAAGTTTTGGGACATATTATATGGTGTGTGTAGGAGGGAGTCAATCAAAGAAAAATAATAGAATTGATGTGCAATCATTAGGGTCCAGGTAAGATTAGATAAAAAGATGTACTGAAACTAGTCATCATGGTTGTATAAGGTCCTCCAGGGCATTCAACACATTGCAAGTAGGAATCTGAATGGAAGGAAGTAAATCCAGGATTAGAGTTTGGAAAGGGATGAGTGGGGTTAGGACATAGGGGCAAGGGAATCAAGGACAGATTACAGTGTATTTTTTTTTCCTGCGGTTTAACTGTGAAATCAATGTTATGAATGTGAAAAAAGTGAGGTTAGGCCATAGATGATGGACTAAGAAAGTAGAGATGGGTCAACAATTAGAAATTGTTGTGAGGATAAAGGAGAGATGAGGCATATATGAGATGGAATAGTAGGAGGTTATAGTCAGATAGAGGAATTTCAGAATTCTGGATAACAGAGGTGAAATGCTTGTGGGTGTTGAGAAGAGCAAGAATATTACCATCACTGTGTGTGCCTGAGGTGGAATAAAGGTGTGGGCCATGGGATTTAAGGTTAATGGAGTGGGAATGGAACATGTTTGAGGAGATATAAATATGTGTATTACTGGAGTCTTTAAATGTAAGGTCAAGAGCTAAGGTGGAAAGGCAGATTTAGCCAGTTGCCGAACTTTTTTTTTTCAGTTGCTGAACTTCTTAACAAGGAGTTATGTATTAGAAGCCAATAGATAACACCACCAGAATCTGGATTGGATAATCTATTTGAATGTTTAAAAGAGGAGAGGTTGCTGAGTGGTGGGAGCAAGAGAAGAGTCTGAAAATGGTAGTGAGAAATAAGGAATGTCCTTGGCTATATCATTTAGCATCTTTGGACTCCAGGTTCCTCACTGGCAAAATGGGGTATGCAGTTAGATGATCTCTAAGTTACTTAGAGCTCTAAATCTATGATCCTAGGATCCTATAATCTCATCATGTTAGCTTAGTGTTTTGTGATTCATATAGTTTTTGGAAAGGTGACCATGTAGTCAGTCTTCTCTTTTTGGATACAAGGTCCTTGAGAATAAGGACTGTTTCATTTTTATCGTTATATCCTCCAGTGTCTGAATAGTGACAGGCACATAGAAAGTGCTTAACAAATGCTTGTTTATTGATTGGGGCCAGGTTTCTGTGAATGCAAGAAAGTACAAGGAATATGGAAAGAACAAATCTAATATGAAATGAATTTTGTTAAAAATAGAATAAGGATTTCTGATGGTTCAATGAAAGTAGGGGGATTGGAGTAAAATGGAGATTTGGGAGAGGTGAGGCAGGGGTAGATGGAGATGGGGGAAGAGGCAGTCATAATAAAGGAGGGGAGGATTCCTCCAGTCAGCCTTCCACTCTGAATCACAGTTTGGTAGACAAGAAGAGATTTGAGGAGTGGAAAAGAAAGTTTTGAGGTCACTATAAGGATGAAAAACAGGGTTAGAAGTTGTAAGGTAGAGTATAAGGTGGAATGACAAGAGATTATGAGTAAATAAAGAAATTTCATAGTTCGTGAACATGGAAGTGGAACACCCATGGATCATGGCAAGATCATCTTTTGCCATCTCTGTGTGTAGCTGAGGTAGGGTAGAGGAGTAGATTTTAGAAAATGAGCAAGTTGTAAGTAAGTTAGGATATTGAGGGAATAACAATATGTATGGTGAACTCCCCTATCATGAGAGCAGGAATTTTGGAAGAGAAAAAGACTATAAACCAAGAATTGAACTCAGTGAGGAAAGAAGGAAGGTGTCCTGGAGATTGGTGATGATAGCTAGTAGAATCTTTATTTGATGATAAATATGGATTGAATGCCCCTCAAAAGAGGAATGATTAATGAGTGATAGTGGTAGATCGAGAAGTATTCCAACTCCCCAAGCATGACCAATGTGTGTGTGTGTGTGTGTGTGTGTGTGTGTGTAAGTGAAAGTACAAATAGTTCTGGAAAGGGTGGCCAGGGATGCTGTGTCATTAGGAAGGAGCCAGGTCTCATTGCGTGCATGCAAGAAGATGGAAGGATTAAGAAAGGAAAGAGTTCAAGATGAAAGCAAGTTTGCTACCTATGGAGCAAGCATTCTAGAGAGCGGAGTAGAAGGGTGGGTAGATATGTGTGGGAGATGGTTTGAGGGAGGTGAAGAAAAATCATTGGTCAGTGGGAACTGGGTTTGTACAATATAAGTATGGATTGGGAAGGATATAATGCAATAAAAATGTGCTAATCACTGGGGAAAGAGTTCAGGCAGATGATCATTGTTTCCAGGAGGTAGATAGCCAGCTTATCTGAGTGTATCTGAGAAGAAGGTGAGCACAAGCCTGCTTTACCACTCTCCTTCTCAAAAACCTTCAATGGCTCCCCATTGTCTACCAAAAAAAAATACAGACTCCTTAGCCTGGGTTTTGGAGTAATGCACAATATGATTTTTTTCATTATTTCATATTATTTCTGCTCTCTCACCGATCAGAAACACTAGCTATTCCCTATTCTGCTTCTGCTCTCTTATGCTTCTGGGCTCTGTGCATGCTGATCCCTATGCCTGGAATAGATTTCTTTGAAAGGAGAAAATTAATACCCCCAATGAAGAGAATTATGGAATTTCATGAAGACCACTAGCTTCCTATTAATAGTGGATTTTCTCTCTTTTAGTTTCAGCCAAGCTAAATGGATAGAAAGGCAGTAATGTGTTCTGAGGAACAGGAGCACTTTTGACACAGTCTGTGACCATCAAGCAACCCATTAGGAAAGAGGAACTGTTCCAAGATATTTAACATCTGGGGAAGTTGCTGAAACTTGGAATCCTTAGCCTTCTGGGGCCCAAACTCTGGATTCACAGTGAGTTGCCTTTTCTAAGTGCATGCTTAGCTTGAAGCAATTGGCAATACTGGGCAATATTCATGCTTCTACATTTTAATAATGTTTTATTTTTGTAAAAAAAAGCATAATTGAATGGAAAAATGTGCAAATTCTCTGTTCTTGCCTATGGGAAGCTCAGCTGTTTATACCATGAGGCTAAAACAAAGGTACACTGTCTATCTGGTGACCACAGTATGTCCTAATTCCTGCAGAAGTGGCTGGAAGCAAATAAATACACTCCTAAGCCCTTGCTTTGTGAATTGTAAAATAAAAGTGATGAAGAGAGTCACATTTTCTTCTCTACCTATCCCAACAAGAACACCTTTCTCTTTGAGGGAACAACATAGGAAGAATAGAGACACAGGTCATTTGAGGATGATGTAAGAATTGTTATAGTATACAGGAAAGAATGTGAGATTTGGAGTCAGTAGATCTGGGTTCTCCCATGCTAGACATTAGCCATGTGACCTCTTCATGGCATTCAAAACCTTCTGAAATCTAGTTCCCCTCTATATTTCTTTTTGGGGAGCAGGTCCTATCAACGTTCTAGAATGCTAGTTCTAGAAAACAAACAGATCCTCAAGAAGTATGTGAATAGTTTTCAGAGGGTCTGTATGCTTAGATGTGAAAAAGAACATTTTTATTTTCACTAACCTTTGATTGAAATTTAAAATCTCCTTCAATTATGAAAGTAGACAACAAACCATTATTCTGAGAAAGATTCCATAGCCTTTACCAGATTGCCAAAGAGCATGACAAATACACACAAAAGATAAGAATCCTGGGTTCTAAAAGGGGTTGGATGAGGATCTTGAAAATCTTTCTGTTTTGGGATTATGTTTGATTGCAATGTCATCCCTGGTGAATTATCTAAATATTAATTTTGATTGGTTTTAATTTAATCATTGGGTGTTTGAATTGAAATCAGGTGTTTTGTATGCGTGGTACAGAGAAAAGAACATTGGTTTTAGACACAGAAGACCCATCTTTGTCACTTATTATCTCTGTGATCTTGGGCAAGTTAGTTAATCTCCCTGGGCCTCAGTTTCTCATCCATGAAATAAGAAAGTTGTATCACCTAGACTCAGAGGTTACTTCCAACAGAAGTTGAGTGAATCTATGAATCCCTCTGCTATGGGAACGACTTGGAAAAGTGGCCAGCAATCTCTTGTATATTTTCCACATTCCCAGAAAATAGTTATCAGTATTATATGACAACTGTTAAATTCTTCTTGTGAGAGTCTGATACAGCTTATTGAGATAGAAAGGTTTTCTTGGAGGCTGAAATTTGCAAATAAAGTCCACATATAGACACATACTTGATTTGTTGTATCCCTGTATATGACTGTAGATTATGGCAGTCTAAAACAGGACCTAATCTGCAACTTTATATATCATATCTCTAGTGACTAATATGGGCAAAGATACACAATAAGTATTTATTGAGCTCTGGCTATGTATCAGGCACTGTGATAAGCAATGGGAATAAAAAGAAAGGCAAAAAGTCCCTCCTCCTACTCTCAAGGAGATCACAGTCAAATAGGGGAGACAACATGCAAATAACCATGTACAATATATGCATATAGGTATATATGTATACATCTATCTCTATATTCACACATTTATGTATGTGTGTAAACATGTATATAGATAGATAGATATAGATATATAATAAATTGGGGAAATATGCTTATGTATCACACTTTGTATCTTGGGAAATTTTTCTGCCCAGTAAGACTTATAAGAAAGCTTGTTGGTGTTAGAACACACATGATGACTGAGATATCTTGAGTTATTTTGGGCACCTTTTCAATCATTTTATCCATTGTGATTGATCTGTGTCATATTACAGTCTAAAACCAAATGAGGGTTCTTGGAATCCATGTCTCACAATCCCAAGAATGCGTTGACTTTTCCATTGAGGCTCAAACAGCGATGGGAAAGAATTTTGAGATGCCTTGAAAATAGTGGTAGTTCAATTTTTTTGCCTTTCTTAGGGATGACAAAGAGATCTTGTTCCATCTATTATGTTCTTGCTAATTTCCAATTTCCTTAAAGTGACTACTGTTCCATAGCACAATTTATCCTTTTCTAAGCACATGCTGAATTTTGTTCATGACTATTATTCTTTTGATTTTAAAATAGATTGTTTTTCCTTCAAACTTTAGTTTTATAATTTTTTGGGAGGAGAATGGAAGTAAAGATAATAAACTCAGGTTTTCTAAGATTGTTCCTTTTGTCCTTTTTTTAAAATTATGCCAGATTGTGGGGCAGCTAGGTGGCACAGTAGATAGAGCATTGGCCCTGAGTTCAAATCTGCCCTCAAACTCTTACTATCTGTGTGACCCTGAACAAGTCACTTAACCCTGTTCACCCTACTCCAAAAAAGAAAGAGAATTATGCCAGATTGGATTTTTCCCTCCTAAACATTTTTTAGCAGCAATAGGGAATAATGGACAGAAAGTGGGTCTTGAATTTAGGAAGAGTTAGGTTCAAGTTCTGCTTCTGCTGCATACTGGTTGTGGGACTGTATGACACACACATATCTCACTTAACATCATGGAAATATCACAAAGAACAGAGCTTTTGTATTATTATCCTTAGTTAGTGTTATAATTCTCCCCATTAAACTATGAGTTCCTTGAAAGCAGGCATTTCTTGCGTTTCTTTGTATCCCTAGAACTTAGCACAGTGTTTTTCACATAATAGGTGCTTAATAAAGGTTTATTGACTGACTACCTGACATTTTTCAGGTGAAGAAATTGAGCCTCAGAGAACTTAACTAGCCCAAGGTCATAAATCTAGTAAGTGGTACTAACAAACCTTAAACCTAGAAGTCTAGAAAAACTCTATGGAAGCGGTGAAGGGAAAGGAACAGCACATTTTTGACTCAAACCTTGATATCTTTCCAGTGGTTGTCACTATGGTTTTATACCTACCTTTTGGGTATTGAATAAGAACACTGGAAATCTACAAGTAGAATTCTCTGAGATGTTGTAACTGAGGAAAAAGATAACTCAAGTAGTTATTTTTAGTCACAAAATAAATTCTTAAATGGGACTATATATGCAAAAGATGTATAGCATCTTTTAAATCTAGATTTAATATTAGTTCATGGTCATTGCAAAAAGAACTTGAATATACACCTTTAGTTGACATAGAAATAAGGAGATTCTGTCCCTTACAACAAATCAAGCATCAAAAATTTATAAGGCCCTGTGTAATAAACCTAATTCCCCAAACACTTAAGTCTCTTATGTAATAAAACATGAATATCATGGATGGAATACAAGAGTCCAATTTTAATTAAAAAGTCAGTTGAGAAGTCCATTCAGGCTCATAATCTGGCAGAACATGCTACCTTTGAATTCTTTTTTTTTTTTTGAGAAATTTTAATGAGTAGAAAGACATCTGCTGAAGGCTATTTAGGAATCAATAGGGCACATTAGCTGAAGGCAGTTCAGGCTGCCCCAGCAGCAGATGGTTGTGTGAGAGTGCATCCTTATAATGGCTTATTAATGATAGCATGCATGTAGTGGGGAGTGGAGCTCTTGTTTTACAACTAATGAGGATCAAAATGGAGAGAAGTTCCTATTTCCATTCCAAATAATGAGGGCCTTAGAATGCAATGCTTATCAAAAAGCCATGATGTGATAATAAAATAAGGTTTTTTTTTAGAATATGAAGAATGACTTCCATAAAGCAACAAATGAGAAAAATACATAAACCCCTAAATCATCCTTTAAGACTGTACACAGAAAAAGGCACAGAAGACTTAACTAGATAGGACATCTTCAAGGGTAATAAAAATGAATATAATAAAATTTCAGAATAACTAAAACACTGTCCATTTTATCATTTAATATATTATATTTTCAACATATATAGTTAATGATTTGATAATTGGCACAGATTAATCATTATGATGTATCATTTGACTCAATTCAGTAATCTAAGCATGGATAGTCCCATTTCTGTTTTAAAGCTGTAAGGCTGAGTAGAAATCTTTCCCTCCATAGATCATTTCTGAATGCTGTATTATATTACCTATGTTAGTTAAGATATTTTGAGAAATTATATAAATGAATGTATTAAAGGTCCTGAAAGATTCGGCTTTAGAATATCTAGAATGGGTTAGTAAATTTGGGGCTAACTATTGGTTTGAAGGTATGGTGCTATGAAATAAGCTTTGGATTTATTGATTGCTAATTAAAATTTTCCTAATTAACAATGTGACATCCTCCTAAATTGATCACTCTGGGCCTTAGTTTTCCCACCTAACAATGAAAATAATGCCTGTAGTACTTATGTTTAAGGGTTATTCATAGGCTTAAATGAGATACTATATATAAAACATTTTGCAAATTTTTGCAAATTTAAAACACATGTATGTCTGATATTATTATTATTTTATTTTATTAAATTTGTTGTATGATCACAATGTGCTTACATGGTTTGATTTAATTCAGCAAAAATTTATTAAAGCAATAAACAATCAAATGTATTGTGTTAACAGGAATCACAGCATGGTAACAATCATTGAACTTTTCTAAATATTATCTCAAAATACATTTCTGAAGTCAATAGTCTTTTATATCCACAGTACACTGGGTTTCTCTTATTGCTTTTCTTTCTCACCTTACCAAGGTTTCCTTCAAGGCCGTAGTCTTATAAAAGAAGACTGAAAGACAATAGCCACCCCTTCAACAGTTGCCCAGAGATCTCATCTGGCCTGTAATAATGATAATAATAATTGAACCACTAACATTAATAAATTATGTTGAAGTTTACAAAACATTCTGCATATATCATTTCACTATATTATCACAACAACCTCATGATACAGTGCTATTTTTATACCCATTTTACAGAAGGGAAACTTATAGCTGGGAGATTTTAAGAGACTTGCCTAGAGTCATACCACTAGTAAGTGTCTGAGGCAGTCTTCAAACAGATCTTCTCGGGGCAGCTAGGTGGCACAGTGGATAGAGCACCAGCCCTAGATTCAGGAGGACCCGAGTTCAAATTCAGCCTCTGACACATAACACTTACTAGCTGTGTGACTCTGGGCAAGTCACTTAACCCCATTGCCTAGCCAAAACAAAACAAAAAAAACCACAAAAACAAACAAATAGATCTTCTCAATTCTGAGTCAGGAATTCTTTATACTATGCCTCCTATCTCTCAGTGATGTTGCGTTACTAATAATACTTAATAACTTCTAATGACTATCAAGGGATAGTTCTCTTATTTTCTTGGTTCTCCTGAACCCTGAGCTTGTCCTAGCTCCTTTAATCAATTTACTAGTAATAATATTTTATAGTCAGCTTACCTCTACTTTAATAAAATTCTATCCTCTCATTTTTTGGGAGGACTGTGGTGGTGGTGGTGATGGTAGAGAATTAGGTCTGGATTTGTGATTACATCAGAGTAGAGAACCCCCCATGTGGAAGCATCCCTCAATTGATACCCATCCAACATTCATTGTCTTATTGGGGCACTGAGAGGTTAAGTGACTTGCACACAGTCACCTGGCTGGTATATGCCAGATTCAGAACTTGAAACAGCATTGTCATGGTTCAAGGGATGATATTCTAACTGCTTTACCATACTGTCTTTCCTGTCCTTTACTACCATGAAAAAAAGTATATTACCTCTATCCTCCTCACCAGAATCTTACACAGATTACCTGCAGAATTTCTGTGCTGAGAACTACAAGTTTTCCCACGCAAATTTCAGAAGAATGTTTTCTTTATGATAAGTAATATTTAAGAATCAAACAAAAACTCTAATAGTGTTCAGTAGATAGACTAGTAATAAAGATTAACGATCAGGCACCATCATATCTTGCCCAAATTTGATTTCTGTGCAGCCCAGGGCTTTGAAACGGCATTTTGCTTCCTGATATCTTCATCTGCAGGATCCTCTCTAATGTTCTATGTTTTCACTATTATATTGTAGAGTTTAGTAAAGAGGTTTTCTTGTTTGTTTTTTTTTTAAAGAAATAGCATAATGTAATTTCTCTCTCAGTTTCCTTTTGCCTAGAATAAGGAAGTTGTATAAGATAATCTCTGAGGTCCTTCAGCTTTAAAATTCTATGATCCTCTAAGAAACTGGTCCACAAATGGTTAAAAGAAACATCAAGTATTAACCTCTGAAATCTAATATTACATTTGCAGCCAGCTCTGTGGCCCTAGTGTCTGAGACCCATCGATCCATTCATTATTTTGTACAACAGCTGGTGAGCAGCCTTGGATCACGTCCCATTTTCTTAGCCTTCATGAACATATGTGATAGTCATGCTGGATAGTTAAATCTTTTGCAAATTTGCTGACAGAGGAAAAGAGATAATTTAAAAAACTAGATGTATGAAGAATCCTCTGGCCTTTTTTTGGTCATAGTTTCCACCCCCCTCTTTTTTTAAATGGGAGTTATCAATGATCAGTTCCCTCCTCCTTGAGCTATTTTGTATTCATTTTATAAATCTTCATGAATTTACATATGTACATAGCGTTTCTTCAAAAAAAATGTAAGCTTCTTGAGACTAAGGACTTTTTTTTGAGAGTAAGGACAGAGACTCTTTTGTTTCTGTATTTCAGGTGCTTAGCACAGTATCAGGCACGTTGCAGATACATGGCCCAAAATCTGACCACAGAAACAGTAAAGAAAAGTAGCAGTGGCCCAGAGTTTGGGCCTATTTACTCTATGAATAAATCACTTCAATTTAGAGTCTTATTACTTCCTGGTGCATGATCTGTTATGAATGACAAACTCTAGTCTAGTTATTTTGAAATTTAGCTGTTTCCCTTTTAAATAAACACTAGGGTTGGGTCAAGTCCCCTTTAAGCAAACTGTAGCCTGACCAAAACTTTAACCTTTTTTTATTCACATTGGAACACAACCTCTTGTTTGAGATCTTAATGAGTTCTGTTCGCTGTGTGGCCTGTGATAAGGCCTGGGACCTGAAAATCAAATACGAGGAAACCAGAAAACCAAATTGTTCCTAGGACTTTTCCCTAACTCTATCTACAGAGGAAATATACACTTCAGAAGGAACACTACTTCTATCTAGTTCTCCAGGTCAAACTACACAGCTGGTGGTTTTTGAGCAAGTTTGTTAATCTTGAGAAACTGAGGAATTTCCTAAGACCTCTTAGACAGCAGTGTCTGTAAGTGTAGTTATTGGAATATTGTCTCTACTTATGGAAAGCACCTGTGCGCAGCTGTTGAAGGAAATCACTCTCAATTGACATTTGTTATAATTACCTGCACAGTCAACCCTCTCTGGTGGCTAAAATCAGTCTGGTTTTGGTCAAAACTAATTTGAAGAGATGGCACACATTACTATATTCAGTACTTGAGTAAATTGTTTTTCCTTCTGCGGTGAGTAATAAAATAAGGCAGGACCCATCTAATGAAAGGCTTAATTGAGTCTAAAGGCAGAGAGGGCCCAATTCTTGCATTAGTTTTTCATTACACAGCAGCAGTTTTACCTCAACAGAAAGATTTGACCATCTCAGAGTTGATGCTGGCATTTGCCTAAATCTGGGGGGTAAGAGTGGAGAGTAAAAGTTATGGTATAAAGGCATTGCCCATATTTGCATGTCTGGAAGCAACTATTTGAATGGCGGAAAAGTTGTAATGGCAAATAGTAAGGAAGGATTTTTAACCATAAAAATAGGTTGTCCTTGTGGTGAGGATATTTTTTTTTCTTGAGAAATTTTTGGAATTCTGCCTGAATGGATTAGATAAAATAAATCTTGGGTATGGTGTTTAGAAGAGTAGAACTGCAGAAATTTCTGTCAATAAAGAAGCCAGTAAATTTTTTTTCCAAAATGAGAACATTGTAAAGCACTTAGTAATGTCATCTTTTTTTTTTTAAACCAACACATTTATATTTAATTAAATATCTCCCAGTTACATGTTAAAAAGTTAACAATCATTTTTTAACATTCTCGGTTCCAAATTCTCTCCCTTTCTCTGTCCTTTCCGCACATCTAGAGAAGACAAGCAATTTGACATCAGTTATACAAGTAAAATCATGTAAAATGTATTTCCATATTAGCCATGTTGCAAAAGAATACACAGACAAAAATAAAACAAGCAAAATAAGTAAAGAGAAAAAATACGCTTCAGTCTACATTCAGAGTTCATCAGTTCTCTCTTTGGAGGTGGACAGCATTTTTTCATCAAGAGTCCTTTGGAGTTGTTTTGAATCATTGTCTTGATCAGAGTAGCTAAGTCTTTCATGGTTGAACATCCTTATGATATTGCTGTTACTATATACAATGTTCTCCTGTTCTTCTCACTTCACTTTGCATCAGTTTGTAGAGGTCTTCCCAAGTTTTTCTATAACCACCCCACTCATTTCTTACAGAACAATAGTATCCCATTATAACCATAAACGATAACTTGTTCTGCAATTTCCTAATTGATGGATATCCTCTTGATTTCCAATATTTTGCCACCACAAAAAAAGAGCTGTTACGAATATTTCTGTACAAATAGGTCTTTCTCTCTCTCTCTTTTCTTTTTATCTCCTTGGGATACAGACCTGGTATGGTATTGCTGGTCAAAGGGTATGCACAATTTTATAGCTCTTTTGGTATAGTTCCAAATTATTCTCCAGAATGCTCTAATTCATAATTCTACTAATAGTGCATTAGTGTCCCAGTTTTTCCACATCCTCTCCAGCACTTGTCATTTTCCTTTTCTGTCATGTTAACCAATTTGATAGGTATGAGATGGTATCTCAGAGTTGTTTTAATTTGCATTTCTCTAGCCAATAGTGATTTAGAGCATTTTTTAATGTGACTATTGATAGTTTAATTGCTTATTCTGAAAAACTTCATGTCCTTTGACTATTTCTCAACTGAGGAATGGCTCTTTTTTAAAAAAAATTGGTTCAATTCCTATTTATTTGAGAAATGAGGCCTTTGTCAGAGAAATTTGCTATCATTTTCCCTCAGTATCCTATTTTCCTTCTAATTTTGGTCGCATTAGTTTTGTTTGTGCAAAAGCTTTGTAATTTTAAGTAATCAATATCCACTTTAATGGATATAATGTAATGTAACCAATATATATTTTACTTCCCATAATCCTCTCTAGCTCTTGTTCATTATAAACTCAGATTTGACGTGCATTTTTCCATGCTCCCCTAATTTGCTTATGAAATCATCCTTGATATCTAAATAATTTATCCATTTTGACCTTTTCTTGGTATATAGTGTGAGATATTTTTTGCCAAATTGCTTTCTGGTTTTCCCAGAAATTCTTTTTTATCAAATGTTGAATTATTACCCCCAAAGTTTGGATCTTTGGGTTTATCAAACACTAGATTAGTATGATCATTTACTACTGTATTTTGTGCCTAATCTATTCCACTGATCCACCACTCTATTTCTTAGCCAATACCAGATTGTTTTGGTGATTACTTCTTTGTAATGTAGTTTGAAATCTGAAACTACTAGGCCACCTTTAGTCACATTTTTTAAATTGATTCCCTTGATATTCTTGAACTTTTGTTCTTCTAGATTAATTTTGTTACATTTTTTCAGGTTTATAAAATAATTCCTTGGTAGTTTGCTTCGTAATGGACTGAATAAGAAAATTAACAGGTAGAATTGTCATTTTTATTATATTGGCTTGGACAGCTCATGAGCAATGAATGTTTCTCCAGTTGTTTAGATCTGACTTTATATGAAAAGTATTTTATAATTGTGTTCATATAATCCCTGGGTTTGTCTTGGCTAGTAGACTCCCAAGTATTTTATATTGTCTACAGATATTTTAAATGGAATTCCTCTTTCTATCTCTTGCTGTTGGGGCTTTTTGGTAGTAGATAGAAATGTTGATGATTTAGGTGGCTTTATTTTATATCCTGCAATTTTGCTGACATCGTTAATTGTTTCAACTAGTTTTTTAGTTGATTCTCTAGGATTCTGTATACCATCATATTATCTACATAGAGGGATAGTCTTTCCTCATCACTTATTTTTATGCCTTCAATTTCTTTTTCTTGTTTTATTGCTATAGCTAGCATTTCTAGCATTGTGAAGACTTCAAGTTTATCTCCATTACAGATAATGCTTGCTCTTGCTTTTAGATAGATAAAACTTAATATTTTAATAAAGACTCCATTGATTCCTATGCTTTCTAGTATTTTTTAATAAGAATGATGGTTGTATTTTGTCAGAGGCTTTTTCTGCATCTACTAATTGTATAATTTTTATGGTTTTTTAATTGATATGGTCAATTATGCTGATAGCTTTCCTAATATTTAAGGAGCCCTATATTCCTAGCATAAATCCCACCTGGTCATAGTGTATGATATTTTTGATATATTGTTGAAATCTCTATGCTAGCATTTTATTTAAAAATTTGTTCATATTTATTAAGGAAATTGATCTATAGTTTTCTTTCTTTGAGTTTGCTCTCCTTGGTTTAGGTATTAAATCCATATTTGTGTCATAAAATGAATTTGATAAGACTCCTTCTCTATACATTTTTTTTTCAAATAGTTTATGTTATATTGGGATAAACTGTTCCTTAAAGGCTTGGTAGAATTCATTTGTAAATCCATCTGGTCCTGGGGATTTCTTTTTCTTAGGGAGTACAATTATGGCTTATTCAATTTCTTTTTCTAAGAAAGGATTATTTAAGTATTCTATTTCTACTTCTGTTAGCCTGTTTATATATTTTTATACAGTTCATATATATATTAAATATTCATCCATTTCACATAGATTGTTACACTTATTTGCATATAATTAGGTGAAATAGTTCCTGTAATAATTGCTTTAATTTCCTCTTTATTGGTGGTGTATTTACCCTTTTCATTTTTAGTACCAGTAATTTGGTTTTCTTCTTTCCTTTTTTAAAAATCAAATTAACCAGTAGTTTGTCTATTTTTTTATAAAACCAGATCCTATTGTTATTTATTATTAGTTCAATGATTTTTTACCTTCAATTTTATTGATATTTCCTTTGATATTCAGAATTTCTACTTTGGTGTTTGATTGGATATTTGATTTAATTTGGTGTTTGATTTAACTTGTTCTTTTGCAAATTTTTTTCATGCCCAATTCACTGATTTACTCCTCCTCCTCCTCCTCCTGCTCCTCCTCCTCCTCCTCCTCTTCTTCTTCTTCTTCTTCTTCTTCTTCTTCTTCTTCTTCTTCTTCT